>NC_059173.1:56121702-56425111 GCF_019923935.1 Bubalus bubalis | reverse complement strand
AAGCTCCCTAAAGGTAAGGCTATTGAATTTTTTTGTCAGTGCTCTATTTCCAATATCAAATACCCAGCATATAGAGTGGATTGAGATGTGTTTATAGGATTGTGTGCTCAGTCAGTCAGTCATGCTTGATTCTTTGCAACCCCGTGGAGTATAACCCACCAGGCTCCTCTGTCCATGGAATTTTTCCAGGCAAGAAATCTGGAGCGGGTTGCTATTTCTTACTCGAGGGAATCTTCCTGACCCAGGGATTTAACCTGTGCTGCTTGGATCTCCTGCATTGGCAAATGGATTTTTTACTTCTGTGCCACCTGGGAAGCCCTGTTTATGGATCACCTAGCTAATTAGTAAAAAAAAAAAAAAAAAAAAATTCACATAGGACCAAATGACAGCAAGCTTTGATATAAATACATCTGTGTTTTTGATACTGATATGGTGACATTTGGAAATAGTGAGAAACCATCAAAAATTATGGCATATTTGTATGTGACATTATGTTTAACCTAAACTGTGTTTATCATATTTCTATTATATATGCCTCAATTTGCAAAAGATTTGTAATAGTGGTTTCAATTTAGTAGTTGACAGGTATTTGAATAAATCTTAAATTGTGGAAAGAACTATGAGTTCATCCTCTAAATTGTCATCTGGTCATGCAGGAAGCATACAGTCAGCAGGACATCTATATCAATTTCAAATGATCTCTGCGGAAAATTATCTCTACAATGGCACTCACTTCAATGTCAGTACGTTTTCAGAAATTTCTTTTTTGGATACAAATTGAAATCTCCAATAGTTTGTTAATATTCATTTCCTCTTGCCCTGGACTCATTGAGGAACAACAACTTGCCGGGGTCCAGCCCCGGCTGATCCAGGGTATTCGAAGGAGAGACGGCTAGGCGACCTATTCAAATGTTAATTAGAGATAATAAAGAGGAATAGAATGAGGATAGCTCAGTAGGAAAATTCAGTGGAGAAAAGAAGCTGAGTGGCTTGGTTTACGCGGAAAATCAATATAACCCGTGACACCAGGTTAGCTCTGACCACGGAGGCCGCAGGCACCCTCTCGAATAGCGGAAGGTGCCCCACCTTAGACACCTTCTCGAGTGGGTCTTAGAAGCCCAGGCAAATAAATGGTCGCAGAGGATATCCACGCTCCAGATGGACACTCAGCTGGAAGTTAAAGGGAAGAATGACATGGGGAGACCAAGCGTTGGTGAGCAAGGCCCATAGCTTTATTTTCAACAGGGGCTTTTATACCCTAAGTTACACATAGAGGATAATAGGGGATGCAAAATCAGCAGTCTTTGATGCTTATCAAAAACCAGGGTTTCTTTCCTGCAGATTTATCGTATACAAATGGTTTAGGTGATTTACATCATCTTCTGGCCAGAGGCCTATTAACATTTTATGACTCTTTACAAGGACTTATCAACAAAGACTTATTTTCTCTAAGAGTAATTATTTTAAGGTTTGGCGCCATCTTCCAAAGATAAGATTATGTTCCTATAGGGTGGATGTGTAATGGGTTTACAAAGGAAAGAATTTACTACCTTAAGGGTCTAAAGTTACTAACACCAGGCCACTACTTATTTTTTCTACATACCAACTATATTAATTAATGCACATTCAAGGATACAATTCAGGGGATGTGAAAACTTGGCAACAAACATTGGCTCATCAATGAAATCTTTTACTAGTTTTATTCTGACAGTTTCTAATTCTCTGAGAGGCTCTAAGCTATTTGAATATCTTAAGCTTCCCGTGCCTCTGGAGGCTGGGAGACTGTAAACAATCGTATGCATAGCTGTAGGTGTCCGGGTAAACTTGTCAGGCGAGTTAGAGAGCCATCTGAGGGGTTTGGATTTAAACACTCCTAATTTCCCAGGAACTTTATTAATTGGAGCTGTAAGTTAACTCTTTGACAGAGAGAGTGAGATGGTGGTGGGGGACAGCCCCCAGTAAAGTCAGAGGTGAGAGCACAAAGCAATAAAGTAGGCAGACTCTGGTTTTTTGGGGGGTAGATGCTCGAGAATATCCGGGGGCACTCCCGAGGCTCGATCCCGCCTTTGCGTATGCTGAGCCCCCTTCCTCATGACCTTTGTCACGAGTGGAATGTCTCTCGCCGGCTCCCGGCAACAACTGATCTTCATTCTCATTTTAAGAGAGTTAATGACTATCAATAGATGTATTTTTGCTGTTGTTCCTCTTAAAGCTAATATATATGTATAATATATATATATTGTGTGTATATATATATATATATATATATATATATATATACACACACACACATAGAATGGCTACCCATTCCAGTACTCCTGCCTGGAGAATCCCATGGATAGAGGATCCTGGCGGGCTACAGTCCATGGGGTCACAAAGAATCAGACATGACTAAGCAACTAACACTTTCACTTACACATACATATACATTAATACATATATATCCAGTTGTACTTATATTTTGTACTTAAATCCTCAAAATAATCAACTGCTCTGCAAAAATCTTTCTCCTCCAAGCATCAAATATTGTTCTAACATTTAGAAAAGGCATTAAAACAAAAAGAAAATGCTCAGTGATTCCTCAGAACATTAGACCCCATCATTAATGGATATCAAGATTTGTTTTCCTTTCAGATCATTGAAAGCTTTGCTCCATGACTCTCCAGCATCACTGTTACTGATAAGAAGTGAAGTGAAGTGGAAGTCACTCAGTTGTCCGACTCTTTGTGACCCCGTGGACTATACAGTCCGTGGGTAGCCTATCCCTTCTCCAGTGGATCTTCCTAGCCCAGGAATCGAACCAGTGTCTTGCACATTGCAGGTGGATTCTTTACCAGCTGGCTGTTTTCCTAGTTGTGACAGTAATTACTATTGTCTGTAAAATGACCCCAGTTAGAATCGCAGGAACATACAACTTAATAGGCTTTTTCTCAACATTCCCTTTGTTGGCTGAAATCATAGAATCTTAGAATTGGAAGACACCTTAAAGTTACCTAATTCAATGTGTGAATGTTTGTATTGGACGGTTTAAGTGTTTCTGTCAGTTTGTGCCAAGCTGATACAAAGGAAAGTGACAACTGGAAAGAGATGTCACACAAATAGCTCGTCTTTGGAGAACAGCTATCATGCCCTGGATGAAAGATGTCCTTTTAAGCTTTGTCCCTGTCTGAGAGCAGAGAGAGAGAATTCAAGCAAAAATTCACATCACCTTGTATTACTGTCAGAAGGGTGCTTTTGTCCCTTCATGCTTTAACCCAACTCGAAGCTTATTTGAATTGTACTCAGTTTTATACTTCCTCCTGGATATAGCAGATCCCAAAGCAAAATCAGGGGGGAAAAAACCCAACAAACAAACCAAAAACAAAAAGCCGTAGTTGCAACTGCACAAAGGAACAAAGGAGATCCAATGCTTCAAATACCCCCGTGTTTGCTCACGCCTTACAGGCTTATACACAGCTCTTGGCAATCAAAGATGCCTAACAAAAGCCCAAGGAGTTTAGGGGCGCCACCTCACTTTTAGACACCAGGGAATGTTACACCTTTAACACTCATATGTTCACTTTCGTGTTTCACAACAAATTTAATGATGGTGATGAATTATCTCTGCCAGACCAAGTTCTAAGTACTCATCAATATTAATCCATTAGTCCTCCCAACACTCATAAGAGAGCAGTGCTGTTAATTCTTGTTTTTCAGAAGAGGAAACTTAAGCAGGGGGAGATTTGAAATTTGATAAGACCAGAAGGTTCAGATGAACATTTACATAACTTTTTCCAACACTCTGTGAGCAAACAAAATTCCTCTTTGAACTTATAACACGGAAATATTATTATTCATTTGATTCACTGGCTACTTATTTCTCTCTCTTCATTCTTTAAACATATGCTTCGTAAAGAGTGGGGTTGTTCTATGCACTAGAGGTTGTGACTAGAGTCTCGTCTGTTTCTAAGCAGATAGATACTACCCCAAAGCTAATTTTCTTTTTACAATAAACTTTCTTTTAAAGAATTCTGTTCCATTGATCTATTTTTGTCTGCCAATAATATACTATTTCGATTACTTTGAAATCACAGTGTCATACTTCAAACTTTGTTCTTCTTTCTCAAGATTGCTTTGGCTATTTAGGGTCTTTTGTGTTTCTACAAAAATTTTAGAATTACTTGTCCTAGTTCTGTGAAAAATACCATTAGTATTTTGATAGGGTTTGCACTGAAGCTGTACACTGCACTGGGTAGTTCGTTTTAACAGTATTAATTCTTCAGTGCATAATCACTGTAAGTCTTTCCATTTGTTTGTGTCATCTTCAGTTTCTTTCATTAGTGCCTTACAGTTTTCAGAGTATGAGTCTTTTACTTTCTTGCTTAGATTTATTCCTAGGTATATGGTTTTCTTTTTAACACACATGTAAAGAGGATTTTTTTTGAAATATATTTCTAATAGATCATTATTAATGTTTGAAACACAGCAGATTTCTGTATTCTGTGACTTTACTGAGTTTCTGGATGAGTGCTAATGCTATTTTGGTGGAGTCCACAGGGTTTTCTATATAGAGTATCAAGTCTTCTGCAATCGGTGACAATTTTACTTCTTCCTTTTCAATTTGAATTACTTTTACTTATTTATTTATTTTTGTCTTTGGCTAGGACTTTCAGTACTATGTTGAATAAAAGTGGTGAAAGCAGACATTTTTGTTTTATTCCTAATATTAGAGGGAATGCTTTCAGCTTTTCACCATAGAGTACGGTGCTGGCTGTGAGTTGGTCATATATGCTTTTTATTATGCTAAGATATATTCTCTCTCTACCCACTTTCTTGAGAGTTTTTCTCATAAATGAATGTTGAATTTTATCAAATGTTTCTTTCTGCATCTGTTGAGATAATCATAAAATTTTTATTCTTTTCTATTCTTTATATTCATGTATATGGTGTATTACATTGATAAATTTGCAGATACTGAACAATCCTTGCAGCCCTGGGGTCAACCCCACTTGATCATAGTGTATAGTCTTTTTAATTTATTGTTGAATCCAGTTCACTAGCACTTTGTTAAGGATTATTGCATCTAATCTCCTTGATGTTATTAGTCTAAAACTTTCTTTTTTGTGTGATATGATTTGTTTGATTTGGTGTCAGGATGAGACTTTATGGATGCTGGCTTTATGGAATAATTTTGAATATTTTTGGAATAACTTGAGAAGGATAGGTGTTAACTCTTCTTGAAATGTTTGGTAGAATTCATCTGTGAAACTTTTTGGTACTGTATTTTCATTTGTTGGGAATTTTTAATTACTTATTTAAGTTGATTACTGAAAAACTGTCTGCTCATAGTTTCTGCTTCTTCCTGATTCAGTCTTGAAAAACTGTATATCTCTAGTAATTTACCCATTTCTTCTCATTTGTCCGTTTTATTGATAATATGATTACTCATATTAATTTCTTATGATCCATTGTATTTCTGTGGTATCACAGGTAACTGCTCTTCTTTCATTTCTCATTTGATTTATTTGAGCTCTCTCTCTCTGAATCTGGTTAAAGG
This sequence comes from Bubalus bubalis, assembly GCF_019923935.1. Taxonomy (NCBI): domain Eukaryota; kingdom Metazoa; phylum Chordata; class Mammalia; order Artiodactyla; family Bovidae; genus Bubalus; species Bubalus bubalis. The sequence goes on along the minus strand of NC_059173.1, from coordinate 56,419,575 downwards.
TTTATCAATTTTATTCTTTCAGAGAACCATTCCTTAGTTTCATGGATCACTTCTATTTTTTTTTTTTTTTTTGGCCTCTATTTTATTTATTTCTACTCTGATTTTTAATATTTCTTTCCTCTACAAACTCTAGGCTTTGTTTTTCTCTTTCTGGTTCCATTAGCTGTATGTTTTTTTCTTGCTTCCTAGCTCAGGCTTGTATCACTATAGAATTCCTTCTTAGAGTTGCTTTTGCTGTGTCCCATAGCTTCTGGATCATTGTTTCTGTCTTCATTGTTCCCACGTATTTTTGGGTTTCCTCTTTGACTATTCAGTGACCCATTTGTTGTTTAACATCACTTTGTTTAGCCTCTATGTATTTTTTGCTTTCTTCCCTTATAGTTGATTATGTATGAAATAAAATCTTGCAAGTATCTTTGATTCCCTCCTTATCCTCAATGTCTACATCCAATTTGACAAATATTAGGTTCCTCTAGTAATTGTGTTTCCTGTCATGTAGTGGAATTATCTCCTTCCCAACTTTACTTTCAGATACCAAGTTCAGACTTTCATTAGGTTTTACCTTAACTTTTACAGTTGACTTCTTACTCTCCAGTGATTCCAATTTCAAATTAATCTTTCTAAATGCAACTCTGATCATTTTATTACCAGTAATTAATTTTCTCAAAAACCATCCCCAAACCCCTTTTGGATACTAAAGTAAATGCACCTTCCTTTGCCTTGAGCTTGGTGTTTTCAGTGTGAGGAAGCCCTTCTTTCCCATCTTTTTTTCATTCAGTTCTTGAATTTACATGGTTCATCCAAAATGAGCTCCTGTGAGTTCCACCTCATAGTTCCCAGCCTCCGTGCTCATTCTAGTCTATTTCTGAAAGTCTCTTTTGACTTTACAAATCTTTCTTTTCCCTCAACTTCATCTCACATTTTCCATGGACTATCCATTCCCTTTTCTTCATCTCCAAGTTGATGAGAATTTCTGTTTCTTTGAACTCCTATAAAATTAGTTACAACTCTAAAGCTAAAACTTTCTCTTGCTTTAGATATATGTTTCATTTTTGCATTCCTCAGCCACTATTTGCAGGTACTTGAGAACAGAAGCTGGCTAATAATATTCATTGTTATATCATTTTAAGTTCTCAGCACAGTTTCTGACACTGAATATTTATTTACGTGGGTGTATTTGAGTTGAATATATGCACATTTCATCTCTCTTTTCTAATTAAGTTACATAGAATGTTCATTTGGAATGGCAAATAGAGAGAGAGTTTTAAATATCATATGATATCACTTATATGTAGAATCTTAAAAAAAAGATACAAATGAACTTATTTACAAAAATGAAATAAAGCCACAGACATAGAAGGCAAACTTATGGTTATTAAGCCTATGGCAAACTTACAGATAAAGCTGGATGAAGCACAAGCTGGAATCAAGATTGTGGGGAGAAATATCAGCAACCTCAGATACGTAGATGACACTACCCTATGGCAGAAAGTGAAGAGGAACTGAAGAGCCTGTTCATGAAAGTGAAAGAGGAGACTGAAAAAGCTGGCTTAAAACTCAACACTCAGAAAACTAAGATCATGGCATTTGGTCCCATCACTCCATGGCAAATAGATGGGGAAACAATGGAAACAGTGACATTTTCTTTTCTTGGGCTCCAAAATCACTGCAGATGGTGACTGCAGCCATGAAACTAAAAGATGCTTGCTCTTTCAAAGAAAAACTATGACCAACTAGACAGCATATTAAAAAGCAGAGACATTGTTTTGCCAACAAAGGTCCGTCTAGTCAAAGGTATGGTTTCTCTAGTAGTCATTTATGGATGTGAGAGTTGGACTATAAAGAAAGCTGAGAGCTGAAGAATTTATGTTTTTGAACTGCAGTGTTGGACAAGACTCTTGAGGGTCCCTTGGACTACAAGGAGATCCAACCAGTCCATCCTAAAGGAAATCAGTCCTGAATAATCATTGGAAGGATTGGTGCTGAAGCTGAAACTCCAATACTGTTGCCACCTGATGCAAACAACTGACTCATTGGAAAAGACCCTGATGCTGGGAAAGATTGAAGGTGGGAAGAGAAGGGGATGACAGAGGATGAGATGGTTGGATGGCATCACCGACTCAAGGGACATGAGTTTGAGCAAACTCTGGGAGCTGGTGATGGGCAGGAAAGCCTGGCGTGCTGCAGTCCATGGGATCGCAAAGAGTCAGCTATGACTGAGTGACTGAACTGACTGAACTGATGGTTATCAAAAAGCAAAGAGGAAGAGGGATAAAGTAGGAGTTTGGGATTACCATATACACACTACTATATATAAAATAAACCCACAAGGACTTACTGTATAGCACGGAGAATTGTAATCAATATTTTGTAATAACCTATACAGGAAGGGAATCTGAAATATATATATCTGAATCAACTAACACATTTTAAATCAACTATGTTTCAATTTTAAAAAGTTAAAGACAAAAATGAAAATTTATAGACAAGCAACACAATTCATATGTTTTTTATGCACATTTTAAAATGTTGTTTTAATTAAATTATGATCCCTCTATATCTAAAAAAAAAGAAAGACAGTCTCTAAACTTTAAATATTTGTTCTAGTTTTGATTCAGAAAAAGAGTTTGACAGCTTTGTAATGAGTTAAACAACAAGTCTGATCTTGAGGACTATCTAATAAGCGCAGGTAATGGCTGGATATTAAAATTTCCAAGGTCTCAGAGGCTAGCAAATCCATATGTTGGGGTATGCCCCATGGTAGGTCTTAATACTGTAGCTTCAAAATGGATAATTACATATAACGAGGCTGCTGAAATTGTTTGTTTGCTTCAAAATTAAAGGACAGCTCTGGCCCAAATTCATTAAGAAGCATTTTCTCTTGGGTGTTTCATTATGAGAAAAGGTCTTGGTGCCAATAAACTTCTCATGTGATTGATGCTGGAATGCAGGGCTCTGATGGCCTTGGGAACCATTATTGCCAAGCCTACACTTTAATATCTTGGAAAATCACTGATGCCTGAAATGTAACTTCAAAGTGAAAAAACAAACAAGTGAAAAAGCAGTGTATTCCAAGGTAACACTCCAGGGGCTAATTGTGGCCTTGAGGAAAGCAAAGTGTCTTCTAACCTCCTGCCAAAATTTACTGTATGTCTCCGTCAGATATTTGGACTTTTCAGCTGAAAGGTCTAAGAACTATCTTCAGTTTGAAAGTTTTTGTTATTAAAAAAATGTGAATGGGACTTCCTTGGCAGTCCAGTGGTTAATATTTCATCTTCCAATGCAGTGGCTGTGGGTTCAATCCCTGGCTTGGGAGCTAAGATCCTACATGCCATGCAGCCAAAAAAACCCAAAATAAAAAATAGAAACAATATTGTAGCAAATTAAATAAAAGACTTTAAAAGTGGTCCATATTAAAAATATATTTGAAAATGTAAATATCTGTTAAATATTTGTAAAAAAAATTGTAAATGTAAATGCTAGGATTTTGGATTTACTTTTGTTTAGTAATATTACAACCACAGTGATGTTCAGGCCCCTGGATTGCAGTTTCTTTCTAAACACATTAACGATATAAAAAAAATTCATATCTTGTTTTTTGAATCTTTTTGTAATCACTCATCTTTGAACACTAGTGTGAAAGGAGAAAATTCCTTGGCCCCATTAAATAAACTTAAAAAAAGGGAAAAAAACCACAGTTTTTCTATCATTTTATTAAATTTCTAAGATCCCTTGCACTCCTTTTTTTTTTACTTCATTCCTTGTTTCTACCCTTTCTCATTGCATATATTCACTCCACTGGCCATTAATCAAAAAATTTATTTTTGTGTCAGGCACATACAAAGATGAATTAGGTTCTCAGCCCATAAGGACATTACAGTCTACAAGAAGGAAAGAGACACTTGAAGAAATAAATGCAGTAGTGTATTACGGGTTCTTTGAGCCACGTAAACATTTGAGTACAAAGGCAATCCAAAGGAATTATTGAACAGTTTGACCTGGATTAAGATGAAAAAGCCTTTAGAGAGACTGTAACACACGAGTTGAGTCTTCAGTGCTGAGCACATGCTCCCTAAGTAGACAGATAGGGTTGAGGAAGCAATGTCAACAGTAGCCTGGCAATCTCAACATGGTCCTTCAAGGCACCATACATCATTACATACAGTCAAGAAGACTGTAGCAAGGATAAGTCTGCGTTACTCAATGTCTGATCTCTCTTACTGAGAAGGCAATGGCACCCCACTCCAGTACTCTTGCCTGGAAAATCCCATGGACGGAGGAGCCTGGTAGGCTACAGTCCATGGGGTCGCTAAGAGTCGGACACGACTGAGCAACTTCCCTTTCACTTTTCACTTTCATGCATTGGAGAAGGAAATGGCAACCCACTCCAGTGTTCTTGCCTGGAGAATTCCAGGGATGGGGGAGCCTGGTGGGCTGCCGTCTGTGGGGTCACACAGAGTCGGACACTACTGAAGTGACTTAGCGTAGCGTAGCGTAGTGATCTCTCTTAAGAGCAAACTGGCATTTTCTCTTTGGTTTCAGGTACCTTCAGCTCTTCTCTTTCATATTCCCATGATGGTGCTTGGAAGGTATACTCTGGTGGTTTAGTTGCCAAGTCATGTCCAACTCCTGCAACCCATGGACTATAGTCTGCCAAGCTCCTCTGTCAATGGGATTCTCCAAGCAAGAATACTGGAGTGCGTTGCCATTCCCTTCTCCAGGGGCTCTTCCAGACCCAGGAACTGAACTCAGGTCTCCTGCATTGCAGACAGATTCTTTACTGACTGAGCTATGAGGGAACTCTGACCTTCAATAAGCTTACCAGCTTATCCATAGCACTTTTCCCTTTACTATTTAACTCTTACTTGCTCTGGTTAAATTATCTACAGCTTGTCCTCTTTTGAAAAGTTTCTATCCTCAAACATCTTTATGAGATGCATGAAATTTCAGAAGGAATTTTAAAATCCATACTCTGGACCACGTTGTTCTTGGGTACCAATGACCCCAAGCACACAAAGTATTGTCAGTATGTTAGAGACGGGAAGAAGAGCAAGCACCAGTGTTAATCACTGTTATCTCCGATGTAAATGACATGAAGTTTATATCTACCTACTAATCTGTTACTACCTTCCCAAAAAATGGCTAGATGCGTTTTGACCAATGTGGCCTTATCTGAAATACAGAACACAAGTTGTCCTGGCATCACTCATAGAGTGGAAGAATAATAAAGAAGTAGACTTTCCTTTTCTCATGAAAATAGAGTGAGGGTTGATGTAGTTATTAATCAAGAGAAAAATGCCATGCTGTTAAAATAAAACATGCAGGGGAAAGAAACAGTCTTCAAATCACAGGTGATGAGAGGAGATACTTTGAATCCCAAACCATGATTTTTCAACCAAACTATTTCTCACATAAGAAACTCTAATGAACTGCTCTAGACTGAGTTGAGTAGAAATGTATTTAGTTATTCATTTATGTTTTCTTGGCCATTTGTCTATCAAAAGCTATATCTCTCCCAAACAATGAGGGATAGGTCCGAATTTCTACCATTTATTTGAAGACTAATCACAAGTCTTTAGGCATAGAATGTAGGTTCCGTACTTGCATATTGGTTTCTCATTTGAATCTTGTGCATGAGGCAGTGTCATAAGCAATATGACCCAAGTCACATCATATGAAGTGGGCTGTCATGCTGTCCTCCAGGGGATCTTCCCGACTCAGGGATCAAACCCGCATCTCATAACTCCTGCATTGGCAGGCGGGTCTTTCACCACTAGCGCCACCTGGGAAGCCCAAGCAGATTTGGTATCTGGCTCCAAATTCCAAGTCTGTGACCACATTGATTCTAGTTAGTGAGCTAGATAGTTCTGTTCAAAAGAGAGTTAAAGCATAATGTTGCTTACATATAGCAGAGATAATCCACTCTGAATCTGAAGGAGTCAGCTTTCTGGAAACAAAACTCTGATTCTGGCACTGAGTTAGCAAGACGTCCAGGATTTGCATTTATACACACAAGAGCCTTTGCTTCGTTCCACTGATATTCTTGTGCCTATGAAATCAAGATTCTCATGAGTGCAAAAAAAAAAAAAAATTAGGCTATTCTTAGGAGAAATACCATTTTCTCAATTTTGCCCCTCATTTGCTGTATAACTAATTTAATCTAAGATCCCCTCACTCATCCTAGAAACTTAAATTTCACCAAAATTTTAAGTAATATTGGTGGCCATCCAAAGAATTTATGAATGATTTTGACACCATATGATACAACCACCTAAAGCTTATAATTCTTTATATCAGACTGTTGTCTGATATACACAAATCAAGACACATGAATGTCCTGGGACTGTTATAGCTTCTGGTATCTAATATTTTCTCAGATAAAATATTTTTATTTATATTTTTCAGAAAATTCAACTCGCTCTTCTCCAGAAAAATAATTAAGTCAAAACCCCAAGTCATTTTGTGTAGCCCTCCAGAAACTAATGGGTTACTGAGAAAATAATTTTCTCATATGATAACTTTACAAATAAAAGCTGCCACGATATCTGAGTAGAGTACAGTACCCTATTATGGAATAACTAAATATAGAATCAATAGTGATGCCTTATATCCAAGTTTACACTGGAAGAGCTAAAAAATCATAATATTGTATTTGAGTTGCTTTAGAGGTTATCTTAAGTGATAACAAACGATAACAAGGTATATCTTAAGACTTTAAAGTCTAGGTGAAAAGGGTAGTGATCATCCTTTTATAAAAGATTTTTATCAAGAGTATAGTTGCTTTACAATGTTGTGTTAATTTCTTCTGTACAGCAAAAATAAATCAGTCATACTTACTCATGCATACATATACCCCCTCTTTTTTTGATTTCCCTCCCACCTAGTTCACCACAGAGCAGTGAGTAGAGTTCCCTGAGTAGGTTCTCATGAGTCATCTGTTTTCTACATATACACTTCTACATACAGAGTAGTGTATAAGTCAGTCCCTATCTCCCAGTTCATCTCCCCCTCCACCTACACTTTGGTGTCCATAAGTTAGTTCTCTTTATCTCTGTCTCAATTTCTGCTTTGCAAATAGTTTCATCTGTGGCATTTTTCTAGATTCCAAATATATGCGTTAGTATGCAATATTTGTTCTTCTCTTTCTGACTTCTCTCTGTATGCGAGCATCCTTTTGGTGACACCGTGTGTGGTGAGGAATGCCCAAGATCACCCTTAGTTTTGTTGATTCATCAGGAGGACTCATAGGTCTCAGTTCAGTTCAGTTCAGTCACTCAGTAGTGTCCGACTCTTTGCGACCCCAAGAATCGCAGCAGGACTCAGCAAAGAGTTGTGTTCATGGTTGTGATTTACATGCGTGAGTACTAAGTCGCTTCAGTCTTGTCTGACTCTTTGTGACCCTATGGATTATAGCCCACCAGGCTCCTCTGTCCATGCTGCTCTCTGGGCAAGAATCCTGGAATGGGTTGCCATGCCCTCCTCCAGGAGATCTGGATCCCACTGGTCAAACCTGAATTTCTTATGTCTCCTGCATTGATAGGCAGGTTCTTTACACTAGGGCTACCTGAGAAGCCCCTGTCATTACAATGAAAGGACACAAAGCAAAATCAGCAAAGGATAAGGCACATGGGACAACATCTGGAGGAAAGCAGATGTAAGCTTCCAGAGGACTTCTCCTAGGAGACTCACATATGATTCACTTAATTCCTGCAGCGAAATGTTGTCTACCAATGCAACTCATTAGAGACTCAGTGCCCAAGGCTTTCACTGGGGGTTGGTTACATGGCACCCTCTGTCTAGCACATGCCAAAATTTCAGACTCCCAGAAGCACAGAAGGTGCCCAGCATAATCCACATTATTTATACAAATACTTCTGGCACAGTTTGGGGAAGGGCAGGAAATCCTTCCAAAATTCAAAGTCTCAGATGTCAGCCAAGGGTCAACCTTTCAAGTCTGTCTAACTTGCCATCTTGTCTAAGGACAGTGACAGTCCTGAACCTGCTGTGTTCACTGTTCCTGCACAACCTTGCTTGCTTAAAAGTAATACCTCTTCTGGCCCCTGTGACTCATCCATTGGCCCAAGCAGAATCTAGACAGAGAAACTGAAATTGGTAGGGAAAGAAGGGAGGAGATAAGCAGGCTCCTCAAAGGAACACCTGGAGGTGATCATTCCTGAGATGCTTCCGCATGGAGAGGCTTGAGCCTCCAGTCAGCTACTGCCTCCTTACAAGGCCTTTATACCTAGAGCGGAGGAAATGGTAAGCCCTGAAAAGTGAGGGGTGCTGACCTGTCTCAAGTGCATCTGAGCTTGAAAATAATAATTAATTATAAAAGATTCAGATCAGCATGCTAATGTCATTTGGCATGAAATTACCCTTCTCTTGATCAGAACCTGAATGATAGTCATTTTTTCAGTTTTCAGGAGAAACACGAGGTACCTCTTAGTTCACTGCCTGGCTTCACTGTTCCTGGGCAGCTCAAGCTCTAAGATCAGCAAGGATAAATTCCAATTGGCCGACCTCAGGCTCTCGGCTCAGAGATAATAGGAACTAATTTAGTTCTTCATGATGATATGATAATACTCCTTCTCTGAGGTATGAAATGGAAATCAGTTCCCGTGTGAAATACAGAGGGAGAAAACCATGGAACCGGAAAATAAGTTTGGCTCTTTGAGGCTAAATTTTGCTCTTTTTCTATAAACCCTAACACTGCATTTGCATGAGGCTGGGTTGAGAAGTCAGCAGGAAAAGGTAAAGGCTGAAGAATGCCCGCAATTACCTCTGTGGCAGGTCTCCGTTTTTCCCTGGGGGCCAGTGCAGAAGAAGAGGAAAATGGATGACAATTTGCTAATTGTTCTGAAGTGTTTCAGACGGGTCTGACTTTATGCTAAAGAACACAATTAAATTCTCGGAAATCCTCTCTCCAGCACAGGAGCTTCTCCCTGGGGAGCCTAGGAATAAAGGAGAAAGGATTTAAGTGTGAGTTTCTGCAAATTGTTCTTATAATCTCCATGCCTAGCTTATAGGCTTTGACAAAAAAGCAGAGGATAATTTGGGGGAACATGAAAACATGCATCGGTAGATAGTTTGTCGAGTACTTTATGGAGACTTTAACCTTGCTCTTTTAAAGAAGATTTGGATTTACAAGCAATGCCCCTTGCTTTCTTTGCCTTTCATCTCAAGCAATAAAAAATAAAAAAACACAATATTTTATAAAGATCTAACATAATTTAAAAATTCTGTATGCTCATCTGTTCATCCAATGTAAAACATTAAAGGAGTGTTTGTTCATTAAACTATGTTAGAGGAATTGTATGTTGACATTATTTTTTTAAAGACGGAATTCCGGCAAAGGATTGTTATCCATATAACTATGTAGGTGCCTCTCATTTCCCATCTGCAGCTATTTTCCTTCTGATCCTGATGCCATTGTCGATGCTTCCCTTAGACTTACTTTTACGGTGTCAATAACATCTCTCCTTCAAAAGAAATATTTCATAGCTGGTGATGGCCCTAGGTACCCTTGATGAATACCATCCTTCCACTAAGAACTCTAAGAAAGATATTTTCACCACTCTTAGTTTTTACAAAGACATGATAAAACACTATTTTCAATTAGAATCAAGATTTGTATTTATTCCTTTTATAACTGTTCCTGTCAATGGCAAAAACAAAGCCTGAAGTGAGGAGGAGCATGGATGCAGGTTATTTCAGGTTAACTTGTGAAACTAAGCAATTTAGACAGCACTTGTTTTAGAACAGCTAAAGAAAGAATATTGAAAAACCAACAGAGACAGCTGGGTGACAGTGGAAACTGAAGTATTATGTACAGACTTGGACCGACACAAACTAAGCCTGGTTCAGACTGTTACAGGAAGGGAGACCCTTCCAGGGCCCAAGAGTGGGCTCTTGTCTAATATTTGGAAGTGAGTCGTCCGAGGAGATACACATGCTGACAAAGCAGGAGACTCTATTGGGAAGGGGCTGCTGGCACAGCAGCAGGACAGAGGAACCCAGGAGAATGGCTCTGCCACGTGGCTAGGAGTACAGGTTTATGGTTCTGGGGTTAGTTTCCGGGTTGTCTCTGGCCAATTATTCTGACTCAGGATCCTTCCTGGTGGCGCTCAGCCAAGATGGATTTCAGCGAGGAGGATTCTGGGAGGTTGGTAGGACATACGGACTGGCATCTTCTTTTGACCTTTCCTGAATTCTTCCAGTTGGGCTTGTTAGTACTCTGTTCTTCACTAGGATCTTCAGTCATAAAATTACTCATGCAAATGGTTACTATGGGGCCTGGCCAGGGTGGGCGGTTTTAGTTAGTGTTTCCCCTAACAAGATTATAGCTATAGCATTCAAATCTTCAGGTTCAAAATGTTCCTGAGGTGCCAGATCTCTAAATATTCTTTTACCAGCCATGCATCCTACTGGGGATCTGAAGATTAGATTTCATTTCATACTTTGTCCAAATGTATGCCCAATCTAGGATTCTCAAACCTACTTTCTTACTCTGTATTAGCAGATTATTACATTTTTCTCCTCTTAGAAATGAAAATCCAGAAGACAATGACAGGTTTAGGCTCAGTATAAGGTAGAAAAAGTTCTTGGGTCAGCAAGGGTTCTTGAGAAAATTGAATTGTGTTCCTTAATTTAAAATGAAAAGTGCTTCCTCTTGTCCTGATCAATGCAATCTAGCCTGAAAATTGTTATTAGTTTTAATTATGTCATTTTACTTATGAAAGATCAAGAATGTAATCCAATAGTAATCCAATCACCTCTTCCTCCAACCCCTGAGCAATTATCCCTTTTATGTCTGGGTTTTAGAAAGAAATAAGCCAGTGAGAGTCAATCTTTAATCCTAACCCACCATACAGTATTTCCACAGGCTGCTGCTGCTGCTGCTGCTAAGTCGCTTCAGTCGTGTCCGACTCAGTGCGACCCCATAGATGGCAGCCCACCAGGCTCCCTCCCCCGTCCATTGCCTTCTCCCATTTCCACAGGAGGAACTCATTAAGTGAAGGCCTATTTTGAATAGATGGAAACTGGGGAAGGACCTAGGGTAAGGGTTGCCCTCAGAACTACTATATAATTTATGGGACTCAGTGCAAAATGAAAACAGAGAGCACCTTGCTCAAAATTGCTAAGAATTTTAAGTCAGTGATAGCAGAGCCCTAAACCAAGTGTGGGTGTCTCCTGAGGGTGGATCTTTGTGCATCTGTATTGACTACACATCCCTGAAGGTGGCCCTGTTTGTACGGCATCTGGACACATATCTGAAACCAATCTTCCCACAGTTTTGGGTCTGCCATAGGGTCTGGTTCTGTGTGTAAAATTCCCTTTTCCTCTTATGGAGAGCTCTTTCTCAGGGTCTTCTAAGACTCCCTCTGTAAACTGGTTGATGTTAAATAAAAAAGCCACTTAACCAAACATTTGTCAGCTACAAATTGGCACTTGCTAAAAGCATTTGCTAGTGACTGAACAAGGACATTTCCCATCTGCCTCTGAGGAGATTGAGCCCTGTGCTGCTGCACCTGCTGACTTTCAACACCCCCCTGAGGGGAGTTCAGAGTGGAGAGCGAGGCACTCTGTGCTCCAGGGAAATTGGTGGAACAGGTCTTTAGATAGTTGGATATTTTCAGGAACTGATTTCATGATTCCAATCCTTTCATCTCTTCATATCTAGAAAATCACTAAATCCCTTCATGGTGACATCAGCTCCTTGTGACTAGCAGAAAACCTTTTGTAAAGTAAGCACTTGATTGCATTGAACTCCCCTTTCTCAAAAATCTTATATATTGACCTTCCCCCACTGGTTCTTTGGAGCAGTCTCTCAGAGCTATCTGAGATGCTGTCTCCCAGGATGCAGTCCTCTTTTTGCCCCAAACAAAACTCAACTCGCAACTCTCACACTGGGCATCTTTTTAGCTGGCACACTGAAAGTGTGTTTGTATGTTTCAAGCCTATTCGAAAACAAAATCCAGATCGCCATCCTTTTCCCATTGTAGGAGCCTCTCCACTTTCTATGTAATTCACAGACGTGAGTGGACAAAAAGGGAAAGGGACAGAGGACAGAGCAGGATAATTGAAGATCTCAGACACTCACTTCTCCAGTAGGCAATCCCAGCCCCCACACTCCCCTGTACTCCTAGACCTGCCACACAAGAAGCCTTGACACACATTTGGCATCTTTACAGCAAACTTACTGTGAGACACAACAAGCCAATCAGTCTGGATGCAATGATTAAGGCAAAGGTTGCAGTGATTCTTTTAGGTATCTTCAGGGCAGAGAACTGTGCTTCCACCTAGCCTTTCCGCTCCCTCCTGTCAAGGATATAAAGCTTATCCTACTCCCTCTTTTTTGCTTAATTATTCAGTCAAGCCTTAATTTGTTAAGAATTATTCACATATTCACATGTAAATTTTAAGTGCCTCTAACTCTGGTGACCAGGAGCCAAATTCAGACAACCCAGTTGAATTTGGTGTTCAGCCCACATTCCTGGATCAGCTTGAACCTCAGCATGTTTCAGAATAACCCCACACTGAGTCATAAATGAGTAATTCAGTACTGCCAACTCCTCTTCCTTTCAAAAATCCAATCAAATCAGGCCACATAAATTCAACTTGACACATTGATAAAGATTTTTGGGGAAAAGTATTGAGAAGGGCAGTGGGAGCTTTCCTCAGCTCAGGTTAAACCAGCTTCATCTCATAAGAATAGTGGCAATCAAATTTGTTCTCGCCTTTCTTAAAAATGTAATTAGAATGCAGAGAGAAGTATATGAAAAGGGATGGGGATTATTTATAAAAGTTTTAGAATAAATCTTTCTGGGTCAGGAGATTTGCCCAGGGGCAAGAATTTAATACGTAAGCATAACTCTTTAGAGAGTTGCTGCTCCAGGGAATTTTTTTTTTTTCCCCAACCAGGGGGAACTTGAGGAAATGAAAAATTTCAACGAAATGTTAGAAGTGGATGGGCGAAACCCAATTTGATCTCCACTGTAATGGTATTATTCCATTTTGCATTAAAGAATAATATCCATAATGTGAAGATTATGCCAAGTACTCTACAAAAGCCTGCAAACCTTGAGGCAGTCACCGCAGACTTGCTTCCAATTGTGCTTGGAACGACACACACAGATATGCTGAGAAGTGCAGTGTCAGCAGGGCTTTGGGGCTGGCAGTTTGGAAAAGTAGGTAGCTGTGTCCCACCTCAAAAATAGAGAAACCACTTCTGTATGTGAGAAAAAATGTGGTTTAGAAGTTGAAGACGTTGTCTACCAAAAGGGTGTGGGTATAAGGAAAGTATGAAATGATCATTAATTTAGCCTCCTTGATTGAAAAATAATGTATATTTCATGTGTACATGTATATATATACATGTATATATTTTAAGCATAGTATATACAGAGAGAGTATGTGTATATATATATATAGAGAGAGAGAGAGAGAAAGAGAGAAAGAGAGAGAGAAGTCATATAGAGAGTTACTGAAAAAGTAAATAGACTCAGACATAGAAAACAAACTTAAGGTTACTAAAGGGGAGGGTGTGGGGTAAATTAGTTCAGGATTACTATATGCACAGTGTTGTCTATAAGATAAGTAACTAATAAGGACCTGTGATATAGCACAGAGAACTATGTTCGATATCTTATAATAATCTATAATGGAAAAGAATCTGGAAAAGACTATATACTGTATGTATATCTTTATACATACGTGTATAAATATCATTGAATCACTTTACTGTACAACTAAAACAAATACAATATTGCAATTCAACTATACTTTAGTGAAAATATTAAAAAAAAAAAAAAGAGTTACTGAAAATGTGTCCATGTCCAGCAGAGCATTCATATATGAAACCCAAATTTGACTTTAGTACCATTTCGAGGCATTCCTATCCTTATATCCTTGCTTCCATCCACAGAGAAAGGTCAGAGACCTAACCAGAAATAGCGGTTAGGTTTCATCTCACGGCACATCCAATCTCGTGTCTGTGTCATGAGATCAGTAGGAGTGATTACACTGACTGATTAGTGATGTCTATCGTGGCATACAGGGAAAGCTTTACTATAAATTTTTCATCTTTCTTCTGGACTTAACCAAGTTTGGGGAGATAGATAGAAAGCGGTGGATTTATAGTTTGATGGTGATCAGGGGTGATGGAAGTGGTGTGGTTGTTCTGGAGGTACATGATTTCCCTTCAGTGGTCACACACCTTTGGGATCCACTGAAGTGCTCACACACACTTAAGCCATGAGCTACCTGGCTTCTTCCAGCTAATGAATGAGCACAGCTGAGGTGCTAAATGCAAATAGTTTCTGCTTGACACAGGGCTCTTCTATGCAACCTCTGCCCTGGGGTTCCTCATCACCCTGGTCTAGACTTTCTGCAAGATGCACTGCAGGCTTCTTACCCAATCCTTCTTCATTTCCTTGCTTTTTTGACAGCATCACATCTGAACATCATCCAAGGCCTCTCTCTGCCTTCTGTTCTCTCCCCCTTTTTCTCCCTACCTCTTTCACAGGCATTTCCTAGTCAACGTATTGTACCTCTAATACTGTCTATGGTAACCTATTCTCAGAAAACAAGAAATGACACAATCAGGATAAAAATTAACCCTACACTTGGCCAAATTGATCAATAAAGTACAATTTATTCCCTTCCTCCCTTCCCCATTTCAATAGAACTTAAGTAATATTGATATCAACTGATGTATAGTTTAACAAAGAAGCTCCTCTATATCAAACTTTCATGGAAACAAACAAAGATACATGTTCAAGGAATAGTGAATCATCAGTGTTCACCACTAACAATCCAATGATGTGGAATGACTTTGGGCTTGAGGACCATGGATTTCTGGATGCTTTACCCAACCTGACTGTGAGTGGTGAAGCTTCTCCAATAATTAGACTGAGTCCAGAAAAAGGAAATGGGATATATCCTTCACAGTTGGTCCCTGACATTAAACTTTGAATTTTACCTGCATTTATTATGATAGAAATTATTTTCGTATCTCTTATTATTGGCTTAAAGGGCCTTAGTTTTGAATCTGATAAAGCATCTTATTTTTTTAGCAGGATTTATATCTGAATATGGATTTCCCAGGTAGTTCAGCTGATAAAGAATCCACCTGAAATGCAGGAGATCCCAGTTCAATTCCTGGATTGGGAAGTTCCCCTGAAGAAGGGATAGGCTACCCATTCCAGTATTCTTGGGCTTTCCTGGTGTTTCATACAGTAAAGAATCCACTTGCAATTCAGGACACCTGAGTTTGATCCCTGGAGGAAGATCCTTTGGAGGAGAGCAAGGTAACACACTGATAGGTGTGTTCCTTACCAGCTCAGCTACTGATGAAGCCTGAATATATATTATATAAATCTAGTTCTTGTAATGACTAAATATCTAGACATAGGGCTGACAAGACAAATCAACTCCAAATAGACAATTTAGCAATAAATAACTCAGTGGACAGCACAGAGGCTGTGCTTTATTTTCCAAGCTCACACTTCACCAGTCATGGCCTTTTGGGGTTGGGCTTGGGTTTTTCCATAAGATGATATAGCAAAATGCAAACAAACTTTTTGGCCAACCCAATATATCAGGCTGGCTAAAAATGGAGGAGAACTTTCCACTGAAATTATTAACATTTTCCCCACTGTGATATGCCTTCTGGTTGGCCTGTAGTCAGTTCGTCCGCACCCTTCCTTCAGGAACCTGCAGGCTTTGCCAGTCACTGCAGCAGTATAACCTTACGTGATCTGTTCTGATGACGCCACCAGCTCTATTTCTGTATATATAAATGTAGCTGTAAAATGACACAGTCAACCCCATTATGCTCAGTCAGTTCAGATAACTATGTGTTCAGGGTACTGGAAAAGCTCTTTTGCAGAACACATTGATTTTATAAAGGGACATTTGCCATATATCCGCTTTAAATAGCAAAGACTTTTCACTCTATCTGATATAGGCTATATATTGTAATTTAAATATTCATGAATATTATGGATTCCTTTTCTTTACACTCTGTCCCTCAGTGTTTACAGTCTTATAAAAACCTCGAGCAAGGAAACTGAAGGAGAGGCATTCTGAGAAAAAAAGGTAGCAAACAGTATCAGGAGAAAACGCTTAGTCTCTTCTAAACTTGAGCAGATTACATCAGATCTGCTAAAGAAAAAAATACGTCTAACTTAGGCATATGTGTTGTAGACAAAGGAATAACTTCACCATCTAGTGGGACACAGCTTAATGATCCATTTCTTAGGTAACAGCAGGATATTTTCCTGTTATGATTTTAAAGCCTGTTCTTTCTTTTTCTGGTGAATGATTTTTTTTTTTTGCGTTCCTTCCCTATAATTTCAGGTCACTGCAGATGCTTCTGAAATTCTTTGCATAGGATTGAATTTCAATCTGCTTCTGGTGAATCCATCTCAGAAATCAGAAAAAAAAAAAAAGAACACTATAAGCTTGGTTTCAGATCATATTTTTGGACTCATCACTAATGTAAAAATACTGGTTAAAAATATACTGGTTAGCGATTAAAAGGATCCAAACAGATTCCTGGGTAAGAGCTGATTTTGTTTTGTAATTAAAGTACAGACAACAGTTTCTATAGGGGGAAAAAAAACAAAAAACAAAAAACTTGGGTAGTTCTGTTCTCTATGTACAATGCACTTCTGGAATTTTGATTTATCTTTCTATATTCATTTAATGAGGTCTCCATATAGGGGTAGATACATCATTTTTCAGGTCACATAGTTTTTGAACAGTTTTACTTAATTTGACTGTGGCAATTTAATTTTTAAGTTGGTTGGGTTCAATTGTGAAAATCTATAGTTATTATTTAGTTCAATTTATTAGCAGAAGTTTAATTTTACAGGGAACTACATACATCTCCAGGATATCTATAATTACAAAAGGGAAAGGGAAAGTTGCTCAGTTGTGTCCGACTCTTTGTGACCTAATAGACTCTACAGTCCATTAAATTCTCCAGGCCAGAATATTGGAGTGGGTAGCCTTTCCCTTCACCAGGGGATCTTTCCAACCAGGGATTGAACCCAGGTCTACCTACATGGCAGGCGGATTCTTTACCAGCTGAGCCACAGGGAAGCCCAAGAATATTGAAGTGGGTTGCCTATCCCTTCTCCAGCGGATCTTCCCAACCCAGAAATTGAACCCAGGTTTCCTGCATTGCAGGTGGATTCTTTACCAATTGAGCTATCAGGGAAGCCCATATAATTACAAAGGATATGAGCAAATTAAATAAGTCTGAGATGCAGTCCTTAAAGCTTTGGGTTTGAACTATATGGAAATATATGGTCATCTATTAAACTAAAGGCAATGGCACCCCACTCCATTACTCTTGCCTGGAAAACCAATAATTAAAGCTACCTAAAAACACCGGGTTTGATCCCTGGGTTGGGAAGATCCCCTGGAGAAGGAGATGGAAACCCACTCCAGTATTCTTGCCTGGAAAATCCCATGGACAGAGGAGCCTGGCGGGCTACAGTCCACGGGGTCGCAAAGAGCCGGATAAGACTGAGCGACTTCACACACACACACACACACACAAACATAAAGTGTCTATTTCAGCTGTCAACATTATGCCCAATCTTTTCTTAGTCTAAAGGGATGAAATGATAAAATTAATGCTTTGATATGATTCTTTTGTTGTTAGAGTCATATAGATCTATTAGGTTCCCTGCATAAAGCAGAATGACTCTAACATTGAAAAGCTGCTTTTGCCCTAAAAAGCTGCTTTTTCCCTACAGAGCATTGAAACTGCCGTTCTCAGTTTTAAACTCCACATCCACCTTCTTTACTGGGTTGCAACTTGTACAAGGTTTTAGCTTCTCATTCTTGTCTCTCTGCTTTGGGTTCATAGCCAGTTTCATCCATCTGCCAGCTGTGTGATCTTGAGTAAGCTAATTTCCCTCTCTAGGTTAAGATTCCCAATCCACAGATGACATTAAAATGATGGCCTCAAATATAGCAATAGTGATTATTAAAATTAAAAAAAAAACCTACCTAGAGTGTTTGGTAGAGTCAACAATAAGAATTTTTTAATGATATTTTGTTTACAGTAATCCACATTTGAGATGTTGCCCTAGAGAAACAACCTAACATATAGAAAAGTTTTATGTACAAAACTGTTCAGTAGTGATAGTGTTGTTGTTGGACACTCAGTTGTGTCTGACTCTTTGCGACCCCACGGACTGTAGCCCACCAGGCTCCTCTGTCCAGGGGATTTTTCAGACAAGAATACTGATATAAGTTGTCATTTCCTCCTCCAGGGGATCTTCCTGACCCAGGGATGGAACCTGTGTCTCCTGCTTCTCCTGCATTAGCAGGTGGATTCTTTACCCCTGAGCCACTTGGGAAGCCCTAACAGAAGTGAAAAAACCCATAGCAGTGTGCAATGCTAGAGAACTGGTACAGATTAGTAAATACAGGCAATTTTATACAATCATGGAAAATGATAGCCATAAGTTAATACATAAAGACCCAAGTACAAAATTAAATTTATTGTATGATCAAAATATTTGAGTATGAATACCCAGAAAAAATAATACCAAAATTACATCACTGATTCTCTTAAGATGGTAGATGAGATGGCTGAATCAGAGGTATTGTTTTCTTTTTCAGAATATCTACAATGTGGTTATATTGTTTTTATAAATAAAAATTTTACCCCATGCCTCATCATTGTTATTTGAGACCTGGAAGCCTGAGGTGGTGAAAAGAGAAAGTTCTCAGAATCGAGAGAGTAGCGTTGATATATATTCACTGCCATGTGTAAAATAGATAGCTGGCGGGAAGCTTCTGTACAGCAAGGGAGCTCAGCTCAATGCTCTGTGGTGGCCTGGAGATGTAGGATGGGGGGAGAAGGTAGAAGGGAGGTCCAAGAGGGAAGGGATATACATAAACTTATAGCTAATTTACTTTGCTGTACATCTAGTCCCATCACTTCATGGGAAATAGATGGGGAAACAGTGGAAACAGTGTCAGACTTTATGTTTTGGGCTCCAAAATCACTGCAGATGGTGATTGCAGCCATGAAATTAAAAGACGCTTACTCCTTGGAAGGAAAGTTATGACCAACCTAGATAGCATATTGAAAAGGAGAGACATTACTTTGCCAACAAAGGTCTGTCTAGTCAAGGCGATGGTTTTTCCATTGGTCATGTATGGATGTGAGAGTTGGACTGTGAAGAAAGCTGAGTGCTGAAGAATTGATGCTTTTGAACTGTGGTGCTGGAGAAGACTCTTGAGAGTCCCCTGGACTGCAAGGAGATCCAACCAGTCCATTCTAAAGGAGATCAGTCCTGGGTGTTCTTTGGAAGGACTGATACTAAAGCTGAAACTCCAGTACTTTGGCCACCTCATGTGAAGAGTTGACTCATTGGAAAAGACTCTGATGCTGGGAGGGATTAGGGGCAGGAGGAGAAGGGGACGACAGAGGATGCAATGGCTGGATGGCATCACTGACTCTATGGACATGAGTTTGAGTTAACTCTGGGAGTTGGTGATGGACAGGGAGGCCTGGCGTGCTGCAGTTCATGGGGTCGCAAAGAGTCGGACACGCGAGAGCGACTGAACTGAACTGAACAGCAGAAACTAGCACATGGTAAAGCATTATCTTCCAATTAAAACTAAATGTTAAAAAAAAGAAGAGAGAAATTTCCCTGAACTGGTTTTACAGCACTGGAGTTTACTGTCATGGAGGCAGCTTCAGTTTCAGGGTGTATGGGAGGCGGCCTTAATTGAGAAGGCTGAGGGTGAGGTCCAGTTTTAATCCTTAAACAGACAGACCATGTCAAAAGAGTTCTATATTGTTTCTCCTTTTGATAAAACACAAAACAACAACAAAAAATCAAGTTTCTATCAGCTTGCTGCATCACCATTAACCATTACAAAAGCACAAGAAATCTTGAGTACTAAGAAGTCAGTGAAGTGAAAGTCGCTCAGTCGTGTCTGACTCTGCAACTCCATGGACTGTTTAGTCCATGGATTTCGCTAGGCCAGAATACTGGAGTGGGTAGCTGTTGCCTTCTCTAACGGGTCTTTCCAACTCAGGGATCGAACCCAGGTCTCCCACATTGCAGACGGATTCTTTACCAGCTGAGCCACCAGAAAGTGAAAGTGAAGTCGCTCAGCCGTGTTCGAATCCGACACTTTGCAACCCCATGGACTGTATCATACCAGGCTCCTCCTTCCATGGGATTTTCCAGACAGGAGTGGAAACACTGGAGTGGGTTGCCATTTTCTTCTGGGTGGATTATAAATCTTTGAGTAGCAGTATTTCAAATTGGTACCCTGGAATTAGTGTATTTTACACATATATCTTAAAAAATCTTCAACTACTCAGCAATTCTACCCCTTCAGCTCCACCTAGTCTCTTATCTCTTCCACCTCATAATCTACAATTATTAGCCCCAAGCAGCTAGTTTTTCCCCTTTGCTTTTACTTTTTTAAAAAATTATTTTAATTGGAGGCTAATTACTTTACAATATTGTATTGGTTTTGCCATACACTGACATGAATCAGCCATGGGTGTACATGTGTTCCCCATCCTGAACCCCCCTCCCACCTCACTACCCATCCCATCCCTCCGGGTCATCCCAGTGCACCAGCCCCGAGAACCCTGTATCCTGCATCGAACCTGGACTGGCGATTCGTTTCACATATGATGTTATACACGTTTCAGTGCCATTCTCCCAAACCATCCCACCCTCGCCCTCTCCCACAAAGTCCAAAAGACTGCTTTATACATCTGTGTCTCTTTTGCTGTCTCACATACAGGGTTATCATTACCATCTTTCTAAATTCCATATATATATGTTAGTATACTGTATTGGTGTTTTTCTTTCTGGCTTACTTCACTCTATATAATAGGCTCCAGTTTCATCCATCTCATTAGAACTGATTCAAATGTTTTCTTCTTAATGGCCGAGTAATATTTCATTGTGTATATGCTTTTACTATTGAGGAACTCATTCCTAACTATTAGCATTCCTTCTTTCCATGTCAATTTATCTCTTGATCTTTTAAGTACACTTCATGGCCCCTTGCCCTCTACTCTCTGGAACCCCTCTACTACTAGAATCATTTATTTGGAAAAGATTTAGGAAATGCTTTTTTCTTTAACTTCTAATAATTTTTGAAATGAACATTTTCCCCATGCTCACATCTGATGTTTAAAAAATATTAAGTGAGATGACTGTGTCTCCCACCGACTATTTCCAGTTGCTTGTTCTGCTTCTTGTGACTCACAGTTTCTCTCTTCAACTTCAAAATAACCATATCACTTAAGGATTCTCCTTATGCAAAAGCTAGAACTAAGACAGTCAGTCCTTCTCAATATTTTGTGTTTATTTCATTCTTCTTCTTAGAATTTTTGGCAGCAAACTTAAAAGTTAGTATGAAATCCAAAACAAATTTAGAAAAAAATATATGTATTACAAAGCAAAACCACCACAGTACCACACCATTTCTAATCTTTATGAAAGCATTCACTGGTAACGGCCCATTTACTGCACCATTCTTCAGAACAGTTCAGTTCAGTCGCTCAGTCATGTCCAACTCTTTGTGACACATGAACCGCAGCACGCCAGGCCTCCCTGTCCATCACCAACTCCCGGAGTATACCCAACTCATGTCTACTGAGTCAGGGATGCCACCCAACCATCCTGTCCTCTGTCATTCCTTTCTCTTCCTGGCATCAATTTTTCCCAGCATCAGGGGCTTTCCATTGAGTCAGATCTTCACTTCAGGTGGCCAAAGTATTGGTGTTTCAGCTTTAGCATCAGTCCTTCCAAAGAACACCCAGGACTGATCTCCTTTAGGATGAACTGGTTGAATCTCCTTGCAGTTCAAGGGACTCTCAAGAGGCTTCTCCAACCACAGTTCAAAAGCATCAATTCTTCCAGCACTCAGCTTTCTTTATAGTCCAATTCTCACATCCATACACGACCACTGGGAAAACCATAGCCTTGACTAGATGAACATTTGTTGACAAAGTAATGTCTCTGGTTTTTAATATGCTCTCTAGGTTGGTCATAACTTTCCTTCCAAGGAGTGTCTTTTAATTTCATGGCTGCAGTCACCATCTGCAGTGATTTTTGGAGCCTCAAAAAATAAAGTCAGCCACTGTTTCACTGTTTCCCCCTCTATTTGCCATGAAGTGATGGGACCAGATGCCATGATCTTAGTTTTCTGAGTGTTGAGCTTTAAGTCAACTTTTTCACTCTCCTCTTTAACTTTCATCAAGAGGCTCTTTAGTTCTTCTTCATTTTCTGCCATAAGGGTGGTATCATCTGCATATCTGAGGTTGTTGATATTTCTCCCAGCAATCTTGATTCCAGCTTGTGCTTCTTCCAGCCCAGAGTTTCTCCTGATGTACTCTGCATAGAAGTTAAATAAGCAGGGTGACGATATACAGCCTTGATGTACTCCTTTTCCTATTTGGAACCAGTCTGTTGTTCCATGTCCAGTTCTAACTGTTGCTTCCTAACTTGCATACAGGTTTCTCAAGAGGCAGATCAGGTGGTCTGGTATTCCCATCACTTTCAGAATTTTCCACAGTATATTGTGATGTACATAGTCAAAGGCTTTGGGATAGTCAATAAAGCAGAAATAGATGTTTTTCTGGATATCTCCTGCTTTTTCGAGATGGGGGTGGAGAGGGGAGAAAGAGCCAGGCATCAGACATTGTCAGGTTCTGAGTGATTTCAGGGCACTCCCAGGGCTGGCGTTGGTGGCTCTGAGGGTCCTAGGGAGATCGTCTCAGCTCATCACATTACTTTGTGCCAGACAGGCTCCTCAAACAGACGCCAACTTAAAGATGTCACATCTGCAGCCTGTTACTCAATCACCCAGTGTCTCAAGAGACAAGGTAACAGGATTTGTTGATTTGGCAAGAGAGGTTGTTATGGCCTCCCAGGCAACATTAAGCACATCTCACTACAATCGCTCTGCCTGGGCTTAATTTCAGATATGCTCCCTTTTAGCTTTAACAGATATGCTCCCTTTTACCTTTATCAGATACGGCGCTTCAGAGCCTGATCTAAATCTGCTGCTAAGTGGACTACGGTTTTATTTTTAAGTCTTCCCTAACAACCTCACTGAACTATTGCATGCCCACTGTGTGGAATTTTTTATCTGCATATGTCTGGGAGCATTGTTTTTCTCCAGTTTTCAGCAACTGTTTCATTGGAGTACGATCCAGTTGCCTGGAGATTGTGGTAGAATCAGATTTCAGTAAGTATTTAATGAGTACTCATTGTATGCAGGCGGACTGTTATATGCACAGGAGAAAACGCATACTGTTACATGCGTTGAATGAAGACGGTATGACTGGTCTTCTTCAGGAAGTCCCACTGTAATCAAGATGGCCAAAGAGCAAAATGCGTAAGTCAAATAAAATACATTGAAATAAGTTCTTATTCTTTTTATAAAGACATTGTGAAAGAACCGGGTAACTTCTGAGGAAAGGAGGAAGACACAACACAAGTTACGGTGAAAACAGAACTTAGTCATTCAAACGTTGTAACTTTTTCTGATTGATGAATATACACTGAAAAAAACTAGAAATATAGAAGCTATAAAGAAGAGAAATAAAATATTATAGTAATCCCACAATCCAGATAAAGCAGGATTATTTTATTTTTAGGTATGAATATGTGTACATATATGTGAGTGACTGTGCATTTTTATATGCATGTTTACAAGTCATATATTCAGGTATATATACATTATTCATGAGTATATGGTTTATATATGTGTGCATATATAGTATATTTGAACACATCAGCTTTGTGTATTATGTATATATATATACATATATATACTCTTTCATTTATTTTGTACTAAATATTGATGGATTGTATATTCACACACACTACTGAGGTATCTGAGAGGAACAGAATAATAGCAGCCCTCTTTCCTGACCAGGTTCTTGTTCAGTTGAGAAATAAAGAATAGAAGGGGAAGTCTGTAATAATTCTAGTGCTGGTAAAAATTAAGTTGGAGAACATCAGTTCAGTTCAGTCGCTCAGTCGTGTCTAACTCTTTGCGACCCCATGGACTGCAGCATGCCAGGCTTCCCTATCCATCATCACCTGCCAGAGCTTGCTCAAGCTCATGTCCAGTGAGTCGGTGATCCCATCCAACCATGTCATCCTCTGTTGTCCCCTTCTCCTCATGCCTTCAATCTTTCCCCACATCAAGGTCTTTTTCAAGGAGTCAGTTCTTTGCATCAGGTGGCCAAAATGTTGGACTTTCAACCTCAGCATCAGTCCTTCCATTGAATATTCAGGACTGATTTCCTTTAGGATGGACTTGTGGGATCTCCTTGCAGTCCAAGGGACTCTCAAGAGGCTTCTCCAACACCACAGTTCAAAAGCAGCAATTCTTCGGCACTCAGTTTTCTTTATAGTCCAAGTCTCACATCCATACATGACTACTGGAAAAACCATAGCTTTGACTAGCTGGACATTTGTTGACAAAGCAATGTCTCTGCTTTTCAGTATTCTGTCTAGCTTGGTCATAGATTTTCTTCCAAGGATCAAGCATCTTTTAATTTCATGGCTGCAGTCACCATCTGCAGTAGTTTTAGAGCCCCCAAAAATAAAGTCTGTCACTGTTTCCATTGTTCCCCATTTGTCTTCATGAACTGGTGGGACCAGATGCCAAGCTTTGTTTTTTGAATGTTGAGTTTTAAGCCAGCTTTTTCACTTTCTGCTTTCACTTTACTCAAGAGGTTCTTCTTTAGTTCTTCTTCACTTTCTGCCATAAGGGTGGTGTCATCTGCATATCAGAAGTTATTGATATTTCTCCCAGCAATCTTGATTTCAGCTTGTGCTTCATCCAGCCATGCAACTCACATGATGTACTCCACATATAAGTTAAATAAACAGGGTGACAATATACAGCCTTGACGTACTCCTTTCCCAGTTTTGAACCAGTCCGTTGTTCCATGTCTGGTTCTAACTGTTGCTTCTTGACTGCATACAGATTTCTCAGGAGGCAGGTCAAGTGGTCTGGTATTCCCATCTCTTGAAGAATTTTCCAGTTTATTGTGATCCACACAGTCAAAGGCTTTGGTGTAATCAATAAAGCAGAGGTAGATGTTTTTCTGGTATTCTCTTGATCTCTGGTTCCTCTGCCTTTTCTAAATACAGGTTAAACATCTGGAAGTTCACAGTTCATGCACTGTTGAAGCCTGGCTTAGAGAATTTTGAGCATTACTTTGCTAGCATGTGAGATGAGCACAATTGTACAGTAGTTTGAACATTCCAGATGTTCAAGCTGGTTTTAGAAAAGGCAGAGGAACCAGAGATCAAATTGCCAACATCCACTGGATCATCAAAAAAGCAAAAGAGTTTCAGAAAAACATCTATTTCTGCTTTATTGACTATCCCAAAGCCTTTGACTGTGTGGATCACAATAAACTGTGGGAAATTCTGAAAGAGATGGGAATACCAGACCACCAGACCTGCCTCTTGAGAAATCTATATGCAGGTCAGGAAGCAACAGTTAGAACTTGACATGGAACAACAGACTGGTTCCAAATAGGAAAAGGAGTACGTCAACCTGTATGTTGTCACCTCGCTTATTTAACTTATAGGCAGAGTACATCTTGAGAAACGCTGGGCTGGAAGAAGCACAAGCTGGAATCAAGATTGCTGGGAGAAATATCAATAACCTCAGATATGCAGATGACACCACCCTTATGGCAGAAAGTGAAGAGGAACTAAAAAGCCTGTTGATGAAAGTGAAAGAGAAGAGTGAAAATGTTGGCTTAAACTCAACATTCAGAAAGCGAGGATCATGGCATCCAGTCCCACCACTTCATGGCAAATAGATGGGGAAACAGTAAAACAATGGCTGACTTTATTTTTCTGGGCTCCAAAATCACTGCAGATGGTGATTGCAGCCATGAAATTAAAAGACGCTTACTCCTTGGAAGGAAAGTTATGACCAACCTAGACAGCATATTCAAAAGCAGAGACATTACTTTGTTAACAAATGTCCATCTAGTCAAGGCGATGGTTTTTCCAGTAGTCATGTATGGATGTGAGAATTGGACTATAAAGAAAGCTGAGTGCTAAAGAATTGATGCTTTTGAACTGTGGCGCTGGAGAAGACTCTTGCGAGTCCCTTGGAGTGCAAGGAGATCCAACCAGTCCATCCTAAAGGAGATCAGTCCTGGGTATTCTTTGGAAGGACTGATGTTGAAGCTGAAACTGCAATACTTTGGCCACCTGGTGCGAAGAGCTGACTCAATGGAAAGACCTTGATGCTGGGAAATACTGAGGGCAGGAGGAGAAGGGGATGACAGAGGATGAGATGGTTGGATGGTATCACTGATTCCATAAACATGAGTTTGGGTGGACTCCAGGAGTTGGTGATGGACAGGGAGGCCTGGCGTGCTGTGGTTTATGGGGTCACAAAGAGTCGGACACGAGTGACTGAACCGAACTGAACTTGAATATTCTTCGGCATTGCCTTTCTTTGGACTGGAATGATAACTGACTTTTTCCAGTCCTGTGGCCACTGCTCAGTTTTCCAAATTTGCTGATATATTGAGTGAAGCACTTTCACAGCATCATCTTTTAGGATTTGAAATAGCTCAACTGGAATTCCATCACCTCCACTAGTTTTGTTCGTAGTGATGCCTCCTAAGGCCCACTTGACTTCACATTCTAGGATGTCTGGCTCTAGGTGAGTGATCACACCCTCGTGGTTATCTGTGTCATTAAAATCTTTTTTGTATAGTTATTCTGTGTATTCTTGCCACCTCTTCTTAATATCTTCTGCTTCTGTGAGGTCCATACCATTTCTGTCCTTTATTGTGCCCATCTTTGCCTGAAATATTCCATTGGTATCTCTAATTTTCTTGAAGAAATTTCTAGTTTTTCCCATTCCATTGTTTTCCTCTATATCTTTGCATTGATCACTGAGGAAGGCTTTCTCATCTCTCCTTGCTATTCTTTGGAACTCTTCTTTCAAATGGGTATATCTCTCTTTTTCTCCTTTACCTTAACTTCTCTTCTTTTCTCAGCTATTTGTAAGGCCTCCTCAGACAACCATTTTGCATTTCTATTTCTTGGGGATGGTCTTGATCACTGCCTCCTGTGCAATGTCACAAACCCCTGTCCATAATTCTTCAAGCATTCTGCCTATCAGATCTAATCCCTTGAATCTATTTGTCACTTCCACTAATCATAAGGGGATTTGATTTAGGTCATACCTGAATGATCTAGTGGTTTTCCCTACTTTCTTCAATTTCAGTCTGGATTTGCTATAAGGGGTTCATGATCTGAGCCACAGTCCGCTCCTGGTCTTGCTTTTGCTGACTGTATAGAGCTTCTCCATCTTTGGCTGCAAAGAATGTAATCACTCTGATTTTTATTGACCATCTGGTGGTGTCCATTTGTAGAGTCTTCTCTTGTGTTCTTAGAAAAGGATGTTTGCTATGACCAGTGTGTTCTCTTGGCAAAACTCTCTTAGTCTTTGACCTGCTTCATTTTGTACTCCAAGGCCAAATTCACCTGTTACCCCAGGTGTCTCTTGATTTCCTACTTTTGCATTCCAGTCCCCTATGATGAAAAGGACATCTTTTATGGGTGTTAGTTCTAGAAGGTCTTGTAGGTGTTCATAGAACCATTCAACTTCAGCCTCTTTTGCATTACTGGTTGGGACATAGACTTGGATTACTGTGATATTGAATGGCTTGACTTGGAAATGAACAGAGTTCATTTGGTCATTTTTGAGTTAGCACCAAAGAACTGTATCTCAGACCCCTTTGTTGATTTGGAGAACATAGTTGTGCAAGAAACCAAAGGACTGGTTAATTGAAGTCCAAAATTATATACTTACCCACTCAACCACAAGCAGTTCTGGACCTGGGGAGACCAAATTCCATTAGTAGTTGTGTTGGCCCTGGGGGAGCAGAGTAAAATTTAAATTTCTTGTAAGTAGGCTTCTTCCCAAAAAGGAGAAAAGGATGAGCTAAATTTAGTCTTTACAAATGTACAGATGTATGTACTTACTATGGAATATAAATGACTATATATGTATTCTGTAACATAAATGTAATTGCAAATATATGTGGTACAGTGACTCAATCTAGTACAAAACACATTCCAAAGTAATTAACCATTATTAATCTAATCCCCAAGCCAAATTATGTTTACCTACATTGGCCTGCACAAGTCATCAGAATTTTGCAATGAGATTGTATGGCAACACTATGATACTCTAATCACAAAATACATAAAGACCTCCTGTTCATAAGATTTCAACAATAAAGATGCCTTAATTTTACCTCTAAGCCCTCTGTGAATATTAAATTCCTATGAAGAAATTAAAACTCAAATATTAAATACTCTTGGATGTTAAATCCAGAGGAAATAAGGCTCAAAATCAAATCCCCTTGACTTAAAAAAATAAAGTTCCAAAGTCCTCCTTTCCAATTTGTAATTCTGCTCAGTTAAGTCAGAGAAGTTCACCACAAATGGATAGAAATGCATACAGTTGGGTGTTTTTCTTTCAGCAGCTACAGCCTGGGATGGATGTGAATCCTTTAAGGCCTCGGAAATTTTTAGTTCACTGCCAAGACAAACCATTTTCACTCTAATGTGTGTGCATGCTAAGTAGCTTCTCTCATGCCTCACTCTGTGTGATTCTATGGACCATAGTCCAAAAGGCTCCTAGGTCCATGGGATTCTCCAGGCAAGAATACTGGAATGGATTACCATGCCCTCCTCCAGGGGATCTTCTTGACCCAGGGATCTAACCTGCATCTTATGTCTCTTGCATTGGCAGGCAGGTTCCTTACCACTAGCACCAACTGGGAAGCTCTTGCACTCTAATCAGTTCAGTCCAGTTCATTCCAGTTTGGTCGCTCAGTCGTGTCTGACTCTTTGCATCCCCAAGGACTATAGCACGCCACGTCTCCGTCACTCACCGAATCCTGGAGCTTTCTCAAGCTCATGTCCATCGAGTCTGTGATGCCATCAAACTATCTCATCCTCTGTTGTCCCCTTCTCTTCCTGCCTTTAATCTTTCCCAGCGTCAGGGTCTTTTATAATGAGTCAGTTCTTTGCGGCAGGTGATCAAAGTATTGGAGCTTCAGTTTCAGCATCAGTCCTTCCAATGAATATTCAGGACTGACTTATTTTAGGATTCACTAGTTGGATCTCCTTGTGGCACAAGGGACTCTCAAGAGTATTCCCCAACACCATAGTTCAAAAGCATCAATTTTTCAGTGCTCAGCTTTCTTTATAGCCCAACTCTTATATCCATATATGACTACTGGAAAAATCATAGCTTTGACCTGATGGACCTTTATTGTCAAAGTAATGATTCTGCTTTTTAATACACTGTCTAGATTGGTCATAGCTTTTCTTCCAAGGAACAAGTGTCTTTAATTTCATGGCTGCAATCACCATCTGCAGTGATTTGGAGCCCAAGAAAATAAAGTCTGTCACTGTTTCCATTGTTTCCCCATCTATTTGCCATGAAGTGATGATTCAGATGCCATGATCTTTGTTTTTTGAATCTTGAGTTTTAAGCCAGCTTTTTTTAATCTACTCTGTCACATTCATCATGAGGCTCTTTACTTCCTTTTCACTTTCTGCCATAAGAGTGGTGTCATCTACATATCATGTTATTAATATTTCTCCTGGCAATCTTGATTCCAGGTTGTGCTTCCTCCAGCCCAGTATTTCGCATGAAGTACTCTGCATATAAGTTAAATAAGCAGGGTGACAATATACAGTCTTGATGCACTCCTTTACCAGTTTTGAACCAGTCTGTTGTTCCATGCCGGTTCTAACTTACTTCTTGACCTGCATACTTATTTCTCAGGAGGCAGGTCAGGTGGTCTGATATTCCCATCTCTTGAAGAATTTTCCACAGTTTTTTGTGATCCACACAGTCAAAGGCTTTAGCTTAGGTAATAAAGTAGATATAGATGTTTTTCTGGAATTCTCTTGTTTTTTCTATGATCCAGCAGATGTTGGCAATTTGATCTCTGGTTCCTCTGCCTTTTCTAAATCCAGCTTGGGCATCTGGAAGTTCATGGTTCACATACTGTTGAAGCCTGGCTTGGAGAATTTTGAGCATTACTTTACTAGCGTGTGAGATGAGTGCAATTGTGCATTTCAGTTCAGTTCAGTCGCTCAGTCGTGTCCGACTCTTTGCGACCCCATTAATGGCAGCACGCCAGGCTTCCCTGTCCATTACTAACTCCTGGAGTTCACCCAAACTCATGTCCATCGAGTTGGTGATGCCATCCAGCCATCTCAGCCTCTGTCATCCCCTTCTCCTCCTGCCCCCAATCCCTCCCAGCATCAATCATTTCCAATGAGTCAACTCTTCTCATGAGGTGGCCAAAGTATTGGAGTTTCAGCTTTAGCAACAGTCCTTCCAAAGAACACCCAGGACAGATCTCCTTTAGAATGGACTGATTGGATCTCCTTGCAGCCCAGGGAACTCTCAAGAGTCTTCTCCAACACCACAGTTCAAAAGCATCAATTCTTTGGTGCTCAGCTTTCTTCACAGTCCAACTCTCAAATCCATACATGACCACTGGAAAAACCATAGCCTTGACTAGATGGACCTTTGTTGGCAAAGTTATCTCTGCTTTTGAATATGCTATCTAGGTTGGTCATAACCTTCCTTCCAAGGAGTAAGCATCTTTTAATTTCATGGCTGCAGTCACCATCTGCAGTGATTTTGGAGCCCAGAAAAATAAAGTCTGACACTGTTTCCACTATTTCCCCATCTATTTCCCATGAAGTGATGGGACCAGATGCCATGATCTTCGTTTTCTGAATGTTGAGCTTTAAGCCAACTTTTTCACTCTCCTCTTTCACTTTCATCAAGAGGCTTTGTAGTTCCTCTTCACTTTCTGTCATAAGGGTGGTGTCATCTGCATATCTGAGGTTATTGATATTTCTCCCCGCAATCTTAACTCCAGCTTGTGCTTCTTCCAGCCCAGCGTTTCTCATGATGTACTCTGCATATAAGTTAAATAAGCAGGGTGACAATATACAGCCTTGATGTACTCCTTTTCCTATTTGGAACCAGTCTGTTGTTCCATGTCCAGTTCTGACTATTGCTTCCTGACCTGCATAGAGGTTTCTCAAGAGGCAGATCAGGTGGTCTGGTATTGCCATCTCTTGAAGAATTTTCCACAGTTTATTGTGAACCACACAGTCAAAGGCTTTGTGATAGTCAATAAAGCAGAAATAGATGTTTTTCTGGAACTCTCTTGCTTTTTTAATGATCCAGCGCATGTTGGCTATTTGTTCTCTGGTTCCTCTGCCTTTTCTAAAACCAGCTTGAACATCTGGAAGTTCACGGTTCACGTGTGCTGAAACCTGGCTTGGAGAATTTAGAGCATTACTTTACTAGCGTGTGAGATGAGTGCAATTGTGCAGTAGTTTGAGCATTCTTTGGCATTTCCTTTCTTTGGGATTGGAATGAAGATTGACCTT
Source organism: Bubalus bubalis (assembly GCF_019923935.1). Lineage (NCBI taxonomy): Eukaryota > Metazoa > Chordata > Mammalia > Artiodactyla > Bovidae > Bubalus > Bubalus bubalis. Next base: position 56,388,070 of record NC_059173.1, on the reverse strand, counting down.
TTCCAGTCCTGTGGCCACTGCTGAGTTTTCCAAATTTGCTGGCATATCGAGTGCAGCACTTTCACCACATCATCTTCCAGGATTTGAAATAGCTCAACTGGAATTCCATCACCTCCACTAGCTTTGTTCGTAGTGATGCTTTCTAAGTCCCACTTGACTTCACATTCCAGGATGTCTGGCTGTAGGTGAGTGATCACACCATTGTGATTATCTTGTTTGTGAAGATCTTTTTTGTTCAGTTCTTCTGTGTATTTTTGCTATGTCTTCTTGGTATCTTCTGCTTCTGTTAGATCCATACCATTTCTGTCCTTTATTGAGCCCATCTTTGCATGAAATGTTCCCTTGGTATCTCTAATTTCCTTGAAGAGATCTCTAGTCTTTCCCATTCTGTTGTTTTCTTCTATTTCTTTGCATTGATCACTGAGGAAGGCTTTCTTATCTCTCCTTGCTATTCTTTGGAACTCTGCATTCAGATGCTTATATCTTTCCTTTTCTCCTTTGCTTTTCGCTTCTCTTCTTTTCACAGATATTTGTAAGGCCTCCCCAGACAGCCATTTTGCTTTTTTGCATTTCTTTTCCATGGGGATGGTCTTGATCCCTGTCTCATGTACAATGTCACGAACCTCCACCCATAGTTCATCAAGCACTCTATCTATGCAATCTCAAAAATGACAGAATGATCTCTGTTTGTTTCCAAGGCAAACCATTCAATATCACAGTAATCCAAGTCTATGCGCCAACCAATAATGCTGAAGAAGCTGAAGTTGAACGGTTCTATGTAGACCTACAAGACCTTTTAGAACTAACACCCAAAAAATGTCCTTTTCATTATAGGGGACTGGAATGCAAAAGTAGGAAGTCAGGAAACACCTGGGGTGACAGGCAAATTTGGCCTTGGAATACGGAATGAAGCAGAGCAAAGGCTAATAGAGTTTTGCCAAGAAAATGCACTGGTCATAGCAAACACCTTCTTTCAACAACACAAGAGAAGACTCTACACATGGACATCACCAGATGGTCAACACTGAAATCAGATTGATCATATTCTTGCAGCCAAAGATGGAGAAGCTCTATACAGTCAGCAAAAACAAGACCAGGAGCTGACTGTGGCTCAGATCATGAACTCCTTATGCCAAATTCAGACTTAAATTGAAGAAAGTAGGGAAAACCACTGGACCATTCAGGTATGACCTAAATCAAATTGTGCATTTAGGTCACCACAAAGCATTGAGCAGAATTCCCTGTGCTATGCACCAGGTTCTCATTAGGTATCTATTTTATACATAGTATCAATAGTCAATATATGTTCATCTTAATCTCTCAGTTCATCCCCCCACCATCCTCCTTGGTGTCCATACACTTGTTCTTTACATCTGAAAATACAGTGTTTTGCACCATCTTTTTCACTTAAAACTTTGCTTCAGAGATTATTTTATATAAGTATTAGGTCTGAAACTGAAAGTGTTAGTGGTTCAGTCGTGTTTGACTCTTTGCAACCCCATGGACTTGTAGCCGGGCTCCTCTGTCCGTGGAATTCTCCAGGCAAAAATACTGGAGTGCTTGGCCATTCCTTTCTCCAGAGGATCTTCCTGACCCAGGGTTAGAACCCACATATTTTGCACTGGCAGGTAAATTCTTTACTGTCTGAGCCATCAGGGAAGCCCATATATAGGTCTACCTCAATTTTTGAAAAAGCAACAATAAAAGACCTAATTTTTTTTTAATAGACCAAGGTGTGTCTACAACAGTGGTTGTGAGACTAAACTCTGAGTTCAGATCCCAGCTGTACCATTTACTAGCTGCATGTCCCTGGGCAAGTTACTTACTTCTCTGTGTCCCAGTTCCCTCATCTATAAAAGGAGGATAATAGTCATCTGAGCTCTCAGTTTTACTGAGAGGAAATAAAAGAATCAACACAAATAAAACACTTAAAATAGTATCTGATACTTGGTAAGCAGTCAACATTTTTTTTTTTATTATTTATCCAGTTCCCTATAAAAAGACATTAGGTTATTTCCAATATTTTGGTATTACAAAGAATTCTATAATAAATATCCTCATATAAACTCATTCTGCACTTACACAAGAGTATCTGTAGGAAAATTTCTGAAAGCAGAAATCTCCAGGTCAAATGGAATATTCATGTTATATATTCCTGCCTATTGCCAAGCCATCCTCCACTCAGACTAATTTATTCTCTACGCCTAGTATGTGCGTTTTTCCTCTTTCCATTGCCAATGTGACGGTTAAAAAATGACATTGCAGCATAATTCTAACTTCAATTACCTTTTTATGTTAAGCATTTTTTCATATGTTTCAGAGCCTTTTGCATTTCCGTTTCTCTTTTTTTAGGATCAATTCATTCATATAATTGCCCCATTTTTTATTCCTTTCCTTCATTTAACTATCACATTTTTCTAAAATGTAAGTGGCCAGCACAGATCTCTGACTCACTCCCCTTTCCACTGAAATTGCAACCTCTGCCTCTGCTTTGCTCTAAAGCCTCTGCCTGGAAGTCACCAGTGACCTCCTAATTGTTCCATTTAATTGCATCTTCTCAGTCAGAATTCTTTTTGCATTTTCAAATGCACTTGTCCATAACCCCTCCTGGGACATTCAGGAGATTTCTGAACCACACACCTCTGATGCTCCTCAGAGTCCTCTACCTACTTCCAGTTCTTTGAGGGTGACCATGTAGGGTCAGCTGCCAGTTAAGGACCACCACATAATTTACCATCCAATCTAGTATACTTTTTAGACTAAAAGAGGTGCTTTTAATAATCATTCCAGGGCAACAATTAAAAACAGAAGAATCTGTTTATAACTGAGACATATGCTGACGCTACTCAAGCCTCTTAGAGCTTCCCAGGTGGCACTAGTGGTAAAGAATCCACCTGCCAAGGCAGGAGACCTAAGAGATGTGGGTTCAGTGAAGATCCCCTGGAGGAGGGCATGGCTACCACTCCAGTGTTCTTGCCTGGAGAATCTCACGGACAGAGAAGCCTGGCAGGCTACAGTCCATGGGGTGGCAAGAAGTCAGACACAACTGGAGGTACTTTAGCATGCAGGGACACAAGCCTCTTAACCATCGTTCTGTCAACTGTTTTCTTCCTTCTCAAGTATCCAGAGCTTTCCTTTAAATCATTGGTGACTGAGCTTTGCCAGGTATTTCTGGGAAGTGCATTCCTCTAAGATGAGGTGAGGAGTAGCTTAATTTATTACAATATCCTGCTTCCCTGCTGGACCTCCAATCAAGCATTGAATCACCTGGGGTTTTAAGAATTGTTCTACTAGAAACTTTGGGGTCTCAGAGAAGGTATATTATCAGAGAATGTAGAGCCTGTCCATATCTGAAACAAGGACCCAGTAGCTAAGTGAACAACTTTCGATGAAGCATGTGGGCAGGGAAGATGAGCTGAGCTCTTAAAGGTGGATGCTCAAAGGCCCTCTAGAAGCTCAAAGTGGCCACATCTTTCCAACAAATGATATATTTCATTTTAAGCCACTGGAATTTTCTGATATCTTGATTGCTCATTTGCGAAAACTGCTGCAGTTGCTTTAAATTTGCTTGGCCCAACACTCTGGAAGGGATTCCCTCTCTGCCCAAAGAGACACTGCTGGAATGGGTGGCAGAAGGTGAACCTCTGATGGGCACGCAGCATCGTTGGCATGAACTCCTCCTCCTGCTGGGGGGGCAGCCCATTCATCCCCCACGCCCGTGAGCCATGCAGCTGCTTGGGAGGTTTCACGCGGGCTGGACTGCAGCTGCCTCAGTGTCTGCCTCATCTCTTTCTACATCCATATATAAGTCTGGCTTATGGGGATAACCTTGTATTCTTTGTGTAGCTCATAAAAGGGATTTTTGTGGCTAACAGCAAGAAAGATGTGATACAAAGGCTATGTTTATGGACCAAGAATCCACAAGGTGGATAGAGACTCTCTTTTATAAATAAATTTTATGTGGGGGCAATGTAGGGCCTCTGGCTACAAGCCAGTTTCCTCACCCTAATAAAATCCTTCATAGATACCTACCTAAGGGCAGGAGAAATTAGAGGAAATAAATGGAGACAGAGGAAATAAACCTTCAAATGCAAAGTGGATTATCTCAAGATATAAGGCCATGTCCTTCTATCATTTGGTGTAAATAAAAATTCTCATTTACTTATATGTAATGAGACTATCCCCAACATCAGGCATATGGATTTGTCAGCAGATCAAGAAAAAGGGGTCTGGAAATTGTAACAGAGAAGAACAAGTGAAAGTGAAAGTTACTAAGTCATGTCCAACTCTTTGCAACCTCATGGACTCTACAATCCATGGAATTCTCCAGGCCAGAATACTGGAATGGGTAGCCTTTCCCTTCTCCAGTGATCTTCCCAACCCAAGGATCAAACCCAGGTCTCCTGCATTGCAGGCAGATTCTTTACCAGCTGAGCCAGAAGGGAAGTCCAAACCTGACCCCATATTTCATATATTCCTTCAGCTCTAACCCTTGTGCTCTGTTGCCTGTGCTTAGTCATCCAGGCTTTGCTGAACTGCCTTATATACCTTCTACCTTTGCTCATTTTAATGTGTATCCTTTCACTGAAATAAACCATAACCATGAGTATAACAACATCTGAGTTCTGTGAGTCCATCTAGCAAATCACTGAACCTGAGGGTGGTCTGGGACCCCCAGCACAGTATTTCTTAGTGGCTTATTTAGAATTAGGGAGAAACCTAAGAGCACCTGGGTTACACAAAGTGTGGTAAAGGGACAAGCAAAATAATACAGTAATTAGCATTGTATTGACACTTTATACTTTACAGCAAGTTCTTTTAATCCTCCCAAAACTCTGTGAAGTGTGTATTATGCTCAGTTTTTTTTTAGACAAAAAACTGTTAGTTGTTGTTGTTGTTGAGTCACTAAGTCATGTCCAACTCTTTTCAACCCAATAGACTGTAGCCCACCAGGCTTCTCTGTTCATGGAATTTTCTAGGCAAGAATATTGGAGTAGGTTGCCATTTCCTTCTCCAGGGGATCTTCCTGACCCAGGGATCGAACCCACGTCTCCTATGTCTCCTGCATTGGCAGGCTGGTTCTTTTCCACCAGCACCACCTGGGAAGACCAATAAAAGACTGGGCTCAGAAGGTAAAGAATCCACCTGCAATGCATGAGACCTGGGTTCAATCCTGGGTTGGGAAGATCCCCTGGAGAAGAGCATGGCAACCCACTCCAGTATTCTTGCCTGGAGAATCCCATGGACAGAGGAGTCTGGTGGGCTACAGTCCATGGGGTTGCAAAGAGTCGGACACGAGTGACTAAGCACACACAGTTAGTAGTTACTGTACAGATAATTATCTAAAAACTTACTGGATTAAAGCAACAAACAAGTATTATCTCACAATTTCGGAGACTCTGGAATCCCACGGTGGCTTAGTTGGATATTTCTGACTCAGGATATTCGAGGGTTTGCGCTATATTATAAAGCCTTGACTGGAATCCCAAGCTCTACTTCTGAGAAGACTCACCCTAATGGCTATTGGCTGGAACCTTCAGATCCTTGCTGGCTATTAACTGGAAGCCTGAAGTGTCTTGCATATACGCTTCTCCATAGAATTGCCTGAGCATCCTCAAGACAAGGAAGCAGGTTTCTCCAAAGACACATGCTGCCTATGGCAGAAGCCACCATCTTTATAATCTAATCTCCAAAGTGATCTAACATCAATACTGCCAAACATCATTGGTCACACAGGTGAAACCTGGTCCAGTGAGGGAGGGGATTACACAGGGCTCACTGAGCGTCATCTTGGAGGCTGACTACCACAGGAACTGAGAAGTTAGCATGTAAGCGTAAGATCACACTGTGACAGGCAAAGGAAGAAACTGAACTCCTGTCTCTCGACTCTAAATCCTTAGAAGTTACCCCCACAACTGACCTATAAACATTCCCTTTGGTTATAAGAGAAGTAGATGAAAAACTACTTTAATCCTTACAGAAAGTGAAAGTCACTCAGTTGTGTCCGACTCTTTGCGATGCTGTGGGACTATACAGTCTATGGACTTCTCCAGGCCAGAATTCTGGAGTGGGCAGCTGTTCCCTTCTCCGGGGGATCGTCCCAACTCACGGATCGAACTCAAGTCTCCCACATCACAGGTGGATCCTTTACCAGCTGAACCACCAGGGAAGCCCAAGAATACTGGAGTGGGTAGCCTATCCCTTCTCCAGGGGACCTTCCCAACTCAGGAATTGAACTGGGGTCTCCTGCATTGCAGAGAGATTCTTCACCAACTGAGCTACCAACATTTTATAGATCAGAATGTTGTTTTAGTGGCTAAGACATATCAGGCTCTTTTCTGACTCCATGGACTTTAGCCCACCAGGCTCCTCTGTCCAAGGGATTCTTCAGGAAAGAATACTGGAGTGGGTTGCAATTTCCTTCTCCAGGGCATCTTCCCCACCCAAGGATTGAACCCATGTTTCCTGCTTGGTAGGCAGATTCTTTACTTCTGAGCCACTTGGGAAGCCCATAGATCAGAATAAAGGTTCGGAAAACTTACCTTTCCTTTTCCATATTCTATTATTCAAAATTGCTCTGTATCATGCTACTGGAGCAAAATATAAAATGAAACACTCATTTTGTTCCTTCATTTTTCTACTTGTTATTTTTTACCTAGTCTGAAATATCAATGATTGTATTACTGGAAAAGAAGAATGCTCCTGATAAAATTATGAAGCAATGATTTAATACATGTACTACACAATCCATGGATTAGTCACACTAGCCTCTCATTGCCCTGAAATTTCTTCCATCTCTTCTGAGACACTTGTTAATTTCTTCTACTTTCAATTACATTGTTTAGAATCAAATGAAACAATCCTTTATTTTTTCTTAATTTTTAAGTTTTATACTAGAGTATAATTGACTTACAAGGTTGTGTAATTTCTGGTGTACAGTAAAGTGACTCAGTTATACATGTGCATATATCTATTCTTTCTCAAACTCTTTTCCCATATAGGTTATTACAGAGTATTGAGCAGAGTCCTCCGTGCTGTATAGCAGCACCTTGTTGGTTATCTATTTTAAATATAGTAGTGTGTGTATGTCAGTACCAAACTCCCAATTTATTCCCTCCCTCATCTTTCAATCCTTTTGTACGTATCGCATTAGAAAAACATAATATAGCTTCATTACTTGTCAATATTTTATCTCTTAAGTCCTTGGTTTTTGCTCTGCTTTAAAAAAAAGTAAAATTTTAGTTATTCCACCAGTAATGAATATTTGTGTCACTAAGAGCAAGTTTATGCCCTGCTGTGTCTGTGTCTTTTTGCTTCCATTCTAACTTACATTCAATACCAATTAAACTTCATCTGCAGTAGGAGACAATGTGCATATCAGTAAATTAATGGAAGTGATGACAAAAAGGAACAGTCTTCACCAAGTTGTCTACATCCACCGGGTGGAAATAATGCTAAGATACCCTTGACCCTATGATGACTGTTGATTTCTAATATGTTGATGTACAAAAGCTGTCTTAGAATCAATAAAATTCTATTTTTCTCCAAGTTTTACTCTAACAATGATAGCTGGAACACAGCCGTTAATTTCAAGTTGCAATTCAACCTAACTGAAAGCAAATCAGGCTTCTTTTACCCCACTTATCATGTCCTCAAGCACAGCTTTATGTTATGTTTCACATCTCTCAAAAGTAAGTGAGAAATCAACTCAACACACCACATCTGGTGTTTAAAAGAGAATTGGAGAGTTGGCCATCAAAGTAGTGTATTTCAGCATGCAGTGGACCTCCGCTGACAGAGCCTGACACGTATTATTGGGGTAAAATGAAAAACAGAAACAATTGTCTTTGCAAAACAAGGGCTTGTGAATCTCTTCTAACCAGCGATTTCAATAAATGAGAGAAACGCTCAGGAAGAGGTCAGGAATGGTTTCTGAGAACTAATGGAGTGAGATGGGTTGAGAGGCAAATGCCATGTGTAGTTATGTCACCCTGAGAGTCACAGCACCTAGGAAACAGCTTTCATTTATTCTACAAGCGTTTGTGTGCATTTCAGCTGTGTACGTTTTAGATGCAAGTTGTGTTCATTTTTAATTTGCTGTCATAACTAATTACCGTGAGGTAACTGGCTTAAAATAGTACAAATTTCCATCTTACAATTCTAGAGGTCAGAATTCTGACACGGATGTCACTAGGCTCACATCAGGATGTCAGCAGGGCTGTGTTCCTTTCAGGGGATCTGAGGAGCAAATGGATCTCCTTGCTTCTTCCAGTTCCTTGAGTCTCCCATATTCTCTGCTCACAGCTTCTTTTCTCCATTTTCAAAACCAGCAATGTTGCATCTGACTATGAGACATGACTCAGAGTCATGTCTCCCTCTGACTCCATTCATCTCCCTTTTCCACTATTAGGGACTCTTGTGGTTACACTGGGTCCATCATATAATCCAGGGCTTATTTTCAGGTCCTCTTTAAAGATAAGCTGATCAGCAACCTTAATTTCCCTTTTCAGGGTAACCTGACATGCTCACAGGGCTTCCCCAGTGATTTAGAAGTAAAGAAGATGCCTGCCACACAGGAGACGCAGGATTCTCGGGTTTGATCCCTGGGTCAGGAAGATCCCCTGGAGGAGGAAATGGCAACTCACTCCAATATTCTTGAGGGGACAATGCTATGGACATAGAAGCCTAATGGGCTACAGTCCATGAGGTCACAAAGAGTTGGATTCGATTGAGCACGCATAACATGTTCACAGGTTAGGGTTCCCCACGGGTATCTCTGAGGGGCCATTATTCTGCATAACATACTACTTTTGTTCTTAAGGTTGCCTATGCTTCAATTGACAAAATCATCTCAAAATTTTCAAATTTATCTTAGCATGCTAGAGATTTTAGGCTCATTTATTTTGCAACGTATATTTTTAGCACTCACTACCATTTTCATGAAAGACCACCAGGCTGTCTTAAAATAGGGCAGTTTCTTTCCTGTTATTGACTTTCTGAGGAAATAAATCACTTCACTTTTCTGAATCATAGCTTCCTGTGCTTAACATGTGCATAGATGTACATTTCCTATTTATCTCGTGGAATTGTGGTGGGATGAGCAAAAAATGTAAAATATTATATTGTCATTGTTATACAAATATAAGGCAGCCTATCTATTAGTAATAATGCTGGTTGTAATCATTTAAATTTTCTAATTGAACCACTAGCTTCTTATCACAGAAGCTTCAAGGTACTACAGGGAGTTATACGCTCATGAGAAAACACCTCCTGTGCCTTCAAAGAAAGAACTATTGTATAAGCACAGCATTTCCTTTATGAGTTGAATGTATTTCAGTTCAGTTCAGTTCAGTTCGGTTGCTCAGTCGTGTCTGACTCTTTGCGACCCCATGAATCGCAGCACGCCAGGCCTCCCTGTCCATCACCAACGCAGGGAGTTCACTCAAACTCACTTCCATCGAGTCGGGGATGCCATCCAGCCATCTCATCCTCTATCGTCCCCTTCTCCTTCTGCCCCCAATCCCTCCCAGCATCAAGGTCTTTTCCAATGAGTCAACTCTTCGCATGAGGTGGCCAAAGTACTGGAGTTTCAGCTTTAGCATCAGTCCTTCCAAAGAACACCTAAAACTCCTGTGATCCCCAGGGCGCTTCATCTTCAGAGGCTCTGGTTTGAAACAAACTGTGTGACAGTTAATGATTGGCTACATCTTCCACTTTCTGCAGGTGGTACTTCCCTCCCCTCACCCCTTTCCATACCTACAATTGTATCGAGAAAGGAGACCTGCTTGTTTAAGCAAGAAGATGCACACAGGTGGGCCAGGGCCCATGGTCTTCAATTTAAGGGCACACTTTCATTTTCAATGCAATTAGCTATCTAATTGAGCATCCAAATTTAGCAGTGCATTTGCATGTGCAATTAATTATGACTTAAAAGCACTCTGAGTTAATGGTTTCTTTTCCATTATCTACAAATGTAATTACTGAAGGGTGGATTGAGTTTGGAAATAATTTGGGAAACTGTTCTTGCACCACTGAAGCCCAACGCTGTAAGTGGTAACAGTGAAAATCAGAATTCCACACCCAGAGGCATAAGGCTGAAAAGGGAGTTAGTTATTTGGTGGGTGTTGCGGGGCAGAGCTGCAGGACAGGACCAGACTGCTGATTTTGGTGTATGGTAATCTTTTTCTTGTTTACAGGAATCAACTCAAATTAGAGTCACCATATGATTTCACTCAGAAAAATGATAAAGACTGGCTTTGCAAAAGTAGATTTTTAGAAGGAAAAATACTCACATTAAACACAAATAAAGCCTAAATGGAGGCAATATCTATGTAATTTTTCATAAACTACAAATTGATTTCTAGTTCAGCATAGGAACATTGGTATAGTTTTCTTGATTAAAGGAAGTATAAACTTAAAAAAGAGATACATTTCAAATTAGGAGCCAATAAAAGTTAATAAAGAATAGATTGAAAGCCTAGTCACTGTTGAAAGCCTAGTCACAGATTGAAAGTCCAATTCACTGTTGGAGAATATAAAAATGTTGAATAAGCAGATTGTGTACTTTCCACGGGTTGAACAATTAAAAAACTCTACTCTTGTTTCCTGAAGAAAAACACTAAGTGTTATCTAACCTGAGATTTCTGTAAATGTAATGATTGCAAGTTTGCAGTGAAAGTTCAAGAAACATTACAGACTCTGAGCGCTTATATTTCCGTCCCCAGGGAGCACATAGACCCTGAGGATAGAGTGACACTTGCTTGGGTTTGTCTCCACAGGACTATTTAAGAGGGAGATTAGGGTTTTCATTGTTTTAAATAAATTGTTTCACATAAATAAATTAGTTAAAACTATGTTTGAAATTATCAAGAATTAAATTTTAAAATTATTTTTTCAAATAAGTGTTTTAATTTCTTAAAATGAGATATATATATTAATCAGTTCAGTTCAGTCGCTCAGTTGTGTCCGACTCTTTTCGACCCCATGAACCGCAGCACACCAATACACACATATACTTTTTTTAAAAAAGCAAACCAGTATAAACAATAAGTAAAAGTTTTCCTTCTCCCTCAGACTCCTGGTTCTTCTCCTCAGAGGTGATCACAGTTAACATTTTTCATGTGTTACTCTAAAAAATAGATTCACTTAAAAATGTATACAATTTTTTGTACCACCATATAATTTACCTCTATTTTGATCCCTGCTTTTTTCATATTAAAAGTGCTTTGATTTCCTTGCATATCAAGACATTTAAATCTATCTCATTCCTTCTTATGGCTACTTTAGAAAGCTAATGAACAGGAGTATGATGATAGATTTGACTGTTCTCTTATGATGAATATCTGGGCAGTTCTAGTTTTGTCTTTTATATATAATAATGCAAAGAATGTTCATGTAATCACCTTGGCATACTTTGGTGTGAATATATAGAAAAAAATTTAGAAATGAAATTACTGTGTCATATGTGAGTTTTAAATTCTGAGAGATCTTGGCAAACACATTTTTAGAATAACAATATTCAGCACCACCAATACTGTCTGAGAATGCTAATTTTTCCAACACTATTCCAACCTATTATCAATATTTTAAAACTTTCCCAAAGCTAATGAAGAAAAGAAGAAAATTGATTTGCATTATTTTCATAATTACTACTGATGAAGTACAAGCTGGAATCAAGATTGTAGGGAGAAATATCAATAACCTCAGATACACAGATGACACCACCCTTACAGCAGAAAGCGAAGAGGAACTAAAGAACCTCTTGATGAAAGTGAAAGAGGAGAGTGAAAAAGTTGGCTTAAAACTCAACATTCAAAAAACGAAGATCGTGGCACCCAGTCCTATCACTTAATGGCAAATAGATGAGGAAACAATGGAAACAGTGACAGACTTTGTTTTCTTGGGCTCCAAAATTACTGCAGATAGTGACTGCAGCCATGAAATTAAAAGACGCTTGCTCCTTGGAAAATAAGCTATGACCAACCTAGACAGCAGAGACATTACTTTGCAACAAATGTCTGTGTAGTTAAAACTGTGGTTTTTCCGGTAGTCATGTATGGATGTGAGAGGTAGACCATACTTTTGAACTGTGGTGTTGGAGAAGACTCTTGAGAGTCCCTTGGACTGCAAGGAGATCAAACCATCCATCCTAAAGGAAATCAGTCCTGAATATTCATTGGAAGGATTGATGCTGAAGCTGAAGCTCCAATACTTTGGCTACCTGATGCAAAGAGCCGACTCATTTGAAAAGACCCAGATGCTGGGAAAGATAGAAGGGAGGAGGAGAGGGGGATGACAGAGGATGAGATGGTTGGATGGTATCACTGACTCAATGGACATGAGTTTGAGTAAGCTCCGGGAGATGGTTTTCCATTCAATTTTTGTCAGTTGACTCTTGCTTATAAAATCTTGTGTTCTGAAATGCTGAGATATCTCTAACTTTCTGCTGCTCATTATTCTTAAAAATTTATTTGGAGAGGTGATTTGAGGTCTAGGAAGAGAAAGCTGTGTCTGGAGAGGATGTACAAATGTTTTACAAAGTTTCCTAAAGGTTTTACTAGTCAGGACAGTTTGACACCAGTTTCAAGGCTTGCGTTTCCCATTGTCATCAGACTATGACCATTGACTTACTTAAGAAGTCCATCTTGTTAATTATTGTGGTGGAAGTCTACACTAAAATGTACATTATACTCCCCATCTTGTGCATACCATGGATTTTGATGACTATTTTGCCTCTTTAAATTTTATGGACCTAAACACAAATTTTAAAACTTTAGAAATGGTAAACACTCATAAAGCAAAATAACTTCTGGCATCTGCCTTTATTTCTGGAATCTTTGCTTTGTTTTCCCTTTTACTTTTTCTGATAATTTCTCACTAGGTGTCAATTATTTTATACTTTTCAAGAAAATCCATAAAGTAATTTAGTCAACATTTTTAGCTATAAGCAGTATGTTGTTTTCTGAGTAATGATTTTCCAGTACCTTAACTGAAAGTCCTCTGCTTTCATCATTATCAATTCGGCCATTCAACTTGGAAGAGGACAGTGATTTTTCTGCTTCTTTTCTAGTGTTTTAAGAATAAAAAGAATTGTACTTATCTCAAGGTTTTGTTTTGTTCTCTAGTGAATGCATTTAGGTGTATGATTCTTTCTCTGAGTGCTGCTTTGGCTGCATACATGTAAGAGACGTGGGTTTGATCCCCGGATTGGGAAGATCCCCTGGAGGAGAGCACAGCAACCCACTCCAGTATTCTTGTCTTGACTGTACATCCACCTCTCAATTCTGTGGACTTTGGATAGTATTTGTTTGTTTGCTTTTAAGAGAGGTTATATGTTCACAGCAAAAAATGAGAGGAAACTATGGAGATTTCCCATATACCTTCTCTCTCCAGAAATGCCCAACCTTCCCTATTATTAATATATCCCACCAGAGTAGTACATTTGTTACAACTGATGAACCTACACTGATACTTCATAACCACAAAAGAATTCATCATTTACCCTCATCTTGTTATTGCACATTCATCTTGTTATTGCACATTCATCTTGTTATTGCACATTCTGTGGGTTTGGACAAACGTATAATGACATGTATACATCATTATATATCATACAAAGTATTTAAAATTAACCACATATCAAAACTGGTAAGTGTGTGCTAAATTGAGAGGTGGATCAGATATTTGCAGTCTTTTTGCCCCAAGGGCATTTGTTTTAGCTAGTTATTTGAGTCTAAAGCAAGTATCTGCAAACTTTTTATGTAAAGGCCCAGGTAGTAAATATTTTAAACTTAGAGAGCAATGTACAGTCTGTGACATATTCTTTTTGTTGTCCTTTTTTACAACCCTTTAAACATATTAAAAATTTTTGGAAATAGTGCTAATGATTTCACAACACTGTGAATATAATCAATGCCAATGCAGTGCATGCTTAAATGGTTAGTTAAATGTGCAACAACTTTATAAAAGAGAAGACACCTTGCCTGCTCTTTCTCCTCCTGCCATCTAGAAGCAGCTAGCAGGAAAATCTCAGAAGCCAAGTGTTGAGAATGGTAGAGCAGTAAAAGGGAAGATGCCTGATTGGGTTATCACTAGGAGGTGAGCTACCTGACAATCAGGATTATTTGTTATGGATTTGACAGGAGAAATAATTTTCTATCATTTAGGGGAAATTATAATTTTAATATGTGTACTATTATAACTATATGGTATAATTATAACTGCACATACTATAATTTCAATTATATATGTGTGTATGTGTGTATGTAAATATGTATATATGTGTATAATGTATGTACATGCATACAAATAAATGATAGCTAAGGTTTCCCTTGTGGCTCAGATGGTAAAGAGTTTGCCTACAATGCAGGAGGACCTGAGTTCAATCCCTGGGTTGGGAAGATCCCCTGGAGGAGGCCATGGCAACCCACTCCAGTATTCTTGCCTAAAAAATCCCAAGGACAGAGAAGCCTGGTGGGCTATACTCCATGCAGTCACATAGAGTTGGACATGACTGAGCAACTAACACACACACACACATACACACACACAAGACAAACGGAAATCCACAGTCCACATTTCAAGAGACTCAGTCTTGTCCTTGTCAAGACAAGTCTTCCCCAGTGACTCAGTGGTAAAGAATTGTCCTGCAATGCAGAAGATGCAGGAGACCAGGCTCACCTGGGTCAGGAAGATCCCCTCGAAGAGGGCATGACAACACACTCCTGTATTCTTGCCTGGAGAATTCCATGAATGAAGAGCCTGGTGGGCTACAGTCCATGGGTCACAAAGAGTTAGACACAACTGAAATGACTGAGCATATGAGTAATCTTGTCCTCGTCAAATTAGTGCCTAAACAGAAAGGTTTTGTTTGCAATGTTGATTTTTACATCTTTGTTTCCTGGGATGAGTTATTAAGCCTTTCTGAGCATCATGCTTTTACGATTATAATGTCTACTTCTTAATGCTGTTTAAAGATTGTAGAAAAATGCCTCTCAAATTTTCAGTTCAGTTCAGTCGCTCAGTTGTGTCCACCTCTTTGTGATCCCATGAACTGCAGCCTGCCAGGCTTCCCTGTCCATCACCAACGCAGAACTTTACTCAAACTCATGTCCAACAAGTCAGTGATGCCATCCAACCATCCCATCCTCTGTCGTACCCTTCTCCTCCTGCCTTCTATCTTTCCCATCGTCAGTGTCTTTTCAAATGAGTCAGTTCTTTGCATCAGGTGGCCAAAGTATTGGAGCTTCAGCTTCAGCATCAGTCCTTCCAATGAATATTCAAGACTGATTTCCTTTAGGATGGATGGTTGGATCTCCTTGCAGTCCAAGGGACTCTCAAGAGCTTTCTCCAACACCACAGTTCAAAAGCATCAATTCTTCAGTGCTCAGCTTTCTTTATAGTCCAACTCTCACATCCATATATGACTACTGGAAAAACCATAGCTTTGACTAGAGAGACCTTTGTTGGCAAAGTAATGTCTCTGATTTTTAGTATGCTGTCTAGATTGGGTATCTCCTCTCGGCTGCCCCTCCCTGACCTCGGACGTGGGGTAGCTCCTCTCGGCTGTTCCTGTGCCGTCCCAGTCTGGTACTCTCGGCTGCTGTCCCTGACCTCGGACGTGGGGTAACTCCTCTTGGCCGCCGCCCTTCAGGCATGGGGTCCTCCCGGCTTCTGCCCCTGACCTCGGACGTGGAGTGTCTTCTCTCGGCCACGCTATGGCTCGCCATGTCGCAGCCGCCTGCGCTATGACGCGCCCGTCACAGCCGCCTGTGCTATGGCGCGCCCATCGAGGCCAGGGGCGGCGGACGGGAGGAGCTACTCCACGCCCCCACGCCCGAGGCCAGGGGTGGCGGCAGGGAGGAGCAACCCACTCCGGAGGCCAGGGGCGGCCGACCAGAGGAGTTACCCGGAGCCCTGGCTGCGCAGGCGCAGGAGAGCCTAGAGGAGCTATCCCACATTGAAGGTCAGGAAGGGCAGCTGTGAGGCGATACCCCTTGTCCAAGGTAAGGAGCAATGGCTGCGCTTTGCTGGAGCAGCCGTGAAGAGACACCCCACGCCCAAGGTAAGAGAAACCCAAGTAAGATGGTAGGTGTTGCAAGAGGGCATCAGAGGGCAAACACACTGAAACCATACTCACAGAAAACTAGTCAATCTAATCACACTACGACCACAGCCTTGTCTAACTCAATGAAACTAAGCCATGCCTGTGGGGCAACCCAAGACGGGCGCGTCATGGTGGAGAGATCTGACAGAATGTGATCCACTGGAGAAGGGAATGGCAAACCACTTCAGTATTCTTGCCTTGAGAACCCCATGAACAGTATGAAAAGGCAAAATGATAGGATACTGAAAGAGAAACTCCCCAGGTCAGTAGGTGCCCAATATGCTACTGGAGATCAGTGGAGAAATAACTCCAGAAAGAATGAAGGGATGGAGCCAAAGCAAAAACAACAACAACAAAAAACAAACAACAAAACAAAACAAAAGCTGTGGATGTGACTGGTGATAGAAGCAACATCTGATACTGTAAAGAGCAATATTGCATAGGAACCTGGAATGTCAGGTCTATGAATCAAGGCAAATTGGAAGTGGTCAAACAAGAGATGGCAAGAGTGAATGTTGACATGCTAGGAATGAGCGAACTGAAATGGACTGGAATGGGTGAATTTAACTCAGATGACCATTATATCTACTACTGCGGGCGGGAATCCCTCAGAAGAAATGGAGTGGCCATCATGGTCAACAAAAGAGTCCGAAATGCAGTACTTGGATGCAATTTCAAAACCGACAGATTAATCTCTGTTCGTTTCCAAGGCAAACCATTCAATGTCACAGTAATCCAAGTCTATGCCCCAACCAGTAACGCTGAAGAAGCTGAAGTTGAACGGTTTCTATGAAGACCTACAAGACCTTTTAGAACTAACACCCAAAAAAGATGTCCTTTTCATTATAGGGGACTGGAATGCAAAAGTAGGAAGTCAAGCAACACCTGGAGTAACAGGCAAATTTGGCCTTGTAATACGGAATGAAGCAGGGCAAAGACTAATAGAGTTTTGCCAAGAAAATGCACTGGTCATAACAAACACCCTCTTCCAACAACACAAGAGAAGACTCTATACATGGACATCACCAGATGGTCAACACCGAAATCAGATTGATTATATTCTTTGCAGCCAAAGATGGAGAAGCTCTATACAGTCAGCAAAAACAAGACCAGGAGCTGACTGTGGCTCAGACCATGAACTCCTTATTGCCAAATTCAGACTTAAACTGAAGAAAATAGGGAAAACTACTAGACCATTCAGGTATGACCTAAATCAAATCCCTTATGATTATACAGTGGAAGTGAGAAATAGATTTAAGGGCCTAGATCTGATAGATAGAGTGCCTGATGAACTATGGACAGAGGTTCGTGACATTGTACAGGAGACAGAGATCAAGACCATTCCCATAGAAAAGAAATGCAAAAAAGCAAAATGGCTGTCTGGGGAGGCCTTACAAATAGCTGTGAAAAGAAGAGAAGTGAAAAGCAAAGGAGAAAAGGAAAGATATAAGCATCTGAATGCTGAGTTCCAAAGAATAGCAAGAAGAGATAAGAAAGCCTTCTTCAGCAATCAATGCAAAGAAATAGAGGAAAACAACAGAATGGGAAAGACTAGGGATCTCTTCAAGAAAATCAGAGATACCAAAAGAGCTCATTTCATGAAAAGATAAGCTCAATAAAGGACAGAAATGGTACTGACCTAACAGAGGCAGAAGATATTAAGAAGAGATGGCAAGAATACACAGAAGAACTGTACAAAAAGATCTTCATGACCCAGATAATCACGATGGTGTCATCACTGACCTAGAGCCAGACATCCTGGAATGTGAAGTCAAGTGGGCCTTAGAAAGCATTACTATGAACAAGGCTAGTGGAGGTGATGGAATTCCAGTTGAGCTAATTCAAACCCTGAAAGATGATGCTGTGAAAGTGCTGCACTCAATATGCCAGCAAATTTGGAAAACTCAGCAGTGGCCACAGGACTGGAAAATGTCAGTTTTCATTCCAGTCCCAAAGAAAGGACATGCCAAAGAATGCTCAAACTACCACACAATTGCACTCATCTCACACGCTAGTAAAGTAATGCTCAAAATTCTCCAAGCCAGGCTTCAGCAATTTGTGAACCGTGAACTTCCTGATGTACAAGCTGGTTTTAGAAAAGGCAGAGGAACCAGAGATCAAATTGCCAACATCCGTTGGATCATAGAAAAAGCAAAAGAGTTCCAGAAAAAACACCTATTTCTGCTTTATTGACTATGCCAAAGCCTTTGACTGTGTGGATCACAATAAACTGTGGAAAATTCTTCAAGAGATGGGAATACCAGAACACCTGATCTGCCTTTTGAGAAATCTGTATGCAGGTCAGGAAGCAACAGTTAGAACTGGACATGGAACAACAGACTGGTTCCAAATAGGAAAAGGAGTTCATCAAGGCTGTATATTGTCACCCTGTTTATTTAACTTCTATGCAGAGTACATCCATGAGAAACGCTGGACTGGAAGAAACACAAGCTGGAATCAAGATTGCCGGGAGAAATATCAATAACCTCAGATATGCAGATGACACCACCCTTATGGCAGAAAGTGAAGAGGAACTCAAAAGCCTCTTGATGAAAGTGAAAGTGGAGAGTGAAAAAGTTGGCTTAAAGCTCAACATTCAGAAAACGAAGATCATGGCATCCAGTCCCACCACTTCATAGGAAATAGATGGGGAAACAGTGGAAACAGTGTTGGACTTTATTTTTGGGGGCTCCAAAATCACTACAGATGGTGACTGCAGCCATGAAATTAAAAGACGCTTACTCCTTGGAAGGAAAGTTATGACCAACCTAGATAGTATATTGAAAAGCAGAGACATTACTTTGCCAACAAAGGTTCGTCTAGTCAAGGCTATGGTTTTTCCTGTGGTCATGTATGGATGTGAGAGTTGGACTGTGAAGAAGGCTGAGCGCCGAAGAATTGATGCCTTTGAACTGTGGTGTTGGAGAAGACTCTTGAGAGTCCCTTGGACTGCAAGGAGATCCAACCAGTCCATTCTGAAGGAGATCAGCCCTGGAGGGAATGATGCTAAAGCTGAAACTCCAGTACATTGGCCACCTCATGCGAAGAGTTGACTCATTGGAAAAGACTCTGATGCTGGGAGGGATTGCGGGCAGGAGGAGAAGGGGACGACAGAGGATGAGATGGCTGGATGGCATCACTGACTCGATGAACGTGAGTCTGGGTGAACTCTGGGAGTTGGTGATGGACAGGGAGGCCTGGCGTGCTGTGATTCATGGGGTCGCAAAGAGTCGGACATGACTGAGCAACCTATCTGATCTGTCTAGATTGGTCATAGCTTTTCTTCCAAGGAGAAAGCATTTTTAATTTCATGGCTGCAGTCACCATCTGCAGTGATTTTGGAGCTCCCCAAAATAAAGTCTCTCACTGTTTCCATTGTTTCACCATCTATTTGTCATGAAGTGATGGGACCAGATGCCATGACCTTAGTTTTCTGAATGTTGAGTCCATGAAATTCTCCAGACTATAGAGAATACTGGAGTGGGTAGCCTTTCCCCTCTCCAGGGGATCTTCCCAAGCAAGGGATTGAACCCAGGTCTCCTGCTTTGCAGCTGAGCCACAAAAGAAGCCCAAGAATACTGAAGTCAGTAGCTGAACCCTCCTCCAGTGGATCTGCCTGACCCAGGGATAGAACCAGATTCTCCTGCATTGCAGGCAGATTCTTTACCAACTGAGCTACAAGGGATGCCCAAAAGTTTATTTTTGTTTTGTTTTCTATTTTTTGGCTATGTGACATGTGGGATCTTAGTTCCCCAACCAAGGATTGAACCTGTGCCCTCTGCAATGTCTTAACCACTGGACCACCAAGGAAGTCCCTCTTAAACTTAACCTGGCACAAAATAGTCCCTCAATAGGTGTTCTCTCTCTTTTACAGCTTTGCATGCTGCTATAATGTCACCCAAGACCAAAAATATTACCGGAAAATAAGGGGAGAAACATTTCTTCATTGATGATGTCCTGGTGTAGTTTAATATGAAATCAATAGTTATCCAAAATTAGAAGCGAATCAAAAATCTGTTCATTGCAGTTCACCATCTCACCTAAATTAGATTAAAACTTTAATTTTCTAAAATGAAGTATAAACCTACAATTGGAAAAAATATCCATACCCAAATAAAATACGTTTCATTAGAATATTCTTTCATTTCCTACTCTCCAGGCCTCTTAGAATATAGCCAAATTGGAATCTTTAATTTTAGGTAGCCATTTGGAATTGCTTAATCAGTGCTGACTTGCAACAGAATGCATTACAAACCTGATTCTCACAACTACATTCCAAATGAATTCCTAAGTATGTATATCGCAGGGTATCATGGAATCTTCCCTTTTCTTTCTCTAGATAGTATCAACTAAGCTGGTTAGAAACAGATCTAAGTGCCTCAGGTATACAGACACACTTTTTAATGTGGAGGGAGAATTAATTTCTAACACAATATTTACCCTAGAGGTTTCCAAGCTCTTTAGAAACTCTTGTGAGCTTCATGAAACCCTGGAATGAGGACCGCAAGGGTTTAAATATGACAATATTATGGGGCCATGAATCTAAATAATTATACATAGTTTTAAAAAGCTTTAAATGGTTTTATATTGAAGAGATCTAAAGAATGGTCTTACTAAGCAACAGTGAAGAAAACTATATAGTTTGATGATAGTTTCTCTCTCTCGTTAGGTTTATTGTCTCTACATAGCGTTATCTGGCAGGTGTTGAGAGGTGCTGTCTTAGATGGGTACGCTCCCATAGGATGTTCACCTGAATGAAGAAGAACTCCGTGACTTCCACTCACAAATAAAACTTTTGTTTAATACTCTTTTCAATTAGGCCAGACATGATTTTTAGAGTCTGCTTATCCATAATTCGGGAGCTGAAGTATTCAACTTATGTCCCTAGGCTTGAGAAAAACCACATAAATTAATAAATCTTTTAATTTATAATCAAAATCCTTTTCAGGCATAGGTATCTTACACATTTCCTTGATTCTTTACAGCAATCTTAATACTGAATTCCTTTCAGGTAGTCTTTTTACATTTTTTTCATAGACTATTCTTTAGAAAAAGAAACTGTGACTCAGGCCAAGATGAAAGGCTTCATTCAGATGATAAGGATCAAGGAAGACATGAAGATGGGTAACTCCCTGAGTGAAAGCAGTTGGGAGTTTTAGAAGGTGACGACAAGGTCGGGACACGACGTGTCCCTGTGGTTTGGCTCTGGTGTCACTTTGTTTTAACTGTTGCGAAACTTGGAGACTTTCTAGGTTTTGTGCTTCTGCTCAGGACTGTTAGTGGAATCCCATCCCCATACCTAACGGTACTTTCCCAGAACTTTTTTTTTTTTTCAGTTTTGTTGATTGAGCAAAATATGAGAGGGAATGTATGGAGGTAACGAAAAAAAAGAAAAAAGAGAGAAAGGGGAAACTGAGAACTTTCCATTATGTCTGTTTTAATCCTTGTATATAATACAGAATTATTATATTATATTATTTTATATTAATAAAATATATATTTATATAATATTATATTATATCTTTCTATATGTGTCTTTGTTCATTCTTTCCCTTGTTTTTCTTATCTACAGAAACAGGAAAATATCTTTACCATAAAACATCTCTACACTGTGAAAAATTAGATTAATTTTCCAGGAACATTATCACAATTTCCTATTTTATCCTTCCTACAGACTAGCCATCTCTTGGGGTGTTTCTGAAGTCTCTTTCCTATTTTCTACTTGGTGTTTTTGCCCTGGTTTTTATACTATGCTTAGCTTGACACTTTAATTCTTTCCATAAGAACATTGGTAGTATTTTGAAACTTTCATAGTCTTCCTTTTGACCTAGAATGCTTCCTAAAATCCTTTGGAATTTAAAAATATCAGGATAAAAATATAGAGCTTGACCTTAAAATGGACATTTGAAGAGATATGTCATTTTAAAGAGAAACCTTTCTTATAGTAATACTCACAGAATTTACATTGTTAAGAGTATCAAAAAACTCCCTTGAAGCTTTCAACAATGATTGGGCTATCTATATTTAGAAGCTAAAAAATATATATTGTTAGGGACTTCTCTGGTGGTCCAGTAGTTAAGACTCCGTGTTTCCTTTGCAGGGGGCACAGGTTCCACTCTGGTCAAGGAGCTGAGATCCCACATGCTGTATAGGGAGGCCCTCCCCTACCACCCCAGTGTTTTTAACATAGCATATTTTTTATATAAATGAAGCATTCATGGCTTTGTAGGAGTTCAAATACAAAAGCTATCTTGGAGCTACTGATTAGCATATTGTCTGTCTTTAGTTCAACCTCCTTTCTAGAAAAATATGACTTACACACATGGGCCCAAATGTGAATGAAAATCAGGAATTATGAGTATTATTTATTTCTTTGGGATTTATAATTTATTGAAATTTTCTGTACCTCTGAAAAATCCCTGAGAAATGATGCTTTGACAGTTTTTAAGTTTCTTATATTAACAGAGATGCACACATCAGCATTAAGGATTGATTTGTGATTAATTTTCACTGTAAATAATAAAAGTACCTTATATAACATTAGATATAAATCATTTTACTCTCCACTCTAGAGCACACATGTCTGACTATCAAGCAGATGGACCTAGCATTTAGCCAAAGTCCAACAACTATTCAGTCAATCAATTCCCTCTTGATGGTTAACCTGCTCAAGAAGGCTGTAAAATATTCATTTCACTCCCTTAAAGTCATTCACAAGAAACTGATGGTTTATATATCCTGTTTCAAGGGGGCGCCTTGGCATTTACCCACCTGTAGTGAAGAGAAAAGCAGACTTTTGGTAATTGGAATTTAAACCTCAGATGCATGAAAAAAAAAAATTATTTGTTAGGCCACAATCTGCATCAGAAATATGCTATGAAAGCCCATTATCTGCAGAGTTCTGTTCTCCTTTCCATTGTTTATAGCTTGAACATCTTGTGCTGCCATCCATTGGATTCTCATAAACAGAACTGAACCATGTTTGTATTGCCATCAAGACTGGCATGGATGACCAAGAAATTGCAGGTGGTTGATGAGTGGGTAGAATAGGGAGTATATACTTTCAGGAAAATAAAACTACCTGCTATAAGTCAGTTCCTAAGGATTTGTGAGAGTTAAATAATATTTTGTGATCATTTCAACTTTAGCCAACATTTTCCGTACTCTAACTTAGAATTTCATCTTCTGACTAAATATGTTCCTGAGGTCCAATTGTTTGGAGTTCATTATTTTAAATTGTGAATACTTAAGGAAGGAATACGTTTTTCTGTTTCATTAGAGGACACTGATTTATGTGACTACTGACATGAAAATAAACTGCTTCTCAATACTTAGAACTAGAAGACAGTAAATCCTGCCATCAATGAGATTCATGTCTAGAATTTCAAAGATGGACAATATGGACTAGAGAAGCCCTAAAGCTTTATTTTTGGTTTTAGTGACAAATGAAGGTTTTGGACCATTGGGTTGGAACTGACTTAAAGGTCTCAATGATGTGCCAATAGTATCAAGCAGCAGATGAACACCTTCAGTTTAGTTCAGTTCAGTCGCTCAGTCGTGTCCGACTCTTTGCAACCCCATGAATCGCAGCACGCCAGGCCTCCGTGTCCATCACCAACTCCTGGAGCTCACTCAAACTCATGTCCATCAAGTCGGTGATGCCATCCAGCCATCTCATCCTCTGTTGTCCCCTTCTCCTCCTGCCCCCAATCCCTCTCAGCATCAAGGTCTTTTCCAGAGTCAACTCTTTGCATGAGATGGCCAAAGTATTGGAGTTTCAGCTTTAGCATCTGTCCTTCCAATGAACACCCAGTGCTGATCTCCTTCAGAATGGACTGGTTGGATCTCCTTGCAGTTCAAGGGACTCTCAAGAGTCTTCTCCAACACCACAGTTCAAAAGCATCAATTCTTCAGCGCTCAGCTTTCTTCATAGTCCAACTCTCACATCCAACCATGACCACAGGAAAAACCATAGCCTTGACTAGACGGACCTTTGTTGGCAAAGTAATGTCTCTGCTTTTCGATATACTATCTAGTTGTCCTTAATCACTAAGGAAGGAAGGATGGAGGGAAGAACAGACTAAAGGAGAAAGGGAAAGAAGGAGGGAGGGAGGGAGGGAGAAGAAGGGAGGGAAGAAGAAAGAGAGGAAGCAGGGAAAGGGGAAAGGAAGGAAGGAAGAGGAGGAGGGAAGGAGAAACGGAGGGAGGGAGAGAGGTCAACATGTACAAAGCAGCTGTATTCTCTAACCTAAGGGTTTAATATTGAGTCTGCATAGATTACAGAGGATAAACTTCTGTAAGTTTACATCTATGAAGGAAAACATATTCTTTCACTTCTCTGCACTTTCCTAAGTAGAAACAGTGTAGATCATCACGCAACTCCTCAAATTCAGTTCCATGAACATGATGCCACCCGTTCAGTTGTCCTTAAGGCACACACAGAACCTCTGGAATTTAAGAATCATCCCAGTTACAAAGCACTTACTCTCTGTTCTTGCATTTCTGTCCCTGAATCCAAGTACAATTTAGCTCAGAGATAGAATCAAATGGCCTCATCCACATCAGACTGACACTAGAAGATTCAAATGGGAAGGTGAAATCAAGTACATTCATTCTGGACTGTGTGTGTGTGTGTGTGTGTGTGTGTGTGTGTGTGTCGGAAGATGGCTAAAATTTGGTAGTAAACTGGGCTTAGTCTTCAGAGAAATAAAGTGTGTAGTGAACAGGATTAATAAAATATTGTCTAAAGGAGCTTAATGTTAAGCTGAGGAGATCATCTGGGCTTCAGTGGTCAATGAGGAATTGAGAATTTTAGAAATTTGAGGGGCAATGAATACTCCTGCTCCAAAATTCCATTTTGCTTGAAAGTTAACAACCAAAAACTGTTGCACATTTCAAGCTGCTTGCTGAGTCTGAAAGCCTTGTGATTCAGATTAATCCCATGGTAACAGCCTCCACCCCCCATTGTTTTCTTTATTAGGAAGCAAAGATTCCCATATGTTTCCGTGTAAGACAGAATGACTCAGGCATTCTATATTTAATGCACCCTTGGATGGCTGCTTTAGATTTTATACACTGGTACAAGAGCACAGCAATCGACTGTGACACCGTCTGTTGATGAAATGTACAGAATGGCCCAGGAGACACAGTTTTATGTTCTAGTTGAAAATATGCAGAAAATCTGAATCTATTCAATGCTAGTGTTTGCCAATATCTCTCAAATGGACTTTTGGTTCTGGCATTAAATCTAACCAAAGAGTAGCAGTGATGAGATTGATTTGCCAACAGAGGCATTACTTTGCCAACAAAGGTCCATCTAGTCAAAGCTATGGTTTTTCCAGTATCATGTATGGATGTGAGAGTTGGACTATAAAGAAAGCGGAGTGCTGAAGAATTGATGCTTTTGAATTGTGTTGGACAAGACTCCTGAGAGTCCCTTGAACTGCAAGGAGATACAACCAGTCAATCCTAAAAGAAATCAGTCCTGAATATTCATTGGAAGGACTGATGCTGAAGCTGAAACTCCAATACTTTGGCCACCTGATGTGAAGAACTGACTCATTGGAAAAGACCCTGATGCTGGGAAGGATTTAAGGCAGGAGGAGAAGCGATGACAGGATGAGATGGTTAGATGGCATCACTGACTCGATGGACATGAGTTTGAGTAAACTCCGGGAGTTGGTGATGGACAGGGAAGGCTGACGTGCTGCAGTCCATGAGGTCGCAAAGAGTTGGACATGACTGAGTGACTGAACTGACCAGTGTAGAGGTCAAATGCAAGATGCTTATCCCCAATATGCTTCAACAACCATAAACATACAAGAAGTCATGGTTGGAACAGAAAGGAAGAACTATGTAAAAAACTTCCAATTTCTTAAGATGAGGTCTGCCAAAGTTACCCATCACCATATTCGTTTCCTTATGGTTTGTGCCTCCAATATGTGTAGGGGTCCTTTGAGATATGTAGCTTGCATAGGCCTCCTGATTTCAACCCAGGGAGTTGAAATGGACAAATGCAGTTACCCATCTCCATTTTCATACATGAATTTTTAAAAATGTGCTTCATTAGTAAGTTTTAACACAGTTTGCTAGGTCAAATAGTTTGATTCTTGTCAAAAATTTGAGAATAATTCTCCCTTTCATATCTCTAAGGACCCGTGGTCACCAAGTCCTATGGACTCTGTCCTCTAAATATTTCTTACTTTGGTCTCTTCTTTGGCTAAAATCTTAATGAAGTCTTAGTAGCTCTGCCTGCTCTATGGACCTAAAAATGGAGCTCCTAAATGTTTTCAATGGTATCAAATTACCATCTTTTGAGGATTTTTTTTTTTAATTGAAGTATAGTTGATTTACAAAGTTGTGGTAGCTTCAGATATACAGGAAAGTGATATATACATATAAATAAATTATTTTTCAGGTTCTTTTCTCATAGATTATTACAAAATTATTCATAGTTTTTTGAGAATAGAATTTTAAAAAATAATAATCAAGTATAATCTGGAACTATATTTGAATAAGAATATGACTAAGCCAAGTTTTAAAATCTGTAGTAGGTATTTTTCATGTGATTTTTACCATTAGACTTCAAGGTTTTAATCAAAAAGCATATCATTTAAATGAGGATCTAGATCCAAGGACTTACAAGGACAACACTAAGTTAGATAAATGAGATTGATATGTTTGTTAGCAAATTAGTCTCAGCACTATATTAATATTTGCAAAGCGGCTCTGGGTAGGGCTATGTCCTCTGTGTCTTAGCAAATATATGTCAACTAAATATTTTAGAATAACCCATTGTTTAAGGCATCCCAGCAAAATAGCAAATAAGTCTCCTGGTTTAAAATTTTTCAACACCTTTGAAACACTATAAAATCATGCTCTGTGTGACAATGAATCCATTAGTCAGGTTTCTTGTAACGCTCAGACACTTGCCCACTGTACAGCTGCTTTACACCTGCTAGGGAATGATCTTCACACACTAAGTATGCTTAGTTCAATTTAAAGTTGGGCGCAATCTGTGAACATGAATTATTTAAATCCCTGAAGTCTTTGGGGGAAAAAGACATTTTAAAACTTTTTAAAATAATAACTTAAATCCAGACACATTAACTCCACAGAGGGGGAAACGTATCAGGTCATGCCTCTTGGATCAAAAATATGACTGAAAAAAATTTTTAAATATATTTTTGTTGAATATAATTTGCATACAGGGAAATACCAAAATGTTAATTGTGTCTGTCAAGGTTTTACCAAATGCATACTAATGCCTGCGCGGCACGGAATGCTTTCATCACCACGGAAATTTTCCTCAGTCCCTTCCCAGTTAAAACCCTGCCTGAAGAAATAGCATAATCTGTTTTGCCTGCTCTAGAGCATTATATAAATAGAATCTTACAATAAGGACTTTGTTGGGTCTCTCTTCTTTCATTCAGCAGAGTTTTGGTGAATTTTAGAGCAGCAAATCTCAAGATTCACCCATGTTGTTGGATGTTTTGGCCATTTGTTCCTTTTTATTATTGAGTAGTATTTAACTGGAGAAGGCAATGGCACCCCACTCCAGTACTCTTGCCTGGAAATCCATGGACGGAGGAGCCTGGAAGGCTGCAGTCACGAAAAGTTGGACACGACTGAGCGACTTCACTTTCACTTTTCACTTTCCTGCATTGGAGAAGGAAATAGCAACCCACTCCAGTGTTCCTGCCTGGAGAATCCCAGGGATGGGGAAGCCTGGTGGGCTGCTGTCTATGGGGTCACACAGAGTCAGACACGACCGAAGCGACTTAGCAGCAGCAGCAGCAGTATTTAACTGTATGACTATACCACATTTTGTTACTCTGCTTTTTTGTTGGTGTACTGCTCTATATCTGGTTTGGGGTTATTGCAAATAAAAGTTATGGTACCTAGGAGTGCAGTTGCTGAGTTGAGAAGTATGGTAAGTATATGCTTAACTTCATAAAAAATTGCCAAACTGTTTTCCAGAAGTTTTATACTATTTAAAACACCCAACATTATATTATTTAACACAATGGATTCAGCCATAAAAAAGAATGAAATAATGCCATTTGCAGCAAGATGAATGGGTCTAGAGATGATATGCTAAGTGAAGTAAGTCAGACAGAAAAAAACAAATGTATGATATCACCTACATGTGGAATCTTTAAAAATGATACAAATGAACTTATTAACAAAACAGATATAGACTCACAGGCATGGAAAACAACTTATGGTTATCAAAGGGGAAAAGGGAAGAGGGATAAATTAGGAATTTGGGATTAATAGATACACACTACTATGTATAAAATAAAAGCAAGGACCTACTGTATAGCACAGGGAACTATATTCAATATCTTGCAATAAACTATAATGTAAAAGAAACTGAAATATATATATAACTGAATTATTCTACATATATCTGAAACTAACACAAAGTGTAAATCAACTATATTTCATTAAAAATTTAAAGAAAAAGTCCTTTTAAGATAACATTCCTTCTTGATATTGTATGGGACCGCAATAACCCACTACTTTGTACTTACAGATTTGGAGTATGCAAATTGTCACTAACATGTCATTTACTGTACAGCCCTCTGTCTGAAAAAAACCCATATAACTGTGCTTTAAATTCTAATGGACAGAACTGCTCTCACAGCTTCCTGAGAATCTGTTACCTGGTTATGATTCTCAATTTGGCTTGAATACAATTTTTCATTCCTTTCTTAGATCAACTGATTAATTTTTCATTGACAGTTTTTTTTTTTTTCTGGTAGAAAAAAAATCTTTTTATAAGCACATCCTGCATCTTGCACACTCAAGGCCCCTGAAGTAGAAGCAAAAATGAAACAAAATGATTAACTGAGAGCCCCCAAGCTTTTGTAGAACAATAGGGAACCCATGGAAACAACTTGCCAACAGCCCACTGAGCTTGCGCAGGTGTACAGGGGGACTTAGAATGACCATAGTGAACTTTAGATGTCATAGGCTGAAAGCTCACAGCATGCAACACAACACAAAAAGCACTTCTGAATCTGTACATGTGATCAATAAAAAGTACGATGGACAGTCTCACCTGCACAAAGAACTGAAATTTAGAATTACTTTCCACCAATCACTCCCAAGCCTCCTCTCCCTTCTACTCTCTGCTTCCACAATTAATACTGCACTCAGAAAGATGATGGGGAGATATCTGAGCATTGCTGTCTGACTCCTTGCTTGGCTGGAGAAATGGCAGAATAGCCATTTCTCTTCCTGCAGAAGACTCTTGCCTCTGTATTTATTCTTTCTGTTATGCAAAGACAAGGTGCCCACGTGCTGGGTTACTCTTTCTTGTGTATTTTTGTCGAGAATACATTCTGTAGCCAGAATCTTGCGTGTTTATTTTCTTAATGGGGAACTTTTATGACCAGAAGATTTAATTTAGTTTTTTTTTTTAAGTCTTTATTGAATTTGTTACAATATCATTTCTGCTTTTTATGTTGTTTTTTTTTTTTTTTTGGCAGTGAGGCAGGTGGGATCTTAACTCCCTGACCAGGGATCTCGAACCCGAACCCCCACTCCCTGCAGTAGAAGGCAAAGTCTTAACCACTGGAATGCCAATGAAGTCCCAATATTTAGTTTTGATGATGTGTGGTTTGTCAATATTTTTCTTGGAAGGTTAATGCTTTCTGAGTATTAACCCCAAATTCTGCTATCACTGTACTGGTGTGAGCAGAAGTGTGTGGTTGAACAGGGATAAGTGAAAGTACAAAATTTTCATTTACCAGAGTAAAGAGTCAAAAAACAATCTAGGATTAAAAATTCTGTTCTATTTAGAAATAAAACATAATGTGGCATTTAGAAATATAAAGAGAAACAAGAAAGTGTTAAAATTAATTGATAGTGAATGTCACCTTGGAATAGGATTCACACACAAGCATATGTGGCTGCTTTTGTTTCAATCGTGAATCTTTGTATATTATTTAGCTTGTGAAAAATTATGTACACAGATTATTTTTATTAAAAAAAGAGACAAACTTAATAGCATAGAACCCTCTTTTGTGTGGGTCTCATAGAAAGATCTGTAATGTAACTTTTCTTCTTGATAATTTTTATGCTGAAACATAATTTCTCAATTTTGAATACTACTGAGATTTTAATCCTTTTATTTTTAAGTAAGGAGAGGAAAACCATTTGTAGGGGAAAAAAATCACATGAATAGGTTGAACTGTGCTTTATTTTGTAATACCAACTCTTAAGGTTAGATCATCATGACATCATTCTAAATAAATTGCCCTCTCTTTCTAATATCTTGTACAGGTAACAACACCATTAAGGCAACAACTAGAAAGGAAAAGAGGTCACAATGATAGCTGAACAGGCATACTTATAAGCAGGAACTTCAATTCTTTTTACAAGACTTCATGAAGAAAGAAATTAAATGGGTTGGAAATAATGAGAAAAGAAAAGAGAAGGTGGGGTAGTATATGATCTAGTTAGAAACTTTTCAGCATCTTCTGGTACTAAGTTGCTTCAGTCGTGTCCGACACTGTGCAACCCCATAGATGGCAGCCCACCAGGTTCCCCCATCCCTGGGATTCTCCAGGCAAGAACACTGGGTTGCCATTTTCTTCTCCAATGCAGGAAAGTGAAAAGTGAAAGTGAAATTGCTCAGTCGTGTCTGACTCTTAGCGACCCCAAGGACTACAGTCTACCGGGCTCCTCCATCCATGGGATTTTCTAGGCAAGAGTTCTGGAGTGGGGTGCCATTGCCTGCTACAAAGCACCATCCCTCACCTCAGAGTTTAAGACCAAAGAAACACCATATTTTTTTACCTTCTTGTTGCGTTGTCACTAAGTCGTGTCCAACTGTTTGCAACACCATGGACTGTAGCCTGCCAGGCCCTTTTGTCCATGAGAATTTCCAGGCAAGAATACTGGAGTGGGTTGCCATTTCCTTCCCCAGGGGACCTTCCCAACCCAGGGATTGACCCCAAGTCTCCTGCAATGCAGGCAGATTCTTTACCACTCAGCCACTAAGTGCCGGGGTCCAGCCCCAGCTGATCCAGGGTATTCGAAGGAGAGACGGCATAGGTGAGGGTCAGGAAACAACTGCTTAATTACACTTTAATTAAGGATACAAAGAGTAATAGAATAAGGATAGCTCAGTAGGAAAATTCAGTGGAGAAAAGAGGCTGAGTAGCTTGGTTTACGCGGGAGACCAATAAAACTTCAAGACAAGAAGTTTGCACCACTTACGTAGGCCGCAGGCGTCCTTCCGTTCTCCTGAAGGAAAGGAGACACTGAGGCCTCCCCGGTCGGATCTTAGAAGCCCAGGCATAATTAGCAAGCATGGTGGGTTCCGCGCTCCAGATGGAGACTCAGCCAGAATTTGGGAGAGAGCGCGACATGGGGAGACCAAGTTTTGGTGAACAAGGCCCGCACTTTATTTTCCAAAGTAGTTTTTATACCTTAAGTTGTGCATAGAGGATAATGGGGGAAGGGGTGGAGTCATGCAAGGACAGCAGTTCCTGGTCCTAATCGAAGCCAGGCTTTCAAACTTATCATATGCAAAAGTTCAGGTGATTGACATCATCTTCTGGCCAGGAGGCCTGTTAACATTTTAAGAAACTTATTTTTCTCTAAAGGTGATTATTCCGAAGTCAGGCACCAGCCTCCAAAAAAGCATTGGACAAAGCTGCATTTTACATTTCTATACACCCATTATATCAATCAATACACTGCCAAGGACACAGTAGGTAAGGAGTATGGAGACTTAGCAGCAAACATTGGCCCAACAAGTGAAAAACCCTTCACCAATACAATTTCTAATCAATCTTTTAACTACTCAAAGGAATCTGTGTTTAGGCAGTTTAGAACACCTCCTGCCTCTCACAGTTGGCAGGCTCTGAACAATCACATGTGGCCAGAAAAACCTATTCAGGCAGGCTAGAGGATTTCCAAAGGAGTTTGTAGGTTAAACACTGTCACACCCAGGAATTATTAACTGGAGCTGTAAGCTAACTCTTTTTTCAGAGAGAGGTAGTGGGGGACAGCCCCCCGTAAAGTCAGAGGTGTAGGTGAAAGCACAAAGCAGAAAGTAGGCAGACTCTGGTTTGGGGGTAGATGCTTGAGAATTTCCAGGGGGACTCCTGAGGCTCGATCCCGCCTTTGCGTATGCCGAGCCTCCTTCCTCATGACCTTTGTCATGGGCGGAGTTCCTCACGCTGGCTCCCGGCAGTGATAGAATTCCAGTTGAGCTATTCCAGATCCTGAAAGATGATGCTGTGGAAAGTGCTGCACTCAATATGCAATATGCACTCAATATGCAATATGCCGGCTCCCGGCAACTAAGGAAGCACTATCCTCCTAGTTCAGTTCAGTTCAGTTCAGTTCAGTCGCTCAGCCCTGTCCGACTCTTTGCGACCTCATGAATTGCAGCATGCCAGGCCTCCCTGTCCATCACCATCTCCCGGAGTTCACTCAAACTCATGTCCATTGAGTCAATGATGCCATCCAGCCATCTCATCCTCTGTTGTCCCCTTCTCCTCCTGCCCCCAATCCCTCCCAGCATCAGAGTCTTTTCCAGTGAGTCAACTCTTCGCATGAGGTGGCCAAAGTACTGGAGTTTCAGCTTTAGCATCAGTCCTTTCAAAGAACACCCAGTGCTGATCTCCTTTAGAATGGACTGGTTGGATCTCCTTGCAGTCCAAGGGACTCTCAAGAGTCTTCTCCAACACCACAGTTCAAAAGCATCAACTCTTCGGCACTCAGCTTTCTTCACAGTCCAACTCTCACATCCATACATGACCACTGGAAAAACCATAGCCTTGACTAGATGGACCTTTGTTGGCATAACAAATCTTTAAAAATATTTCCACTTTTATTTGATCACAGAGAAAAGTATTTGAGAGACAAGAGCTTTATGAGCCATCTCTTTAAACTAGAAGGTCTCAAGAAGAAAAGAAACAGATATGCAATGAAATTTCCCCTTTTCTCTCACCTCCTTCCACTTGATGGTGTGATCACTCACTTAGAGCCAGACATCCTAGAATGGGAAATCAAGTGGGCCTTAGGAAGCATCACTACGGACAAAGCTAGTGGAGGTGATGGAATTCCAGTTGAGCTATTTCAAATCCTGAAAGATGATGCTGTGAAAGTGCTGCACTCAATATGCCAGCAAAGTTGGAAAACTCAGCAGTGGCCACAGGACTGGAAAAGGTCAGTTTTCATTCCAATCCCAAGGAAAGGCAATGCCAAAGAATGCTCAAACTACCACACAATTGCACTCATTTCACACGCTAGTAAAGTAATGCTCAAAATTCTCCAAGCCAGGCTTCAGCAATACGTGAATCGTGAACTTCCAGATGTTCAAGCTGGTTTTAGAAAAGGCAGAGGAACCAGAGATCAAATTGCCAACATCTGCTGGATCATCAAAAAAGCAAGAGAGGTCCAGAAAAATATCTATTTCTACTTTATTGACTATGCCAAAGCCTTTGACTGTGTGGATCACAATAAACCCTAACCCTGATCACGATTGTTCTCAATTCCTAACTTTAAACTATGAAGCTCGGGAGGATCTAAAGAATACCCCATTAGACAATCCTGACATGGAAATGTCACGCGAGTGTATGTTCCTCGGTTCTTTGTCTCATCACAACAAGGATTTGGAGCAACGGACATTAAAGCCCTTGGCGCATCACAGCTCTCGGGTCTTGGACAAACCGTGTTACAGCTCTTAGGCAAATCAGTGTTACAGCTCCATTTTATTTAGAAGATAGCAGGAGAATCCAAGACTCAAAGAGAAGGGAGTGGAGAAGTGCGTGGGGAGGGAGAAAGAGAGAGAGAGAGTGCGCACATGCACGCGTGAGAGAGAGTCCGAGAGAAAGTGCTTTGGCTCCTCCTTTTATATGTTTTTTCCTCCACCTGGGCCTGCCCTATGCAAATTGGGCTTAGCCAGGAGTGCTGTTTGTTCTGCCTGAAGTTTTCACTCTGGTCCTTGGACCTTCCTTTGACCTTCCTTGTCTTTTAGCCACTGCCATTTTGGACTCCTTTTCCCTATTCTACCTACCTAACAGAAATATTTACAGATGGCAGTTCTTTTGTTCAGGATGGAAAGCGTAAAGCAGGTTATGCCGTGGTGACTGCTGAACAGGCTTTGGAAGCAAAATCTCTCCCCCAGGGAACCAGTGCTCTGTTAGCGGAGCTTGTGGCTCTGACCCGAGCTCTAGAGTTAAGCAAAAGGCAGCGGATAGGCCTGATGATCTATGTGAGTCTACTTCTGCTGACTCCAAATATCCTGAGTCTGCCGTTGGATCCTCAAGACAATGTCTTCCTGTCCTGGGCTCACTCCTATGCTGCATTCCACAATCGGTCTAACTGCTGGGTCTTTGGAGCGCGCCCGTGGTGGACATCCCCACTTCAAGGAAAAGACTTTCTCCAAGTCTGTGAATACCTTCGACAACAATCACATGCGATGCCTCTTCTTCATCTGATGACATCTACCAACCCTAAAATGGACTGGTGTAACACTTTTCACTTTAACTATGGACATGATGTGACTTTTAATTTTGATTCTGAATGTTGTGTTTTTGCTGTTTGCTCCCTGCATCTGTAATTGTATAACTGGATTTGTTTCTATCCGCATGAAAGCTTTTAAGTTACAAATGGTTGCTCAAACTCCTGCTACTGCTGTAGCTTCCTCCAGCTACTGTTTGGGGCCCCTGGATCAGATATCCTCAATATGAGGATTAGGAGAATATGTTGCCTCACCAATTTAGGGACAACGCCTCTTGTCACCTCGGAAGCAGTTATGAAACGAGAACGATGCCCCTTTTCTCTAGGCAGCATAATTCTCCTAAAAGAAAAGGGGGGAATGAGAGAGTCATTTCCTAGGCAGGTTGATAGGGAATCTAGGGGGTCCCCAAGGAGAGAGGGGTCTGGAATTCTCAAGGAGGAAGAAAGGACAAACTTTTTTTCTTTCTCCACATTCCTTAGGATTATATAACATAATGTATCCTGCCTAAGGACAGTCTTTGGATTAAACCTTCTGTTATCTTAAAATGTTAATTATGGGAGTAGACCTGGTCTTTACAAGGATGTATCCTGCCTGAGGACAGTGTTATCTTAAAATGTAAATTATGGGAGTAGATCTGATGAGGTCTTTACAACCTCCAGACATTCTTTGGATTATATAACTTAATTGTTAACACTAGCAAGCCCCCTTCTGATGCCTATGTCAGAAGATTTCTCTATCTCCTTTATACTTTAATAAAACTTTATTACACACACACACACACAAATAAAATTCTGAAAGAGATAGGAATACCAGACCACCTGACCTGCCTCTTGAGAACCCTGTATGCAGGTCAGGAAGCAGCAGTTAGAACTGGACATGGAACAACAGACTGGTTCCAAATAGGAAAAGGAGTATGTCAAGGCTGTATATTGTCACCCTGCTTTTTTAACTTCTATGCAGAGTACATCATGAGAACGCTGGGCTGGAGGAAGCACAAGCTGGAATCAAGATTGCTTGGAGAAATATAAATAACCTCAGATATGCAGATGACACCACCATTATGGCAGAAAGTGAAGAGGAAGTAAAAAGCCTCTTGATGAAAGTGAAAGAGGAGAGTGAAAATGTTGGCTTAAAGCTCAAGATTTAGAACACTAAGATCATGGCATCTGGTCCCATCACTTAATGGCAAATAGATGGGGAAACAGTGGTTGACTTTATTTTTCTGGGCTCCAAAATCACTGCAGATGGTGATTGCAGCCATGAAATTAAAATATACTTACTCCTTGGAAGGAAAGTTGTGACCAACCTAGACAGCATATTGAAAAGCAGAGACATTACTTTGCCAACAAAGGTTCGTCTAGTCTAGGCTATGGGTTTTCCAGTGGTCATGTATGGATGTGAGAGTTGGACTGTGAAGAAAGCTGAGTGCCGAAGAATTGATGCTTTTGAACTGTGGTGTTGGAGAAGACTCTTGAGAGTTCCTTGGACTGCCAGGAGATCCAACCAGTCCATCCTAAAGGAGATTAGTCCTGGGTGTTCATTGAAGGGACTGATGTTGAAGCTGAAACTCCAATACTTTAGCCACCTGATGTGAAGAGTTGACTCATTTGAAAAGACCCTGATGCTGGGAAAGATTGAAGGTGGGAGGAGAAGGGGACAACAGAGGATGAGATGGCTGGATGGCATCACTGACTTGATGGATGTGAGTCTGAGTGAACTCCGGGAGTTGGTGATGGACAGGGAGGCCTGGCATGCTGCTGTTCATGGGGTTGCAAAGAGTCGGACACAACTGAGCAACTGAACAGAACTGAACTGAACTAAACTGAACCACCTGATGTGTCAAGAATTGCTGATAATTAGATCCTTTTGTTTGTTTTTCAGGATTTCAAAAGCAAATTTAATAGAATTCTCCTACTTATTGATGCCAACATTTCTTTCTTTGAGTAGTCTACAATTTTTTTTTTTTAGTCTTAAGCACCTCTTGGAGTTGATGCAATGCACGTGGCCTTGACCGAGGATAATTTTCTTGGAGTCTTTTTCTAAGAGGAGTGAATACTTTTTTAACTTGAATATTCTTCACTAAGGTAAAGAAGTGACATCTATGAGCTCTTATCTTACATTTTTTTAAAAATAATTTGGCATTATTAAAGGAGGGAGTCCCATAAACTTTATTCTCTTCCCATTTAAAATACGCCAAAAAAAAAAAAAATGAAAATGAACTCTAATTTATGGAAATAGAGAAAGTGTACTCTTAGGTATCTAAGAGTACACTTAGGTACCAAAGTACACTTTGGTTCAGTTGAGAAGAATGTTGACTATCTGATTATTACATAAGTTCTGCTGGCTCTTCTTAGAGGAAAACTCTTTTAGAGTTATTGTGTTGCTTCTGTTGGTGCAGACCCAAAGCTCAGTGACACCAACATCAACGAGCTCACAAAAGGATGACAGTTTAAAGTTTTACAAGGAGACTTGTATCTGCCATGGGACCAGAAACATGCATCCTCAGGCCAACATCTTCTCTTTCTTTAGGCAAGATAGTAGGAAGCCAGCTTTTATTCAAAGATTTGCTCCTGGAGCAGCAGGTCAGAGCAAAGGGAGCAAATAAAATTTAGTGAAGTTTGGGATCTGAGAAGCTGGTACATGTATTACAGAAAAAGGAATATACCCATCTCTGGCAGTGAATAATTCAAACCTCAATCAAGGAAGACTTTATGTAGGGAGCAAACACATGAGCCTCTCCAACATCTATTTGCTTCTGAATTCTTCTTTATCTTTTCTCCATTTATGACCAAAGACGGTAAAGCATCTGTCTACAATGTGAGAGACCTGGGTTTGATCCCTGGGTTGGGAAGATTCCTTGGAGAAGGAAATGGCAACCCACTCCAGTACTCTTGCCTTGAAAATCCCATGGATGGAGGAGCTTGGTGCAGTCTACTATTCATGGAGTCGCAAAGAGTTGGCTCGACTGAGAGACTTCACTTTCACTTTCTTTCTTATCATGAGCACACTCCTTTCTCAGTTATGGTAGCTCTATCCATTCAGTTATATTCTATTCATTGCTCTTTTTGTTTGTTTGTTTGTTTAAGCCTTTGAAAAATTCTGAATTCATCATTCTCTGCAGGGTGAACTTTTCCCTTATGTTTTCTTCCAAATCTAAAGTTTAAAGTCCTTTTTCCACATATTGATTTGTTCATTTCACTAATACTAGCAGAATGTTCTTGGTTTGCTCAAATAAGAATAATGGATAGATGAAGAATAAAGAAAAGAGAGAGTCAAGAAACGGTTCTAAGTATATATGTGGAAGAATAATCATTTAATAAAAAGAAATTGGTAAATTTGAGAAGGGATAATTAGCAGAGACTCCATCCATCTCACTTTGAATTATTTTAAAATTGTTTTAAAAACTAGAATGTAACCAGAAACCTACCTGTAGTAAAGTTACTTTACTTGAATTAGAGCTGAGGAAATCCTTTCCAAGCAAGACACAATGACTTGAACCAAGTATAAAATATTTGGTCTGTTTGACCACAACTATATTGACATAAAAAAAATGTCCTATCAAAAACATGACAAATGTACTTGATAATATGCTCAATATGCTCTGAATTCTTTTCATGCTCACAGCCTTTTGAAGGAAGTAGGCATAGATTTTTAAATTTCAGCACTCACACACTCTCTACTCTAGGTTTCACTAATGAGAGAGGATGCACAAAAGAAATAATAATAAAAAAAAAAAAGTAAAGTTTTTGGTCTAGTTAATATTTTCCAGTGATTTATACCAACATGCCTTCATACCCATCACATAAACACAGACACACTTGAACAAGCTGACATCATGGCTTAGACAGGAGTATTAGGTATGACTTTTTTTTTTTTTTTTTAGGTATGACTTTTTATTTCTTAACCTCTAATCTTTGAACCGGAGTCTACTTACCCACCAGTCACAAGAACCTGGAACCAAGACAAAGAATTGTGGTTTCAGCTAACCCACCTACTCAGTCAATCAGAACAAGGAGAGCGAGAACATGACTGATTCAAAAAACATCT
Source organism: Bubalus bubalis (assembly GCF_019923935.1). Taxonomy (NCBI): domain Eukaryota; kingdom Metazoa; phylum Chordata; class Mammalia; order Artiodactyla; family Bovidae; genus Bubalus; species Bubalus bubalis. The sequence continues at coordinate 56,349,428 of NC_059173.1, read as the reverse complement.
AGACATATGGTCAGGCCCAGACTTAAATGCAAGGTGCTGGAAGAATGAGACAAGCCAGAATTTTTCATTTATAGATCCAAGCTACTAGTGGAAAGAGCCTTCTGATCAATTAGCCATTCTTCCTCCTAAGAGATGGTGGAGAATGAAGTGGAGAAAGGTCAGTTGTATTTCCTCCAACATTCCCCTAAATGAAGAAGCTGGGGCATACTCAGTCTTTCTTATGGGAATGGGCAGAAGTGGGAAAAGAGGACGGTCCCATTCAACAATACTGCCTCTTTAAGTTCAGTTCAATTCAGTTGCTCAGTCGTGTCGGACTCTGCGACCCCATGAACCTCAGCATTCCAGGCCTCCCTGTCCATCAGCAACTCCCGGAGTCCACCCAAACCCATGTTCATCGAGTCAATGATGCCATCCAGCCATCTCATCCTCTGTTGTCCCGTTCTCCTCCTGCCCTCAATCTTCCACAGCACTGGGGTCTTTTCAAATGAGTCAGCTCTTTGCATCAGGTGGACAAAGTATTGGAGCTTCAGCTTCAACATCAGTCCTTCCAATGAACACCCAGGACTGATCTCCTTAGGGTTTCCTTGCAGTCCAAGGGACTCTCAAGAGTCTTCTCCAACACCACAGTTCAAAAGCATCAATTCTTCAGCGCTCAGCTTTCTTCATAGTCCAACTCTCACATCCATCCATGACCACCGGAAAAAACCATAGCCTTGACTAGACGGACCTTTGTTGGCAAAGTGATGTCTTTGCTTTTGAATATGCTGTCTAGGTTGGTCATAACTTTCCTTCTAAGGAGTAAGCATCTTTTAATTTCACTGCCTCTTTAAACTCATGTATTTTTATTTTAAAAAAATCTTAAAAGAATGATTAAATGTATACACTAAGATTTGTCTCAAGGATACTCATTGAAGAGAATTTGTAGCAATGAAAGAATATAACGTTACCAATATCCAACAGTAAAACTTTTTAAAAACAGAATATTTTTAAAAGGGCTTTAAGCAAGAAAATACATTACATTAATACAAGAGATTGCTTTATGGCCATTAAAATAAGTTTACAACAAATTAGGTAGCAATAATTCATAAAATATTATAGATAATATAATTTTATTTTTATATCTAAGAAGTATACATACACAAGAACGGAATCTTCTAAAAATAGTTGTTCATAGGGATCATCTCTAAGTGGTTGTACTATGTGTGATTTTAATTTTTATTCATTAAAATCTGAATTGTCTAATCTTCCCATAACAAACATATAGAACTTACACAATATAAGAAAAAATTAATGAAAGAACAGGTGATTGGGTCAATTACAATGAAAGGTGCGATTGTGTTCCTCAACTGAGGAACAAGGTAAACATTTGACTTATGCAGGAGCCACTTCCAAACAATTCAATAATCAATTCAAAAAGCTTGGTTTGGACTATCAGGAACTGCTATGGACATCTCACTTGTGTGTGTCTTTTCTCGGGTAAATATTGTCTGGTTTTACCTTTTCCTTTTTGACCTTACGTTATTTACTCTCACCTTCAAATGAACCCTATTGGAGACCTGCACATTCATTCATCTATCCAACTAGTCACACACATTTGCAAGTGGAATGAATGCATAATTTACTAGTGCCCTGGGGATGCAAAAAAGAAAAAGACTTCTCCTGAGAGAAACTTGCTGCAAACTTGATGCTTATTTTGGGAAACAAATCATACTTGCTTAGAATAACTTGATTACACTCCCAAGATAATATGATAATGTGGCACGAAGCATAGGTTTTTCCTGAGCACCATGAAGAGTGAGATAGCTTTGGACGTCCTAGACTATTATAGTAAAATATTCTTGGAGGAGAAATGGCTTACCCTGAGCAGGCAGAGTACATAGAATTTGGATTTGCAGAAAGGAAAGACTTAGTTATTCCATGATGGTGCAACTGATGAAGTTAGGGGAGGGGGAAAGTTTAGTGAAATAGAGAGGAAAGTTTTTGAGAAATTAAAGTGGGCCCATTGGATCAAAAGTTGCAGAATTCAAATTGAGGAATTTCTATTTTATTGAAAAATTAAGAAAAAATTTTGAACTGGCCCCATCATTCAAGTTTCCATAGTTGTCCCACAACTGTTCTATGGAACACATTTTTGGAGACTCTAAGGGGGCTCAAGGCTGTTGCTTTTCTATTTTACCACTTCTAGGTAATATCAATGCCAACCAATGAGACCACTATACAATATGAACCCTAAACAATCTCTAACCATACAGAAACACCCTATAAAGCCAAGACATAGCAGGGCTAGATTCAAAGATGTTTGTTCTAGACCACTGTGTTAAGGAGGATTTAAAGTTCTGAGTCATCAAGTATGTATTGTGTGTGTATGGCTGGGGGGTGGGAGGATGTCTTTTTGACTCTCCTTTTCCCTAGAGATTCTCCTCTTCTCATGAAGCTGGTAATGTAAGCCTCCTTAACAATTCTTGGCCTGGATAGCCAAGCTAACTCTCCTCTAACTAAGGATTAAGGAAATGGTCCATCTTTATTTGATTTTTCTGATAGTTTATTTCACTCTCTCAGCCTTGGTACTGAGCATTGAGATTCAGGGGATGGGCTTACAGTGTCAGGCTTACTATGTAAGTGAGATCATAGTTCCATCATCCAGCATAGCCCACAAAACTTTCATAGTGGGGCTTGAAGGTGGCAAACCCTAATCCAGTGATAGCTGCTAATATAAGTTACTGTCTGTCTTCTTTTTTTGTACTTTATTTTTCAGACACTTCTCTGAAAGGGTTGGCACTAGCAATCAGGATTTGTGCTCTGAGTCCAGGATTTCTATGATGACCCTTCAGTATAAAATATGTGTCCAATGTATAAAAACAGCTCACACAACTCAACATCAAAAAACCAAACAACTCGATCAAAAAATGGGCAGAAAAATGTAATAGCTATTTTTCCAAAGAGGAAATGCAGATGTCAATGGGCACGTGAAAAAATTCTCAATATTTCTAATTATCCAGAGAAATGCAAATCAAAACCACAATGAGATATCACTTCACATCTGTCAGAATGGCTGTCATCAAAAAGAATACAAATAACAAATGTTGGCAAGGATGTGGAGAAAAAGGAACCCTCATACAACTGTTGGTAGAAATGTAAACTGGTGTAGCCACCATGGAAAACAGTATTGAGGTTTTTCAAAACTGTATGACCCAGCAATTCCACTCCTTGACATATATCCTAAAAAAAACCAAAAACACTAAATTGAAAAGATATATGCACCCCAATGTTCACAGCAGCACAATTTACAGTAGTTACGATGTGGAAGCAACCTAGGTGTCGATCAAGAGATGAATGAGTAGGAAGATGTGGTACATATATACAATGGAATACTACTTAGCCATAAAATAGAATGAAATGTTGCCATTTGCAGCCACATAGATGGACTTGGCAGGTAATATGTTAAGTGAAAAAAGTCAGGGAAAGACAAGTGCTACACGATCTCACTTACATGTGGAATCTAAAAAAGTACAATGAACTAGTGAATTACAGCAAAAAAAAAAAACATAGAATCAGACACAGATACAGAGAATAAACTACTGGTTACTACTGGGGAGAAGGAGGGGGAGGGGCAATGGGGGAAAAGGGGTTATTACAAGATTATATGAAATCATGAGCGTGAAACTTCTGAAAATTGTAAAACCTTATCGAATCAAAAGAATTTTCCATTTAATAAAAAAATCAGTAAAATAAAAGTGTCATGACCTTTCAGCGGTTGTACAATCAAATGGCTGCATAGAGTAGGGAGTTCTATAGATGTGAAAACCAGGAATGTGATGGGGTCTATGACTGCAGAGAGCCTATCCTATTGATGTTGGACTAAGTTGAGTGCTTTATAGAACCACAAGTGGCCTCAAAAAGTCAACAGCATTTTTCAGAAATGTCTGAAATGGCAAGGACACAAAAGAATTTAAGCTACTCTCAAAGACTACCAGAAAAGCCATAGGTCTTGCACTGTTGATCACTTTTCCCAGAATACAGCAGCTGGGTGCCGGAGAAGCCATCCAAATTCCCAGGCAGATTGTTTAGGATCAGCCTTTCTCTGGACCCTGCCTTCCTTTTCAAACACCAATCATCATTTGGGTTTGATTAATTTTCTTGTATGTGATTGATGGTCGTTAAAACCAAATCATCTGGAGTAACAATGTTGTCCTTCAGTTATTTGGGGAAGAGCTGTACAGAAAAGGGCAAATTATTAGTCCTTGGGGAAAACAATGGTGAGGAAAAAATGAAAAATAATTTTGTATTTGTTCTAACAGAGAACAATCTGTGCAGCTCTTTTAAAGTCAAAAGATCAGAAAAATTCTAAGCTCCAGTATGAGCTTAGAATGACAGATGTATACACCGAAAAGGATGCTTGTCTTTTTCCATTCTTCTGTAAGAGTAAGGGAGGAACAGAGGAAAAGTACCTAAGAGAAAGTGATGAGGGCAGAGATGACAGATAAAAAAAATCCTGAGGTCAGGGTAAAGGACATTTAATGTCCTTCACCAAGCTTTTTGGTCAGTGTCTACTCATCCTTTACATTTTTGATGTTACCTTCTTCAAGAGATGCTTTACCCTCCATCAGGGTCTTTTCAAGATGCTTGAGTTCCTGGGACTTCCCTGGTGGTCCAAGGTTTAAGACTCTATGCTTCCAGTGCAAGAGGTGTGGGTTTGATCCCTTACCAGGGAACTAAGATTCCACATTCCACGGGATGTGCCCAAAATTCTTTAAAAATGAAAAAAAATATCTTTTGAGTTCCTCTAACATTCCTAAGAATAAATCTTACAGCACACTTCCACTTAGGACTCTACTGAATTAGAGATAGGCGGAAGTATGACTCTGCATCCTTTTTCCCCATCCTGTCCTCTTTGAAGTCTGGGGAGTTTTGAAACGTGGACAACTCAGAGATATGACACTCAAAGTTCTGTAGTACACATGGTAGAGACTAAGGGAAACTGCTGTTGTGATTTTGTATTTGCAAAGTATGTCTAGTAGTAGGGTACCTATCAGATGGTAAATTTGCCATGGGGATTTGTTTGCCATGAAATAAATTCTATTAGCCAGTCTAGCAATGATGTCCATAAACTTCAATTATTTCTAGAATCAAAGAATATACTGCTGCCCAATTTATGGCTAAGACCAATCACTGGGTTTGTTCTTGTTCTCAGAGGGCATAGTCGGCAATTTATATCCTTGCTTTATCAAGGTGATAATTGAATTAGTGAAAAAAATAATATGATACTTGTGTAAGTGTTTTCATTTTTAGAGATTTGTTCCTCAAATTGTTTCTTTGAGGTCCTATCAACAAATTCTACTCTGTTATATTTTCTGTTCTCTAATTACCAATAGCCAACTATATGCATGGCCATGTGTGTTCTAAGTCACTTCAGTTGTGTCTTACTCTTTGCAACCCCATGGACTGCAGCCCACCAGGGTCCTCTGTCCATGAGATTTCCCAGGCAAGAATACTGGAGTGGGTTGCCATGCCCTCCTCCAGGGGATCTTCCCAACCCAGGGATCCAACCCACATCTCTTAGGTCTCCTGCATTGGCAGGCAGGTTCTTTACCACTTACACCACCTGAGAAAGCCATACATGGCTATATACATATATATACACATATATATATATATATATAACCAGTGCAGTATTAAAGAAGCTAGTACAGATTTCTTTAATTATATCCGGGCAGTCAACTATTTTGAAAGTTCCTCCCATGGGGTCACACTACTTACTGAAGATAGCAAAGTCCCTTGGGAACATCAAAACACCCCACCACAGAACTAACACCCAGGACCTGCATAATAAGTCATATCCTCTCTTTTTAGACAGAGACTCAAATTAAACAATAATGCTAGAAACCACAGTTTTTTCCCAGATGAATACTCAGAACCTCCTTCAGAAAGGAGGAAGAGAATGCGCTGACTCATGTCACGGAAAAAGACATGACCTTTATGTGTGGGGTGGGATCCATCAAGAAATGGCTCTGGCTTCTAGGGAGATCTCAGAGGCAACCTGCATTGTCATTCATGTACTTGCTAGCTGAGGGGTCCCTGTGGAAAGGGCATTCATTTTGTAGCTAATGTAAATTACAGTGCTTGTCTTTGTATTTCAGTGATTTGAAGTGACATTCTATTAAAGGTGTTCTTGACATAAACAGGATTAGGTGTTAATGGAAGAATTAAACAAGAATTATGCTTGGCTGGTAACCTTGAGCCTAATAGTCTTCAAGAATAACACAACAGTCTTTCTTTCTCTCCATTTTTTTAAGCTGTGTTTTTTTTTTTTTTTCCTCTTCACAAGTGGCAACTTAAAGAGTTGAAAAATTATGAATCAGGATATCTGTTTTCTGCCCCATTTGTTTACTCTGACCCTCTCAGAGACTTTATCAATGGTGAGAATTTGATAGCAAATTTCATCTTAATCATGACTTTGTTACTTTGCTAATAAAAAAGTAGTGACCAAATTATCCTGCTTTTGTAGCTTAAAGATGAGAGCACAAAATCATTTATTAGCAAGGGCAGTAAACTAAACTACAAAAAAGAATAACCTTGACCAAAAGCATCTAAGGCCCCAGCTTCACCTGACTCATGGGAGCTGTGATGCAATGCAGCTTAGATGTATTTGATTATTGACAATCTGAGATGGACAAAAAAATCAGAGGAGTAACCAAGTTTGTACATTAAATCAATAATTAATATAAATAGTATAAGCAATTACATTCAGTAGCAGTGAGACAAGTGAAATCTAACAAGTTAGAATAGCCTGAAAATGAGTCGGGAGAAAAGATAAGAATTTGAGAATGTTGCAGTATCTGTTGTAATAGGTGACAATTAACTAATATAACTGGGGCAAATAGCATTGAAGTAGAAATAGCAGTAAGAGAAGTGGTCACACTGGTTTAAAGGCAGCATTCCCCAGGCAACCAGTTGCTAAGCCAAAACCATGCCAAATAAACAATTTGTTTTGGCATTTTACTGTTGAAATTTGATAGGCAGAAAGAAACTAGAATTCTAATTTTGCTTGAGACCAGGGGGTATTGAAATAGAATGCTTTCAAGGAAATTCTGGTCATATGTAATACTGTACTTAATTTTCAACCCGAGGTTATCCTCAGATTTGTTGATTGTATAACTCCTAAGTAATCGCCTCACTAGAGTAAAAGGAAATGACAAAGTACTCAAGGGAAGAGGGACGGAAGAAAGTTATTTCCTATCTACTCTGTACCAAGAACTGGAGTCAGCATCTGATTTAATTGACAACCATCCTGGTAGTCGAATAATATCGTTCTTGCTTTGCAGAAACAAGGAAAGAATCCCAAAGCAGCTAGGCAGCTTGCCAGGGCTCCAATGACTGAGGCCACACCTGGTTCCATGTCTCTCTAGGTGGTGTCCATTCAGTAATGGTGATGGCATTCTGGAAAAGCTCAGAGGCAAAAGCTCACTGATGTCAAACAGTTGTTTCTCAAAGGACGACCCATGAACCAACAGAATTGCATCTCCTGGGAGCTAATAAGCCAGAATTTGCATTTTAAGAAGATCCTGATATGTACATTAAAGTATGAAGGCAAGTTTTACAAGATATAAAACTGCTTGACCCTTTGACTTGATAGGGAGAAAAAGGGATTCTTAGAGGGGCATCTTGAAAACTTTGATTCATGGAACACTCTATGAACCTGATGAACACTAGGGACCTGCTCTTGAAAATAATATATGCATATGGATATACACTTAGATGTGGGCTTTCTTGGCAGTTAAGTGGTAAAGAGTCTATCTGCAATGCAGGAGACTTGGCTTCAATCCCTGGGTTGGGAAAATCCCCTGGAGAAAGAAATGGCAACCCACTCCAGTATTCTTGCCTGGGAAATACCATGGACAGAAGAGCCTGGCGGGCTATAGTCCCTGGGGTCAAAAAGAGTTGGACACGACTTAGCAACTAAACCACATTATCACACTTAGATTTATTTCCTGAGTGTTAGAGACCTCTGAAAACACACTCATGGGCAACCCAGTTATCTGTAGACTCCAAGTTCAAGACACCTTTGAGAGGCAATTAAGATAATGGAGAAATCAAAGCAATAATAACGAATGCAAAAAGTGAAAAACCAAGACAAAAGAAAAAGTCTACTCTTTCAATCATCAACACTGTATACAAACTGAACCACTTACACCGTCCTAAACACTGGCAGAACATTTTCTTTAACTCATTTTGATGTGGACACAATGGATTTTCCTAGATATTTTGTCTCCACTTATTTCTCTTGTTACTCACTTCTTCTCAATGAATCTTATCCATAGTTATTTGCAGTTTCAGTCCCAGGGTCAAGATCTTTCATATTGACGAACATTTTTTTTTTTCTACAATGATGTTCAGATATCACATTCTTAGACTTTTGGATATAATTTCAATTATGTTTTCAAAAAATAAATTTCAGTTGCCTCATAACTATCTAGCCAGTTATAAAGCTGGATATTTTGGCTATTGTCTAAACAACGGAAGTCTGCAGCAAAAACAAATACTTTTCTTACTTTGAATATGCTGTCCAAGTGCTCAACCCCTTTCACCATTTTAAAAATATTTCTAAAGCCATAAAGTCATCAGATGTTGACTCCTCCTTTGCCCTTTTGACTTTTCCTTGGACTTCAAAAAAAAGTTTGTTTTTATTCTGAAGAGATTCACTTCCCTCCTAACCAGAATAACTCTCAAGGCATTTGAAGCCAGTTCTGGATAGATAAAGATATAAAAGTAGATTTTATCCATCCTCTCTTCTTTAAAAAAGTTTTGATCTTGCCCAGGTCTTTCCTAGTGCCTTTGTCTAGTCTTATTTATCCTTTACCAGTACCTTTCTCTTCCCTATTAAAAAATATTCTTGTTGGTTTTGAATTTTGCTAATATTTCTTTTCTCTTCCTTACCATCAGTGCCCCTAGAAAAGGATTCACTGTCAATGTAATTTCATGTTGGTTATGGATCCCTCACATAAATTTCTTTACAAAATTCAGAATAACTATGAATCAGTTGCTACTTTCACACACAAAAATACTATAAATAGTTATAAGTACCTCAAAATGTCTGGAGAAAAAAAATCTAAAGCTATTAAGTTGATTTAAATCTACATAACTGTTTAGAATTTGATTCTTTATTAACAATGTCATAAAATCACATTTTATGCAAATATTTACCTTAAAATACAAAAGAGCCAGTTATTTTTCCAGCAAAATATGGGTCTGTTTGGGAATGGTGGTGGTAGTGGTTTAGTCACTAAGTCATTTCTGACTCTTGAGACCTCATGGACTGTAGCCTAATAGACTCCTTTGTCCATGGCATTCTCCAGGCAAGAATACTGGAGTGGGTTGCCGTTTCCATCTGCAGGTGATCTTCCCAATCCAGAAATTGAACCAGGGTCTCCTGCATTGCAGGCAGATTTTTTACCAACTGAGCTGCCAGAGAAGCCCTTATTTGGGAATAGAGTAATTGTGATTTGGGCCCAGCCAAGTATTGTGAACCATAGGTAAGACTAGGGAGCAGAGGGAAAGTAGTTGCTTTTATAGGGGCAAAGGAGGAAGTTGGGAGATGCTGTTCCAAACAGTTCCCTGATTACCATTTCTCATTGGCTGAGTACGGCGGTTTCTCATTAGCAGGCCTGTTGATGCGCAAGGAGAAATTCTTTGTTCTGCAGAGACTCATAAGGTAAGCTTCCTCCTGTTTGGGATCTGAATGAGAGTCCTCTCAACAGGAATCCCTGACTCCATTTATTTTTTAATTTTTCAATTTTTTGGCTGTGTAGTGAGGCACATGTGATCTTTGTTCCCCAACAAGGGATTGAACCCATATCCCCTGCTGTGGAAGCGCAGCGTTAACCATTGGATTGCCAGGGAAAGTCTCTCCCTGACTCCATTAAAATGATATTTCCTCTATTTATTTTCACATAATTAACTAATACTAATAATTAAATTTTAATAAAACAAATGTTTGCAAAAGATACAACTAATGAATCAAACCACAAATGGGACATTTTCTTTTCTTTGTTTTTTAAAAAAATGTTAAATGGAATAATTAACAACTAAAAAATAGGATATTTCAAAGTTAAAGATATTGGTCACATTTAGTAAACTACTTCATGAATGAATTTGGTGAACTATTATGCTACATGGCTTGTTCTCTTTTTCAGTTTTAAGTGTTAAACAGAAATCAAAATTGAGGTAAAATTTTTCTTCTTAATCTTTGCAATCACTGTGTTATCATTGTCTATTTCAAACTATTTAAAGAATATGCAAGACAGGGTGGTGAAAACATCAACTGTATGAACAAGCCTGAACTCTTTGGAAGTCATGGTCAACTGAATCCACTGGGGTTGATGGCCAGCCATGTAACTGAGGTCTCCAAACTGACTTCCATGGGGCTTCCAAAAGCCCAATTTGCAGGTTTCATGTGTATTATTACAATTATAACCTAAGCAATTCTTTGAGCTTCCCTGGTGGCTCAGCTGGTAAAGAATCCACCTGCAATTCAGGAGACCCTGGTTTGATTCCTGGGTAGGGAAGATCCCCTTGAGAAGGGATAGGCTACACTTTCCAGTATTCTTGGGCTTCCCTGGTGGCTCAGACAGTAAAGAATCAACCTGCAATGTGGGAGACCTGGGTTTTACTCCTGGGTTGGAAGATCCTCTGGATATTCTTGCCTGGAGAATCCCCATGGACTGAGGAGTCTGGCAGGCTATAATCCATGGGATCGCAAAAAGTTGGACAAGACTGAACAACTAAGCATAGCACAGCACAAACAATTTTTTAAGACTTCAGTTCAGTTCAGTCACTCAGTCGTGTCCTACTCCTTGCGACCCCATGAACTGCAGCACTCCAGGCCTCCCTGTCCATCACCAACTCCCAGAGTTCACCCAAACCCATGTCCATTGATTCGGTGATGCCATCCAACCATCTCATCCTCTGTCGTCCCCTTCTCCTCCTGCCCTTAATCTTTCCCAGCATCAGGGTCTTTTCAAATGAGTCAGCGCTCCATATCAGGTGGCCAAAGTATTGGAGTTTCAGCTTCAACATCAGTCCCATCAATGAACACCCAGGACTGATCTCCTTCAGAATGGACTGGTTGGATCTCCTTGCAGTCCAAGGGACTCTCAAGAATCTTCTCCAACACCACAGTTCAAAAGCTTAAATTCTTCGGTGCTCAGCTTTCTTCACAGTCAAACTCTCACATCCATACATGACCACGAGAAAAACTATAGCCTTGACTAGACGCACCTTTGTTGGCAAAGTAATGTCTCTGCTTTTCAACATGCTATCTAGGTTGGTCATAACTTTCCTTCCAAGGAGTAAGCATCTTTTAATTTCATGGCTGCAATCACCATCTGATTGCAGCCATGATTTTGGAGCCCCCAAAAATAAAGTCAGCAACTGTGTCCCGTTTCCCCATCTATTTGCCATGAAGTGATGGGACCGGATGCCATGACCTTAGTTTTCTGAATGTTGAGCTTTAAGCCAACCTTTTCACTCCCCTCTTTCACTTTCACCAAGAGGCTCTTTAGTTCTTCTTCACTTTCTGCCATAAGGGTGATGTCATCCACATATCTGAGGTATTGATATTTCTCCTGGCAATTTTGATTCCAGCTTGTGCTTCCTCCAGCCCAGCACTTCTCATGATGTACTCTGCAAATAAGTTAAATAAGCAGGGTGACAATATACAGCCTTGACGTATTCCTTTAAGACTTAGATTTCCCCAATTATTTTTCAGGGAAGGGCATCCCTGACTCCATGGACATGAATTTGAGCAAAGCCTGAGAGACAGTGAAGGACAGGGAAGCCTGGAGCACTGCGGTCCATGCAGTCACAAATAGTCAGACACACTGAACAATAGTTCTTCCACTGGCATTGCTTAGAATCACTGGCACATCATGATCCTAAAGGCAGACGGACTTTCAGTCAGTCTTATTGTTGTTTTTAGTTCTCTAAAGACAATGTACCCGCTTGAAGCCTTGGTATAACACTGCTTGCAAATATTCATTCCCTTGAACAGTTTATGTTTGCTGTTCAAGATAAAATAAAGATGACTAAGAAATGAAATGAATCCTTAGACAAGTTAACTTTATTGAGGGGAAAAAAAAAAAAACAAAAACTGGCTTTATGGCCTCCTGGAAAGGCAAACTCCTTCAAACAGGAAATTTCCGAAGTCCAATCATATGCCTTGGAGAATTATGATCTCACTGTGGTGACAAAGTATTAAATACTTCATCTTATTTTTTCTGGCCAAGAGTCCAGAAGACCTTTCTGAGGGAGTAAAATTTTCTCGGCTTTGCAAAACTACACACTCTTAACCAAAGGAAAAATCCCTTCTACTATGGTTATATCAAATGCCATTCAACTGAGAAATTAAGAAATAGCATCATTGTGGTCATTTAGACGAAGTGTGTGGCTTCTGTTAGCTTTCTGTTTCCAGGGAGAGCAGCTTCAGCAATACTCTTAACCTGAGAAACCCTGAAAAATCAGGGGCCAGTGACCAGCAAAGACAATGACCATTTAAGAGCACTGCTTTATGCCTGCAATTTGAATTCAGTGCCTCTTCTATAGAAAGCATGCTATTTTTCTCATTATGCTGTAATGTGGATAAGAGGTCTGTGGTTTTTCATTCTTTAATAAACTCTGGGACACCAAGAGCTTACATTATATTGAAGACTGGATTTCTTTTCAGATAAGATGTTTAAAACAACGCTATTAATAATGCTGTGTATAACAGCTGCCTCTATTTATTCACAAATAGAGCATAAACATCTTACTTGTCAAAAGGAGAGGATTTTCTTTTACTATAAAAAGATAATTAATTCAGGCTGAATAAACTTAATGGCGCATTTGCCATCTGGGCAAAGCAAATAAAACACCAGAATAGAATTGTGTGAAGAAAAAATAATCAAAATATGGAATAAAAATACATGCTTAAACTCTGTTTTGATTTCCTTAACAACAAATAATTTTCCACCCCAAGTATTATGCTCATGCCTCTTTGAAAAGAAATATAAAAGACAATAAGGCATAGAAAAATACACAGCTGAATGTGGACAAGAGTTTCAGGTTGATTTCTTTCCTTCTTTTTGGTTTTTAATATATTACAAACATAAGCAAAATCTTTCATAGGTTCTGCCTCTCTTCACCTATACCTATGAGGGTCAAAAACTCTTATCAAATAAGATAGTAAGATAAAAGTGCTTTGTGAATGTTTAAGCATCATGCATGGATGTGAGAGTTGGACTATAAAGAAAACTGAGCGCTGAAGAATTGATGCTTTTGAACTGTGATGTTGGAGAAGACTCTTGAGAGTTCCGTGGACTGCAAGGAGATCCAACCAGTCCATCCTAAAGGAGATCAGTCCTGGGTGTTCATTGGAAGGACTGATGCTGAAGCTGAAACTCCAGTACTTTGGCCACCTGATGCAAAGAGCTGAGTCATTTGAAAAGACCCTGATGCTGGGAAAGATTGAGGGCGGGAGGAGAAGGGGATGACAGAGGATGAGATGGTTGGATGGCATCACTGACTCAATAGACACATGCTTGAGTGAACTCCGGGAGTTGGTGATGGACAGGGAGACCTGGAGTGCTGCGGTCCATGGGGTCACAAAGAGTTGGACACGAGTGAGCAACTGAACTGAACTGAACTGAAAGCACCACGGAAGTGTAAGAAGATCATATTATTTCCAGCAGCATCTGTGTGTCCTTAAGAGAACAGAATCCATAGACCACTGGGGTGAGGGGTCTTTGACTTTATTATATTAACTCAGAAAACTGAACCTGGCTGACGACCATGATCTTTAAAACCCTTGAAAAGATGATACTTGTCATGTGGAACGATCACTGTACTGACATTCTTGGCTTACCTTTAGGCTCTTAGCTGTCACTAAGATTCAGAAATGTTGCTTCTTTCATATCATCTCCTTTAAAAAAAAATCAACTTTTGTCTCTTCCAAGACATTGTACAGCCTGATCCCACGAGTCCCTTATTGCATTGCTGAAATTGTGTGTTCAAAGATTCCTCTCTCTCCACCTGGCCCTGCTGCTCTTGCTTCTTTCCACTTCTCATTTTAACTGTGCCCTAATGAGCGCTCTCTTTATATCCTGTTGCCTTCCTCTACCCTATTTTTCTTAATGAGAATGAATGGCCTCCATTCCCTCAAATAGTTTTCATTAAAAAATGATGTAGAAAGTCCTTCTTTCGAGAAGCCTTCCCAGTGTTCATATTTGGACCACACATCAATACTGACTGTCCTGGGATCCCAGTGCTAGGTAGACTTAGGTGCTAATTCTCATGACACTGGCCTCTCAGGTCAGAGGTACTGCAAACAGCTTTGTTATTTTGGGCAGTGAAAAATTACTTGCTAAAGTTGATTTCTATCAGGTGTTGCAAAGAATTCATTAAATGACTGCAATCCTGAGGCGCATGTAAGATGATGGTATTAGAAATAATTTTATTATGCTGGAATTTAGTGGTAAGGCAATTTTGACTCTGACTCTTCTTTCAAAGGCAGAAAAAATGTGTCGTATATTTTTCACATGTGTCGGAATAAGAATCCCCTTTTTTGGAGTATAATGAAAAACTTTATTAGAGCCTATGAGACCAGTTGATACTTATCTTACCAGCTTCTTTCAGTGCTTTCTCTGACCCTAAGCCATCTGACCTTCCTTCTGCTCTTTGAACATGCCATCATCCTTCCTGAATGAAGGTTGGTCAGACTGTTTCTCTGATTGATTCTTTACAATTCATAGCAGAGCTCAGATATCACTGTCTCAAAGAAGCTCTCTGACATCTTGAATACAACTGCTTTTCTTTTCATATGCCCAACTGGTACCCTTCCTAGAACTCAAAATACCTGAATAAACACTTGAGTGATTAATTTGATAATATGGCTTTCCCGTTGGAATGTAAACTCCATGAAAACAGAGATAATGGCTGTCTTAGTCACAGATGTAACTACAGAACCCAGCATAAAGCCCACACACAGTAGCTTTTCCATAAATGGAGTTATGACATGATTGATGGAATGAACTCCTTAATGATAACGAGGATGAGGACAAAGTGCCTAGAGACTGACACTGGGTTCTCTGATGATCACTTTTTGGGAGTGTTGATACAGTTTGTAAAAATTAAAGGTACAATGTTCAAATCTGCTTCTGTGTAACAATTTTCTTTTTAATTTCTCCAACAGTTCACTTACTTTGAAATCCAGGATTAAAGTAAAATATAGGACAAAATTGTGACTCCTTATTAATGATTCATTAATTTTTCTTCTTTGTTGCATCAGAGAGATTATACAATTAGGGGAGTATTCAATAAAGCTGAAGTTTACCTTGCATAATAAATTCCTCAGTGAAGATGAAATTTAGTCATCAGATATTCAGAAGCATTGAACCACATCTCTATGGAAATGGGATTTCTTCTGGGCAAAATATTTATACATGACCTGCATATGTTAATCGTGACTCACTTATGAATACAGAGAGCTTATACTAAGCCTGATATAATGCAGATGAAGGGGAAAATGCATTTTCAGTATATTTGTGTATGTGGGAAGAGGAGAGGGATCAATCACATTCCTTGATTTTTATATCATATGTCAATTTGAACTTAGAAGCCATTGACTTTGATGGGCAGAAACAGTAACACATCAAAACTTATAAGTCTTTCTCACAACATAACAATAGCAACAGCAGCAAAATAAAACAATCGCACAGATCCTCTGTTCTAAGATAAAGAATGAGAGCCTATAAAACTAAACTTGTGATTGGGCTTTAAAATCTCTGGGCTCACAAATTATTATTGGTTCTGTTTGTATTCCTTGTCCTCTGCCTTCTAGTCCTTTTTGCTTATTGCCAGGAAGAGTATACAAATAATATTCTCTCATGTATCTTTTTCTTTATCTGAAATTAAGAAAAGGCACGAATGTAATTTATCAATATGACTTTGGGCTGCAAACCTGATTTTTATTAGACTTACCTTTACTATTTGAGATCCTAGGTCTATGAATTTGTGCTTTCTTTATTATATGTAACATAAGACAAATACCTTCAGCATTTAAGGCAGAAGAGACATAAACATTGCATTCCAGTCTAGGCAAATAGCATTGGGCTGGTTAATTAAGGAGAACGGCTCAAGAAAGGAAATTTTTGAAACACAAATGAAAGACTAATTTGGTAAGAATATAAGCATGAGAAATAAAAATTAGATTGTTTTACGTGATTGCTTTCTTTCTTAAGTTAGCTAAGAATGTTTCAAGAAGTTGCATATATATGCTTTGAGTTTCTTAAGATTAACTAAAGTGATCCGTATTAAGTAACTAATGTGGGAGGAATTCTAATTTTGAACGCTGGAAAATGCCAAAATTTAAACCCACTCTGTGCTTATATAACCAGAATAGGTGACTGGTCACTGTAGACTGCTATTGGTAATGTGACCACCATTATGGTTTTCCTTCCTCCATCCCAACGAGCAGTGAAGAGAGGCCAATCTTTGTGTAAGGACTGGACTAGAAACTTGCAGTTAAAAATGGCACATTTTTCTATTTTCCATCAATAAAAAGGCTAGGGAAAAAAATAAAACCCTAAAAATTTTTCATCTTATTGAGAGTAGACTGGAGCAGGCCCTCCCCTTTCATTCAGGCCAGGGAGCTGAGATATAGCTATATCTCAGCTCTCCACCCACCATGGAGAGTGTCCTCTGATCCCGCCCGATCAGAAGGGCTGAACACAACTGGTTGTGCAGACCAGTGGCATTTGAGCCAAGAGTCAGGCAGGCAGAGCTGACTTTGCCGAATAAAGCCAGTGTCCCTACTGTGTAGAGAAACCTGGGGGTGTGGGTTAGCTTGAGTTAAGACAAACAGAAAAGAGCTTTACTGACTTTAGTGCTGCTCCTCCCACTGCATCCTGGCAAGGATTCTAATTCACGGCTCTACTCATTGCTGTATACAGCCTTCAGCCTGTCCTACCGAGAAGCCCTAACCGGAGCACACAGGGAAGTGCGGAGCCCATTCAACAGCCTGCGTACAGCGGCACTTGAGCAGCGAGCACAGCCCTTGGCTTCCCCAGCCTGCAGAGCAAAACGAGTGGACTCACCTGATTAGGGAATTCAGTGCACACTTTGGCTTGATTTTGGTCCTCAAACAATGAGCTGTGCAGGTCCTGGGTCCCATTCTGCTGCCAGGGTAGGGAAACTAATTTGTAACCTCATGTGCTCCTGACAGTGGTACCCATTCTGGACCATCTAGTAAGTCTGACCAGAGAATGTAGGCAACTGCAGACCCCATTCTACAGCCTCAACTTGGTAGGAAACCAAGTGAGTAGTCCTGTCCAACCATTCTCAGCCAGTGGCACGTCCCATCAAGCCCCATACTCAAAGTTGCCCCGCTCCAAAAAGCATAGACCATAAAAGCAGCTCCTACCTGCTTAAGGACACTAGCAGCAGACACGTCCAGAAACCTAATCCAAGCTGATTGTTGAAGAACTATCTCTGCCAAAGCAACCTGTGCAATCTGGAGAAGGAGCCGGATTATTGAATG
Organism: Bubalus bubalis; assembly: GCF_019923935.1. NCBI lineage: Eukaryota > Metazoa > Chordata > Mammalia > Artiodactyla > Bovidae > Bubalus > Bubalus bubalis. The sequence continues at coordinate 56,331,862 of NC_059173.1, read as the reverse complement.
CACAGACACTAAATTAAAGAATCAAAGACCATGAAAAATCAGGTAAATATGACACTTACAAAGGAAAATATTAAAGCTTCAATAAACCCTAAAGAAATGAAGATCTATGAATTATCAAACAACTCAAAATAATCCTCTTAAGGAAGTTTCAGTTCAGTTCAGTTCAATTGCTCAGTCGTGTCCAACTCTTTGTGATCTGGTGAATCACAGCATGCCAGGCCTCCCTGTCCATCACCAACTCCCGGAGTTTACTCAAACTCATGTCCATCGAGTCAGTGATGCCATTCAGCCATCTCATCCTCTGTCGTCCCCTTCTCTTCCTGCCCCCAATCCCTCCCAGCATCAGAGTCTTTTCCAATGAGTCAATTCTTCGCATGAGGTGGCCAAAGTATTGGAGTTTCAGCTTTACCATCAGTCCTTTCAATGAACACCCAGGACTGATTTCCTTTAGAATGGACTGGTTGGATCTCCTTGCAGTCCAGGGGACTCTCAAGAGTCTTCTCCAGCACCACAGTTCAAAAGCATCAATTCTTCGGGCCTCAGCTTTCTTCACAGTCCAACTCTCACATGCATACATGACCACTGGAAAAACCATAGCTTTGACTAGACGGGCCTTTGTTGGCAAAGTAATGTCTATGCTTTTCAACATGCTATCTAGGTTGGTCATAACTTTCCTTCCAAGGAGTAAGCGTCTTTTAATTTCATGGCTGCAATCATCATCTGCAGTGATTTTTGAGCCCAACAAAACAAAGTCAGTCACTATTTCCACTGTTTCCCCATCTATTTGCCATGAAGTGATGAGACCAGATGCCATGATCTTAGTTTTCTGAATGTTAAGCTTTAAGCCAACTTTTTCACTCTCCTCTTTCACTTTCATCAAGAGGCTTTTTAGTTCCTCTTCACTTTCTGCCGTGAGCGTGGTGTCATCTGCCTTGGAATACAGAATGAAGCAGGGCAAAGGCTGATAGAGTTTTGCCAAAAGAATGCACTGGTCATAGAAAACACCCTCTTCCAACAACACAAGAGAAGACACATGGAAATCACCAGATGGTCAACACCGAAATCAGATTGATTATATTCTTTGCAGCCAAAGATGGAGCTCTATAGTCAGTAAAAACAAGACCGGGAGCTGACTGTGGCTCAGATCATGAGCTCCTTATTGCCAAATTCAGACTTAAATTGAAGAATGTAGGGAAAACCACTAGACCATTTAAGTATGACCTAAATCAAATCCCTTATGATTATACAGTGGAAGTGAGAAATAGATTTAAGGGACTAGATCTGATAGACAAAGTGCCTGATGAACTATGGATGGAGGTTCGTGACATTGTACAGGAGTCAGGGATCAAGACCATCCCCATGGAAAAGAAATGCAAAAAAGTAAAATGGCTGCCTGGGGAGGCCTTACAAGTATCTGTGATTTAACATACACATACACATATCAATCAATGTGATATACCACATTAATAGAATGAAATAAAATAACCATATGGCAATTGTATTTTTTTTAATTTATTTTATTTTTTAACTTTACAATATTGTATTGGTTTCACCATATATCAACATGAATCCACCACAGGTATACACGTGTTCCCCATCCTGAATCCTCCTCCCTCCTCCCTCCCCCTTACCATCCCTCTGGGTCATCCCAGTGCACCAGCCCCAAGCATCCAGTATCGTGCATTGAACCTGGACTGGTGACTTGTTTCATATATGATATTATACATGTTTCAATGCCATTCTCCCAAATCATCCCACCCTCTCCCTCTCCCACAGAGTCCAAAAGACTGTTCTATACATCAGTGTCTCTTTTGCTGTCTCGTTTACAGGGTTATTGTTGCCATCTTTCTAAATTCCATATATATGCATTAGTATACTGTATTGGGGTTTTCTTTCTGGCTTACTTCACTCTGTATAATCGGCTCCAGTTTCATCCACCTCATTAGAACTGATTCAAATGTATTCTTTTTAATGGCTGAATAATACTCCATTGTGTATTAGTACCACTGCTTTCTTATCCATTTGTCTGCTGGTGGACATCTAGGTTGCTTCCATGTCCTGGCTATTATAAACAGTGCTGCGATGAACGTTGGGGTACACGTGTCTCTTTCCCTTCTGGTTTCCTCAGTGTGTATGCCCAGCAGTGGGATTGCTGGGTCATAAGGCAGTTCTATTTCCAGTTTTTTAAGGAATCTCCACACTGTTCTCCATAGTGGCTGTACTAGTTTGCATTCCCACCAACAGTGTAAGAGGGTTCCCTTTTCTCCACACCCTCTCCAGCATTTATTACTTGTAGACTTTTGGATCGCAGCCATTCTGACTGGTGTGAAATGGTACCTCATAGTGGTTTTGATTTGCATTCCTCTGATAATGAGTGATGTTGAGCATCTTTTCATGTGTTTGTTAGCCATCTGTATGTCTTCTTTGGAGAAATGTCTATTTAGTTCTTTGGCCCATTTTTTGATTGGGTCATTTATTTTTCTGGAATTGAGCTGTAGGAGTTGCTTGTATATTTTGAGATTAGTTGTTTGTCAGTTGCTTCGTTTGCTATTATTTTCTCCCATTCTGAAGGCTGTCTTTTCACCTTGCTAATAGTTTCCTTTGATGTGCAGAAGCTTTTAAGTTTAATTAGGTCCCATCTGTTTATTTTTGCTTTTATTTCCAATATTCTGGGAGGTGGGTCATAGAGGATCCTGCTGTGATGTATGTCAGAGAGTGTTTTGCCTATGCTCTCCTCTAGGAGTTGTATAGTTTCTGGGCTTAAATTTAGATCTTTAATACATTTTGAGTTTATTTTTGTGTATGGTGTTAGAAAGTGCTCTAGTTTCATTCTTTTACAAGTGGTTGACCAGTTTTCCCAGCACCACTTGTTAAAGAGATTGTCTTTAATCCATTGTATATTCTTGCCTCCTTTGTCAAAGATAAGGTGTCCATAGGTGCATGGATTTATCTCTGGGCTTTCTCTTTTGTTCCATTGATCTATATTTCTGTCTTTGTGCCAGTATCATACTGTCTTGATGACTGTGGCTTTGTAGTAGAGCCTGAAGTCAGGCAGGTTGATTCCTCCAGTTCCATTCTTCTTTCTCAAGATTGCTTTGGCTATTTGAGGTTTTTTGTATTCCCATACAAATTGTGAAATTATTTGTTCTAGCTCTGTGAAGAATACCATTGGTAGTTTGATAGGGATTGTGTTGAATCTATAAATTGCTTTGGGTAGTATACTCATTTTCACTATATTGATTCTTCTAATCCATGAACATGGTATATTTCTCCATCTATTAGTGTCCTCTTTGATTTCTTTCACCAGTGTTCTATAGTTTTCTATATATAGGTCTTTAGTTTCTTTAGGTAGATATATTCCTAAGTATTTTACTCTTTTCATTGCAATGGTGAATGGAATTGTTTCCTTAATTTCTCTTTCTATTTTCTCATTATTAGTGTATAGGAATGCAAGGGATTTCTGTGTGTTGATTTTATATCCTGCAACTTTACTATATTCATTGATTAGTTCTAGTAATTTTCTGGTGGAGTCTTTAGGGTTTTCTATGTAGAGGATCATGTCATCTGCAAACAATGAGAGTTTTACTTCTTCTTTTCCAGTTCGGATTCCTTTTATTTCTTTTTCTGCTCTGATTGCTGTGGCCAAAACTTCCAAAACTATGTTGAATAGTAGTGGTGAGAGTGGGCACCCTTGTCTTGTTCCTGACTTTAGGGCAAATGCTTTCAATTTTTCACCATTGAGGATAATGTTTGCTGTGGGTTTGTCACATATAGCTTTTATTATGTTGAGGTATGTTCCTTCTATTCCTGCTTTCTGGAGAGTTTTTATCATAAATGGATGTTGAATTTTGTCAAAGGCTTTCTCTGCATCTATTGAGATAATCATATGGTTTTAATTTTTCATTTGTTAATGTGGTGTATTACACTGATTGATTTGCGGATATTGAAGAATCCTTGCATCCCTGGGATAAAGCCCACTTGGTCATGGTATATGATCTTTTTAATGTGTTGTTGGATTCTGATTGCTAGAATTTTGTTAAGGATTTTTGCATCTATGTTCATCAGTGATATTGGCCTGTAGTTTTCTTTTTTTGTGGCATCTTTGTCAGGTTTTGATATTAGGGTGATGGTGGTCTCGTAGAATGAGTTTGGAAGTTTACCTTCCTCTGCAATTTTCTGGGAGAGTTTGAGTAGGATAGGTGTTAGCTCTTCTCTAAATTTTTGGTAGAATTCAGCTGTGAAGCTGTCTGGACCTGAGCTTTTGTTTGCTGGAAGATTTCTGATTACAGTTTCAATTTCCATGCTTGTGATGGGTCTGTTAAGATCTTCTATTTCTTCCCGGTCCAGTTTTGGAAAGTTGTACTTTTCTAAGAATTTGTCCATTTCTTCCACGTTGTCCATTTTATTGGCATATAATTGCTGATAGTAGTCTCTTATGATCCTTTGTATTTCTGTTTTGTCTGTTGTGATCTCTCAATTTTCATTTCTAATTTTATTGATTTGATTTTTCTCCCTTTGTTTCTTATGAGTCTGGCTAATAGTTTGTCAATTTTATTTATCCTTTCAAAGAACCAGCTTTTGGCTTTGTTGATTTTTGCTATGGTCTCTTTTGTTTCTTTTGCATTTATTTCTGCCCTAATTTTTAAGATTTCTTTCCTTCTACTGACCCTGGGGTTCTTCATTTCTTCCTTTTCTAGTTGCTTTAGGTGTAGAGTTAGGTTATTTATTTGACTTTTTTCTTGTTTCTTGAGGTGTGCCTGTATTGCTATGAACTTTCCCCTTAGGACTGCTTTTACAGTGTCCCACAGGTTTTGGGTTGTTGTGTTTTCATTTTCATTCGTTTCTATGCAAATTTTGATTTCTTTTTTGATTTCTTCTGTGATTTGTTGGTTATTCAGCAGCGTGTTGTTCAGCCTCTATATGTTGGATTTTTTAATAGTTTTTCTCCTGTAATTGAGATCTAATCTTACTGCATTGTGGTCAGAAAAGATGCTTGGAATGATTTCAATTATTTTGAATTTACCAAGGCTAGATTTATGGCCCAGGATGTGATCTATCCTGGAGAAGGTTCCATGTGCGCTTGAGAAAAAGGTGAAATTCATTGTTTTGGGGTGAAATGTCCTATAGATATCAATTAGGTTTAACTGGTCTATTGTATCATTTAAAGTTTGTGTTTCCTTGTTAATTTTCTGTTTAGTTGATCTATCCATAGGTGTGAGTGGGGTATTAAAGTCTCCCACTATTATTGTGTTATTGTTAATTTCCCCTTTCATACTTGTTAGCATTTGTCTTACATATTGCGGTGCTCCTATGTTGGGTGCATATATATTTATAATTGTTATATCTTCTTCTTGGATTGATCCTTTGATCATTATGTAGTGACCTTCTTTGTCTCTTTTCACAGCCATTGTTTTAAAGTCTATTTTATCTGATATGAGTATTGCTACTCCTGCTTTCTTTTGGTCTCTATTTGCATGGAAAATCTTTTTCCAGCCCTTCACTTCCAGTCTGTATGTGTCCCCTGTTTTGAAGTGGGTGTCTTGTAGACACATATGTAGGGGTCTTGTTTGTGTATCCATTCAGCCAGTCTTTGTCTTTTGGTTGGGGCATTCAACCCATTTACGTTTAAGGTAATTATTGATAAGTATGATCCCATTGCCATTTACTTTATTGTTTTGGGTTCGAATTTATACACCCTTTTTGTGTTTCCTGTATAGAGAATATCCTTTAGTATTTGTCGGAGAGCTGGTTTGGTGGTGCTGAATTCTCTCAGCTTTTGCTTGTCTGTAAAGCTTTTGATTTCTCCTTCATATTTAAGTGAGATCCTTGCTGGGTACAGTAATCTGGGCTGTAGGTTATTTTCTTTCATCACTTTAAGTATGTCTTGCCATTCCCTCCTGGCTTGAAGAGTTTCTATTGAAAGATCAGCTGTTATCCTTATGGGAATTCCCTTGTGTGATATTGTTGTTTTTCCCTTGCTGCTTTTAATAATTGGTCTTTGTGTTTGATCTTTGTTAATTTGATTAATATGTGTCTTGGGGTGTTTCGCCTTGGGTTTATCCTGTTTGGGACTCTCTGGGTTTCTTGGACTTGGGTAATTATTTCCTTCCCCATTTTAGGGAAGTTTTCAACTATTATCTCCTCAAGTATTTTCTCATGGTCTTTCTTTTTGTCTTCTTTTTCTGGGACTCCTATGATTTGAATGTTGTAGCATTTAATATTGTCCTGGAGGTCTCTGAGATTGTCCTCATTTCTTTTAATTCGTTTTTCTTTTTTCCTCTCTGATTCATTTATTTCTACCATTCTATCTTTTAATTCACTAATCCTATCTTCTGCCTCTGTTATTCTACTGTTTGTTGCCTCCAGAGTGTTTTTGATCTCATTTATTGCATTATTCATTACATATTGACTCTTTTTTATTTCTTCTAGGTCCTTGTTAAGCCTTGCATCTTCTCAATCCTTGTCTCCAGGCCATTTATCTGTGATTCCGTATTGATTTCAAGATTTTGGATCATTTTCACTATCATTATGCAGAATTCTTTATCAGGTAGATTCCCTATCTCTTCCTCTTTTGTTTGGTTTGGTGGGCATTTATCCTGTTCCTTTACCTGATGGGTATTCCTCTGTCTCTTCTTGTTTATATTGCTGAGTTTGGTGTGTCCTTTCTGTATTTTGGCAGTTTGTGGAGTTCTCTTTATTGTGGAGTTTCCTTGCTGTGGGTGGGTTTGTACAGGTGGTTTGTCAAGGTTTCTTGGTTAGGGAAGCTTGTGTCAGTGTTCTGGTGGGTGGAGCTGGATTTCTTCTCTCTGGAGTGCAATGAAGTTCCCCATAATGAGTTATGAAATGTCAATGATTTTGTAGTAACTTTGGGCAGCCTGTATATTGGAGCTCAGGGCTGTGTTCCTGTGTTGCTGGAGAATTTGTGTGGTATGTCTTGCTTTGGAACTTCTTGGCCCTTGTGTGGTGTTTGGTTTCAGTGTAGGTATGGAGGCATTTGATGAGCTCCTGTCAATTAATGTTCCCTGGAGTCAGGGTTTGGACTTAAGCCTCCTGTTCCGGTTTTCAGTCTTATTTTTACAGTAGTCTCAAAACTTCTCCTTCTGTACAGCACCATTGATAAAACATCTAAGTTAAAGAAGAAAAGTTTCTCAACAGTGAGGGACACCCAGAAAGGTTCACAGAGTTACATGGAGAAGAGAAGAGGAAGGAGGGAGTTAGAGGTGACCCGAATGAGATGAGGTGGAATCAATAGAGGAGAGAGCAGGCTAGCCAGTAATCACTTCCTTATGTGCACTCCACAACTGGACCGCTCAGAGATGTTCACAGAATTATACAGAGAAGAGAAGAGGGAGGAAGGAGACAGAGGTGGACAGGAGGATAAAAGGGGGGAATGAAAAGGAGAGAGACAGATCCAGTTGGTAATCAGTTCCCTAAGTGTTCTCCACCATCTGGAACATACAGAAATTCACAGAGTTGGGTAGAGCAGAGAGGGGTTAGGGGGGAGACACAGGCGACCTGGTGGAGAAAAAGGAGAGTCCAAAGGGGGAGAGAGCAGTCAGCCAGTAATCTCACTCCCAAGTAAAAATGGGTACTGAAGATTGGGTTCTTAAAGGTACAAAATTGATAACAAATACCAAAAAGCAAAAATTAAAAGTCTAGAGTAGAGTTTGGAATTTCAAAAATACAATGTTAAAGAAAAGAAGGGAAAAAAAAAAAAAACAAAGTCACAAAAAATATAAAAAATATATATATGAAGTTTGCTTTTAAAAAAAATAGGGTCTTTTTTTTTTTTGCAGAGTAATAGTAGGTTATAAAAGTGAAAATTAAGGAGTAATAGAGGACTTAAAATTTAAAAAAAATTAAAACAAAAGAAATAATGATCGTAAAAATAGTAAAAATATATCTAGGACTTTCTCTGGTGCTGTTATGGGTATTGTGGGGTCAGTTCATTTTTGGCTAGTTCCTTGGTCCGGCTTATATTTCTCAAGATCTATAGGTCCCTTCCTATGTAGTCAGTACTAACGACAGAGTTTTAATCTATTGCACCTGTCGCTTCCAAGGCGGTTCCCTCTGTTTTAGCTTCTTCTGTTTGCTGGTCTCTTCAGCGTCTGATTTCCGCCCTGACACAAAGGCGGCAGTGGTGGACACTTTTTTTTTAGGCTCACTTGTTCAGTCGCACTGTGGGGAGGGAGGGACGCTGCAAACAAATAACACTGGCGTGTGCTCACAGTGCCTCAGCCACACTGGGCCTGCCCCTGCTCACGGCACGTGTACCCTCCCTGCCCACACTGCTCAGGCTCTAGGCTGCTCCGCTGGGAACCATCCTAGGCCGGCCCTGGGCTGCATGCACCTCCCAGGTCTAAACCGCTCAGGTTCAGGCACTCGGCTAGTCCTCAGAGGCGCAGACTCGGTTGGACCTGTGTTTTGTGCCCTTCCCAGGTCCGAGTAGCTCAGGTGATGAGGTGTTTTGCAAGCATGGTCGCTGCAACTTATTGCTTCCCTGGTCCCTGCTGCTCGGTTTTCTTGGTGTATAACCGACGCACCTTCTCAGGTGGATATTGACCGTCCAGAACCCCAAGAGGTCTTAGTTAGCAAAGAAGCCTGCTTGCAGTTTGGTAGATAATGTCTCTCTGGGGCTGCGATTGCCCCTTCCGGCTCTGGCTGCCTGTCACCGGAGGGGGATGGTCTGCAGCCGGCTATCTCTGTTCAGTCCTTTGTTCTGTGCAGGAGCCTGGCGGTGTCAGGTTAGGGCTGGCTTTTCATGTGGTAGTTATCCCACAGTCTGGTTTGCTAGCCCAAGTTAGTTTGCTCAGATAGCGCTCGGGGCATTCAGGCCAGATCCTTACTCTAAGCGATGTACCCACGCCTCCCTGCCCAGCCCCCACTTGCTAGGAGCGGGTGCAGGCGTCTGTGCTGCTTCTCCACTGGGGGAGTTACTGTTGGGCTTGTAATCTGTGGGTTTTAATTGTTTATTTATTTTTCCTCCCTGTTATATTGCCCTCTGTGCTTCCAAGGCTCTCCACAGACTCGGCAGTGAGAGTGTTTCCTGGTGTTTGGAAACTTCTTTTTTTTTTTAATATATTTCTTTTTTTTTTAATTTTTTTTTTCTTTTTTTTTTTAAATTTTATTTTATTTTTAAACTTTACATAACTGTATTAGTTTTGCCAAATATCAAAATGAATCCGCCGCAGGTATACATGTGTTCCCCATCCCGAACCCTCCTCCCTCCTCCCTCCCCATTCCATCCCTCTGGGTCGTCCAAGTGCACCAGCCCCAAGCATCCAGTATCGTGCATCGAACCTGGACTGGCAACTCGTTTCATACATGATATTTTACATGTTTAAATGCCATTCTCCCAAATCTTCCCACCCTCTCCCTCTCCCACAGAGTCCATAAGACTGTTCTATACATCAGTGTCTCTTTTGCTGTCTCGTATACAGGGTTATTGTTGCCATCTTTCTAAATTCTGTATATATGCGTTAGTATACTGTATTGGGGTTTTTCTTTCTGGCTTACTTCACTCTGTATAATAGGCTCCAGTTTCATCCACCTCATTAGAACTGATTCAAATGTATTCTTTTTAATGGCTGAATAATACTCCATTGTGTATATGTACCACTGCTTTCTTATCCATTCATCTGCTGATGGACATCTAGGTTGCTTCCATGTCCTGGCTATTATAAACAGTGCTGCGATGAACATTGGGGTACACGTGTCTCTTTCCCTTCTGGTTTCCTCAGTGTGTATGCCCAGCAGTGGGATTGCTGGATCATAAGGCAGGTCTATTTCCAGTTTTTTAAGGAATCTCCACACTGTTCTCCATAGTGGCTGTACTAGTTTGCATTCCCACCAACAGTGTAAGAGGGTTCCCTTTTCTCCACACCCTCTCCAGCATTTATTACTTGTAGACTTTTGGATCGCAGCCATTCTGACTGGTGTGAAATGGTACCTCATAGTGGTTTTGATTTGCATTCCTCTGATAATGAGTGATGTTGAGCATCTTTTCATGTGTTTGTTAGCCATCTGTATGTCTTCTTTGGAGAAATGTCTATTTAGTTCTTTGGCCCATTTTTTGATTGGGTCATTTATTTTTCTGGAGTTGAGCTGTAGGAGTTGCTTGTATATTCTCGCGATTAGTTGTTTGTCAATTGCTTCATTTGCTATTATCTTCTCCCATTCTGAAGGCTGTCTTTCAACCTTGCTAATAGTTTCCTTTGATGTGCAGAAGCTTTTAAGGTTAATTAGGTCCCATCTGTTTATTTTTGCTTTTATTTCCAATATTCTGGGAGGTGGGTCATAGAGGATCCTGCTGTGATGTATGTCAGAGAGTGTTTTGCCTATGTTCTCCTCTAGGAGTTTTATAGTTTCTGGTCTTACGTTGAGATCTTTAATCCATTTTGAGTTTATTTTTGTGTATGGTGTTAGAAAGTGTTCTAGTTTCATTCTTTTACAAGTGGTTGACCAGATTTCCCAGCACCACTTGTTAAACAGATTGTCTTTAATCCATTGTATATTCCTGCCTCCTTTGTCAAAGATAAGGTGTCCATATGTGCGTGGATTTATCTCTGGGCTTTCTATTTTGTTCCATTGATCTATATTTCTGTCTTTGTGCCAGTACCATACTGTCTTGATAACTGTGGCTTTGTAGTAGAGCCTGAAGTCAGGCAGGTTGATTCCTCCAGTTCCATTCTTCTTTCTCAAGATCGCTTTGGCTATTCGAGGTTTTTTGTATTTCCATACAAATTGGAAACTTCTTTTTAAGACTCCCTTCCCGGGATGGAGCTCTGTCCCTCCCTCTTTTGTCTCTTTTTTTTTGCCTTTTATATTTCTTCCTACCTCTTTTCGAAGACAATGGGCTGCTTTTCTGGGTGCCATATGTCCTCTGCCGGCATTCAGAAGTTGTTTTGTGGAATTTACTCAGCGTTTAAATGTTCTTTTGATGAATTTGTCGGGGAGAAAGTGGTCTCCCCGTCCTATTCCTCTGCCATCTTAGCTCCTTCTCTCCCCATATGGCAATTTTAATAAATGTAGGAAATTGGTTTAGAAATGTAACATCCATTCATTCATGATTAAAAAAAAAAAACTCTTAACAAATTATGCATGGAAGGAACATATCTCAACATAATAAAGGCTATATGTGACAAGTCTCCAGTTAACATCATACTACTACAACTACTACTACTAAGTCGCTTCAGTCGTGTCCGACTCTGTGCGACCCCATGGACTGCAGCCCACCAGGCTTCTCCGTCCATGGGATTCTCCAGGCAAGAACAGTGGAGAGGGTTGCCATTTCCTTCTCCAATGCATGAAAGTGGAAAGTGAAAGTGAAGTCGCTTAGTTGTGTCCGACTCTTAGCGACCCCATGGACTGCAGCCTACCAGACTCCTCCATCCATGGGATTTTCTGGGCAACAGTACTGGAGTGGGGTGCCATTGCCTTCTCCAGTTAACATCATACTCAATGGTAAAAGGTTGAAAGCTTTTCCTCTAAAATCAGGAATAAGACAGGGTGCCCACATTGCCTCTCCTATTCAACAAAGTACTAGAAGCCCTAACTAGAGCAATCAGGAAAGAAAAAGTTATCAGCATTGTAAAAGTGAAGTTGCTCAGTTGTGTCCAACTCTTTGTGACCTTATGGACTGTAGCCTGCCAGGCTCTTCCGTCCACAGGTTTTTCCAGGCAAGAATACTGGAGTGGGTTGTCATTTCATTCTCCAGGGTATCTTCTTGACCAAGGGATTGAATTCGGGTCTCTCCGGAATTGCCGGAAGACTCTTTACCATCTGAGCCATGGGGAAACCCCTCAGAATTGTAAAGGAAGAAGTAAAACTATGTTTGCAGATGACAAGATTTTATATACAGAAAAATCCCAAAAACTCAACCAAAAAAGCTGTTAGATCTAATCAATGAATTCAGTAAAGTTCCAGGATACAAAATTAAAATACAAAAAAAAGGACTCTTGTGCTTTAAGAAGTTCTTCACTCTCAGAAGTAAATAATTAATGGCTGAGAGAAATAAAATTATAATCTTTAGTTTGCCGGAAACAGAAAAGCACATTTGGAAAACATTTACTGGAATACAAAGAGGATGGATAAAAATCAATTTTGCCTGTTGTCTGGATAGCTGTTTCATTTTTCAGTTGCCAGCTTGAGCATAAATTGATACTCAAATTAGAAGTCTGACTTATCATTAATCAGAGAAATAAATACGACTTCATCTTGATGAAGTCTGGTATAAGAAACAAAAATTCAAATAAAAAATCATCCCATATGTTTCATTTTTTTGGTAGGACCTTAATATAAACTTAGTAAATCATATAATAAATTTCTACAAAGGACACAAGCTCACTCATCCTTATTTTTAATGGAAATTTTTTGAAGAGAAAACATTAGTTTAATGTCACAAAAATGTATTCCCATACCATTGGTAACACTTCTCATGATCCTGTGTTGTTTTGATTTACTAAGTCATGTTCAACTCTTTTGAGACCCTGTGAACTGCAGCCTTGCCAGGATCCTCTGTCTATGGGATTTTCCAGACAAGACTATTGGAGTGGGTAGCCATTTCCTTCTCCAGGGGATCTTTCCAACCCAGGGATCAAATATGTGTCTCCTGCTTGGTAAGCAGATTATTTACCACTGAGCCCCCTAGGAAGCCCACTTCTCATAATATTCACATCTAAATTCAACTTAATTTTAATTTTAGGATAGCAGTTTACATCTGCAGTGTAAAATTTTCCTTTTATGCATGTAGAAAATTTTTATTAAACTGTTTAGGGGACTAGAACAACTCCAGTTAAATAAGCTATACTACATCCACTGAAATTTTAATATATCAATAAAGGATTTGTTTTTATAGTTCAGTGACTAAGTCGTGTCTGACTCTTTGTGACCCCATGAACTGCAGCATGCCAGGCTTCCCTGTCCTTCACTGTCTCCTGGAGTTTGCTTAAACTCATGTCCAGTGAGTTGGTGATGCCATCCAACTGTCTCATCCTCTATTGCCCCCTTCTCCTCCTGCCCTCAATCTTTCCTGGCATTAGGGTCTTTGCAATGAGTTGGCTCTTTGCATGAGATGGCCAAAGTATTGGAGCTTCAGCATCATTCCTTTCAGTGAACATTCCAGGTTGATTTCTTATAGGACTGACTGGTTTGATCTTGCTATCCAAGGGACTCTCAAGAGTCTTTTACAGAGCCACAGTTTGAAAGCACCAATTCTTTGGCACTCAGATTTCTTTATGGCCCAGCTCTCACATTTGTACATGACCACTGGAAAAATCATAGCTTTGACTATATGGATCTTTGTTGGCAAAGTGATGTCTCTGTTTTTTAATACACTGTCTAGGTTTGTCATAGCTTTTCTTCCAAGGAGCAAGTGTCCTTTAATTTCATGGCTGCAGTCACTGTCTACAGTGATTTTGGAGCCCAAGGAAATAAAATATATCACTGTTTCCACTTTTTCCCCCTCTATTTGCCATGAAGTGATTGGACCAGATGCCATGATCTTAGTTTTTTGAATGCTGAATTTTAAGCCAAGTTTTTCACTCTCCTCTTTCACCCTCACCAAGAGGGTCTTTAGTTCCTCTTCACTTTCTACAATTAGATTGTTATTATCTGCATATCTGAGGTTGTTGATATTTCTTACAATCTTTTTTTAAATTTTAAATTAATTTTTTAATTGAAGGATAATTGCTTTACAGAATTGTTTTGTTTGCCAAATATCACCATGAATCAACCATATCAGTCTCCTAGCAATCTTTATTCCAGCTTGTGATTCATCCAACCCAGAATTTTGCATTATGTACACTGCAAATAAGTTACATAAGCAGAGTGACAATATATAGCCTGGACATAGTCCCTTCCCAATTTTGAACCAGTTTGTCATTCCATGTCTGGTTCTAACAGTTGCTTCTCGACCAGCATACAGATTTCTCAGAATACAGGTACAGTGGTCTTGTATTCCCATCTCTTTAGGAATCTTCCACAGTTGGTTGTGATCCACACAGTGAAAGGTTTTACCATGGTCAATGAAGCAGATGGGTTTTTTTTTTGTTTTTGTTTTTGTTTTCTGGAATTCCCTTGCTTTTTCTTTTTTTTTTTTTAATTTTATTTTATTTTTAAACTTTACATAATTGTATTAGTTTTGCCAAATATCAAAATGAATCCGCCACAGGTATATATGTGTTCTTTTTCTATGATCTAACTGATGTTGGCAATTTCCTCTGCCTTTTCTAAATCCAGGTTGAACATCTAGAAGTTCTCAGTTCATGTACTGCTGAAGCCTAGCTTGAGGGATTTTGAGTATTACCTTGCAAGGATGTGAAATGAGTGTAATTGTAAGGTAGTTTGAACATTCTTTGGCAGTGCTCTTCTTTGAGATTGGAATGAAAACTGACCTTTTCCAGTCCTCAGGCCATTGCTAAGATCTCCAAATTTGCTGGCATTTTAGAATTTTAAATAGCTCAGCTGGAATTCCATCACCTTCACTATGTTGTAAAGAACAATATTGCATAGGAACCTGGAATGTTAGGTTCATGAATCAAGGTAAATTGGACATGGTCAAGAAGGAAATGGCAAGAGTGAACATCGACATTTTAGGTATCAGTGAACTAAAATGGACAGGAATGGGCAAATTTAATTCAGATGACTGTATATCTATATATCTACTACTATGGGGAAGAATCCCTTAGAGAAATGGAGTAGCCCTTATAGTCAATAAAAGATTCTGAAATGCAGTTCTTGGGTGCAGTCTCAAAAATGACAGAATGATAGACTGTGAAAAAAAATCAGTAGTAATCTGCACACTAACAACAGATTTTCTGAAAAAGAAATAAATCAATCTCATTCACAATAGATGCAAAATACTTAGTAATAAGTTCAACTGAAGAGGTGAAAGTACTCTGTAAACTATACGACACTGCTGAAAGAAACTGAAGAAGAAACAAACTCATGGAAAGGTATCCTATATTCATGAACTAGAAGAATATTTTTTAAATGGCAATACTACCTAAAAGCTATCTATAGACTCAATACAATCCCTCTCAAGATTCGAATGGCCTTTTTTTTAATAGAAAAAGCACTCCTAAAATTTATATGGAATCACAGAATTTCCCAAATAGTCAAAGAAATTCAGAGAAAGAAAAATAAAGCAAAAGGCATCACACTTCCTGATTTCAAGTTGTCCTATAAAACAATAGCCATCAAAATAAAAGAATACTGGTTTCCTTTGTTGTGAAGAAGATTTTAAGTTTAATTAGGTCCCATTTGTTTATTTTTGCTTTTATTTCCAATATTCTGGAAGGTGGGTCATAGAGTATCCTGCTGTGATGTATGTCGGAGAGTGTTTTGCCTATGTTCTCCTCTAGGAGTTGTATAGTTTCTGGTCTTACGCTTAGCTCTTTAATCCATTTTGAGTTTATTTTTGTGTATGGTGTTAGAAAGTGTTCTAGTTTCATTCTTTTACAAGTGGTTGACCAGTTTTCCCAGCACCACTTGTTAAAGAGATTGCAAGGTGAAAAGACAGCCTTCAGAATGGGAGAAAATAATAACAAATGAAGCAACTGACAAAGAACTAATCTCAAAAATATACAAGCAACACCTATAGCTCAACTCCAGAAAAATAAATGACCCAATCAAAAAATGGGCCAAAGAACTAAATAGACATTTCTCCAAAGAAGACATACAGATGGCTAACAGACACATGAAAAGATGCTCAACATCACTCATTATCAGAGAAATGCAAATCAAAACCACTATGAGGTACCATTTCACGCCAGTCAGAATGGCTGCAATCCAAAAATCTACAAGCAATAAATGCTGGAGAGGGTGTAGAGAAAAGGGAATCCTCTTACACTGTTGGTGGGAATGCAAACTAGTACAGCCACTATGGAGAACAGTGTGGAGATTCCTTAAAAAACTGGAAATAGAACTGCCTTATGACCCAGCAATCTCACTGCTGGGCATACACACTGAGGAAACCAGAAGGGAAAGAGACACGTGTACCCCAATGTTCATCGCAACACTGTTTATAATAGCCAGGACATGGAAGCAACCTAGATGTCCATCAGCAGATGAATGGATAAGAAAGCAGTGGTACATATACACAATGGAGTATTACTCAGTCATTAAAAAGAATACATTTGAATCAGTTCTAATGAGGTGGATGAAACTGGAGCCTATTATACAGAGTGAAGTAAGCCAGAAAGAAAACCCCAATACAGTATACTAATGCATATATATGGAATTTAGAAAGATGGCAACAATAACCCTGTAAACGAGACAGCAAAAGAGACACTGATGTATAGAACAGTCTTTTGGACTCTGTGGGAGAGGGAGAGGGTGGGATGATTTGGGAGAATGGCATTGAAACATGTATAATATCATATATGAAACAAGTCACCAGTCCAGGTTCAATGCACGATACTGGATGCTTGGGGCTGGTGCACTGGGATGACCCAGAGGGATGGTACAGGGAGGGAGGAGGGAGGAGGGTTCAGGATGGGGAACACGTGTATACCTGTGGTGGATTCATTTTGATATATGGCAAAACCAATACAATATTGTAAAGTTTAAAAATAAAATTAGAAAAAAATAAATAAAAATTTAAAAAAAGAGAGAAAAAAATAAAAAATAAAAGAATACTGGGATAAAAACAATAGGCCAAAGAAACAGAATTGAGAACCTAGAAATAAAACCAGGCATATATAGTCAACTAATATTTGATAAGGGAGCCAAGAATACTCGCTGTAGAAAAGAAGGTCTTTTCAGTAAATGGTGTTGGGATAGCTGGATATTCACATGTAAAAGAACAAAACTGGACCCCTATCTTACACCACTCACCAAAATGAAATAGAATGAATTTAAAACTTCTATGCAAGATATGAAATAATAAAACTTTCAGAAGGAAACATATGAACAAAAGCTACTTTACATGGGTTCTGGTAATGATTCTTTGGATATGACACCTAATGGATGAGCAACAAAAAATTAAAAAATAAGAAGTTGGGACTATGTCAAAGTAAAAAGCATCTGCACACCAAAAGAAACTATCAACAAACTAAAAAAGTGACCTATAGAATTGGGGAAAATATTTGCAAACTATATATTTGATAGAGGCTTCATATCCAAAATACATAAAGAACTCATCCAACTCAACAAAAAACAAACACAATTAATAAATGGGAAAAGGACCTGAATAAACATTTCTCCAAAGAAAATGTACAAAACCAAAAGAGATGTTGTACAAAACCAACAAAGATGCTCAAATCACTAACCATCAGGGACACCAATTAAAACCATAAGAAATTATATCCACATCTATAGCAATGATTTCTATAAAAAGACAACAAATATCAAGTGTTGGCAAGGATGTAGAGAAAAGGGAAACCTATGCATTGTTACTGGGATTCTAAGCTGGTGCAATCCCTATGGAGAAAATATGGAGGTTTCTCAAAACGTTAGAAATAGAACTGCCATATGATCCAGCAATTCTACTTCTAGAAACATATCCAAAGGAAACAAAAAGACTAACTTGAAAATATATATGTGCCCCTATGTTCATACTAGCATTATTTACAATAACCAAGATATGGAAATGACCTAAGATATGGATGAAGAGAGAGAAAGAGAGAGAGGGAGGAATATTATTTAGCCATAAAAATGAGGAAATTCCACCATTTGTGACAACATGCATAGAACCTGAAGACATTATGCTTAGCGAAATAAGTCACACAGAGAAAGACAAATACTGTATAATCTCACTTATTTGTGAAATCTTAAAGCAAAACAAACAAACAAAAAAGAGTGAAAGAGAAATCAGACTCATGGTTACCAGAGGCAGAGTGCAAGGAGGGGAAATAGGAGGAAAGTGGTCAAAAGACACAAACATGCGGTTACAAGATGAATAATTACTAGGGATGTAATGGACAATATAATTACAATAGCTGACATTGCCGTATGTGGCACAGGAGAGTTGTTGAGAGTAAATCCTGTAAGTTTTCACCTCAAGGAGAAAAGTTTTTCCCTTTTTTTTCCTTTCTTTTCTCTTTATTGTATCTATAGGAGAAGATTATGTTAGCCTAACCTATCACGTTAATCATTTTACAATATGTGTAAATCAAAATTCACGATTAAACTTCTATAGTGATGTATGCCAACTTATTTCTCAATAAAACTGTTAAAAAAAACACACACAAACAAAAACCTTCCCGGTGATTTTGATGTCATCGTGTACACTTCAAAAATACTTCCCTAGGTAATATATTTATATTAAAGTAGCTAACAATTGCAATTACCTTTTTGATAGTCATATCAAACTGTCAACTTACACCCAGTTATTAGTGCATAAAAACCCTAAAATCTTTTTTGCTGACTCCAGCTGCATCCTCCTTATTCTTTACTCCTGCTGTTCATTATTGTGGCCCAAGTACAGAACTCTTTGTATATCCTTATTAATTTTCATCTTGTTACACTGGTACTCCCTTCTAGCCTGAGGGAACTGTAAATCTTCATTGCATATTCCACAGATTTGATAAACACACCTTCTATCTTTATCCACGTCACAGACCAAAATGTACCACAAGACCCAAAATAAAAATCTTAAAACCTGTATAGAGACACAAAAGACCCAAAATAAAATGGTGGAGGCATGATCACGGCTCTGTTTTACAAATGCCATCATTCCACCTAGAATAGTTTCATCTCAGAGAAATATACTATCATGTTTTAGACACTTCTACGGAGACTCAAATAAAAACAGAATTCCTATAATGTATTGGGTTTAATACCCAGCTTCCCTGGTGGCTCAGAGGTTAAAGCATCTGCCTCTAATGCAGGAGACCTGATTCAATCCCTGGGTCAGGAAGATCCTCTGGAAGAGGAAATGGCAACCCACTCCAGTACTCTTGCCTGGAGAATCCCATGGACGGAGGAGCCTGGTGGGCTACAGTCCACAGGGTCGCAGAGTGGGACATGACTGAGCGACTACACTTTCAACTTTCTTTCTTTCAATTGGGTTTAATTAACATGCTAAAATTTTCTTAACATATTAAATAATTTGATCTTTAATGAATATCCAAACATCTGTATTTAAACTTTTAAAATGTCTGCTTAATACCTTTGATACAATAAATAAAACAATTTTCCTGTCAAAAAGAAATTCCTTTTCAGATGAAACTAAAAAAAAAAAAAAAATGCCACAAGCTCAATGGCTGCCAAATATTATTTGTCTGGATTGAGGTCAAGGGACAGACTGAGAGCCAATACATGACTCTTTGAAGGTCAAATGGAATACAGATTTCTCCAAAACTATCTTGAAAGAAAATATTAAGCATACATTGACTGAAAGAATGAGATACATGAGCAGGGATGGGGCACTGGACTACTAAAGAATGATTCAATAGAGAAATGGTTTGCACTATGACATAGAAAGAAATCAAATTCTTAAGATAAATTCCTACTCTTTGATCTCTCAGTAAAGTCTGCCAGAAGTGAACTAGGGGCAAGACATCTGTGATGAGATGAGCATATTTCATTTCAGTCAGTTCAGCTTCAAGAGAGTTTGAAAATTTTAGACAGTATACTAAAAAATAATAGAAACAATTATTTCATGCCACATCATGTTAGCTCTCATCAGCAGTTTTTTATTATACAAACATGACAAAAACAATGTAGGAAAGTAAAATACTTGTACATGAGGGAAGAATGAAATATAAACATTGTTGCAACCATTAGCTTTTGATACACAATTTCACCTATCAGTAAAGGTTTATTATAGATGGACTGATGCATATTCCATGCCAGGCACTTGCAAACTCTCTCTCATAATAAGAGCTTTACTGGTGGCCCAGTGGTAAAGTGGAGAAGGCAATGGCACCCACTCCAGTACTCTTGCCTGGAAAATCCCATGGACGGAGGAGCCTGGTAGGCTGCAGTCTATGGGGTCACTAAGAGTCGGACACGACTGAGCAACTTCACTTTCACTTTTCACTTTCATGCATTGGAGAAGGAAATGGCAGCCCACTCCAGTGTTCTTGCCTGGAGAATCCCAGGGATGGGGGAGACTGGTGGGCTGCCCTCTATGGGGTCCCACAGAGTCGGACACGACTGAAGCAACTTAGCAGCAGCAGCAGTGGTTAAGAATCCACCTGCAGTGCAGCAGATGCAGGTTCAACCCCTGAGTCAGGAAGATCCCCTAGAGAAGGAATTGGCAGCCCACTCCAGTATTCTTGCCTGGAAAATCCCTTGGACAGAGGAAACTGGCAGGCTACAGTCTGTCGTTGTTCAGTTGCTAAGTCATGTCTCTGACTCTTTGCAACCCCACTAGTTGCAGCATGCTATGCTTCCTTGTCCCTCACCATCTCCTGAAGTTTGCTCAAATTCATGTCCATTTAGTTGGTGATGATATCTGACCATCTCGTCCCCTGCTGCCCTCTTCTCCTCTTGCCTTCAATCCTTCCCAGCATTAAGGTCTTTTCCAATGAGTTAGCTCTTCGCATCAGGTGGCCAAAGTATTGGAGCTTCAGCTTCAGCATCAGTCCTTCCAATGAATATTCAGGGTTCATTTCCTGTAGGATTAACTGGTTTGATCTCCTTGCTGTCAAAAGCACTCTCAAGAGTTTTCTCTATCACAACAGTTTGAAAGCATCAATTCTTTGCCGATCAGACTTCTTTATGGTCCAACTCTCACATCCATACATGACTACTGGAAACACCATAG
This sequence comes from Bubalus bubalis, assembly GCF_019923935.1. NCBI lineage: Eukaryota > Metazoa > Chordata > Mammalia > Artiodactyla > Bovidae > Bubalus > Bubalus bubalis. The sequence goes on along the minus strand of NC_059173.1, from coordinate 56,311,149 downwards.
CTTTGACTCTATGGACCTTTGTTGGCAAAGTAATGTCTCTGCTTTTTAATACACTGTCTAGGTTTGTCATAGTTTTTCTTCCAAGGAGCAAGTGTCTTCTAATTTTATGGCTGCAGTCACTGTCTGAAGTGATTTTGGAGTCCAAGAATATAAAATCTGTCACTACTTATACTTTTTCCCCTTCTATTTACCATGAAGTGATGGGACTGGATGCCATGTTCTAGGGCTAAAGACTATGGGGTCACAAAAAATGCTGGATGTGACTTTGTGACTAAACAACAACAATATCAAGAAGAAGGGCTTTATATATCAATAATGAAATTATTGGTTTCTACCTAGTTCCTCCTTTCTTGTTGGTAGTCAATTCTCCTTCCAAGTGCCACACCTGAAGAAGAAGTAAATGAAGGTTGGTAGTCAATTTCCACATTGGTTGGGGCATCCTCTATGTCTATAGCCGTGGCACCAAGTGGTATAGATTGTTTAATAATTTGACTCTCACCCTTGAACCAAAGACCCTCTGTTTTCTTATAAGATGTAAAATATCAGTGCAATTTCAAAGGATAAAATATGTACACAATTTTATTCAACATTTTACATTATGCTACAGATATGTACAATTTCAATAATAAATTAAAAATAAATGAACAAAATAAGTCCGTCCTTGGCAGACAACGTGGTCTCGGAGACATGTTTTGACTTTTATGTTTATGAATCCATCCCAACCAAGATCCTGAGCATCGTCTTGCCAGGAGAATTTGTTTTGGCAGCACATTTGAAATACTGAGTGCTTTGTTGCCTCTAAGCCGTGGAAAGATGTTTGTTAATAATAGAAATGCGGAAAAGGATCAGCTGCAATCAAGAAGTGTTGATGAACATTTGTACAATATGTACAAAACTCTTCAAAAATTCTTTGATACTTTTTTCCTCCAGTTCCTCACATTCTTTGCATCCCAATTCTGTTTTATTCTGCAAATAAAAAGAAAGGATTAGACTGGAAAATCTAAAATATACCTGTCCTGTGAATATCATATCATTTGAACCACATGGTGAGATGTCCAGACATAAAATATTTGGCAGATTAATTACCATATTGGGAAGAACTAAGGCAAAAGAGAACTGGAGAGATTTGATAAGGACTGATTTTTTCCTAGAGTGAATTAAGGACAGTGAAAAATATAATTGAAAAAGAAAAAAGATCTACTGAACCACAAACTTCTTGCTTAGAGGCCTTCAGTAGTTTCTGGTCATCTACCGCAGCATGAAGTCCCTGGCCCCCTGCATGGCATGCCGGCTCTCCTTGAGCTATTCCTTACCTATTTCTTTCACTTTTTCCACAGCTCAAAGATTCAGCCCTAGGAACACTGGCCTCATGCCTTTTGGTTCTATACATACATGAACCTATTAGGTGTTTCGCTGTCTGCTTTTCTCTCTTCCTTCCACACTTCTATTTTAGCTACAACCACTCACACTTAAGATCACTCAGGTGCTGTCTCCACTGAGAAGGCTTTTCTGAACCTGGGAGCTCCCGAGGCTGGACTAAACGTCCCATCTCTTCATTCTCAGAACTCCGTATTTAGGCTCTCTCTCATATCACGTCATGTGTTAGGCTGATATTAAGGAGCTTTATGCTTCTTAGACCACTGTTTGCTCTAGGCTCTTCCAGGAAGTCAAGACTATGTATTGTTACTTCGCAAAGGGCTTGGCACATGATATTCACCCAATTATTATTGGCTAATTTGAACTATTTTGATGAATATCATAAATTATTGTACTTTAAACACAGTTTCTACAAGTGTAGCAATCTACAAAATGAACTTTCCAGGGATCATCTGAACTGTGAAAGCTGTTTCAGGAAAAATCAAAATGAGACTTTTCCATCCATTAAGCATGTAAAATTCAAATTCACCAACATTTATCAAGCACAAACCCTCTGCCAGGTGCTGTCATATCCCATATAATGCTGTCCTATTTGATTCTGAAAGTAATCATGTCAGATAGGAAGGCAGAGATAGTAAATGACTCATTTAGTTGACATAATCAGTGAAATTCTCCACGTCCAGGTCTTCTGACTGTGCATTCAGGCCACACTATGTCATGATGAGGGGGACTATAAAAATGCACATTAAAGAGTTCTCCATTGACATTTGCTATGAATTATCTGTTGCATGGCCCAGCATTTCCACCAATAACAGAGAGATAACATATCGCAAGAGTATTTTAAACATTAATATATTCATTTCAGAAATAGATCAGAATTCTAGTACATGTCAAGCATTGTTCTAGGAGTTGGGATACAGCACTAAAAACAAACAACAAAAAAACGGAAACAAAACACCTGCCCCTCTGAAGCTGAAATTCTAGTAGGAAAAATCAGACAATATCCAGCAAGCAAAATATATAGTATTTAAGATGGTGGGACATATAGAGAACTGGGTAAGGCATGTTGAGGTGGGGGCGGGATTGCAGTTGTGAAGAAGTGACATTGCTGTGAGATGGTGACATTGAAATAAAGACCTAAAGTAGCTTGGCACTTTAGGGAAAATCAACCGTGTCCAGCCACACTAGCTCAGGGTCTCTGCTCTTTCAGTTGCCTCTGACTGAACATACTTCCCCATGGCATCCTTGAAGCTCATTCTCTCTCATGTTTTTGCCAATTGTCAGTTATGTAAGCAAGCCTTCTCTAGAGCCTCAGTCCCCTTCAGTTCAGTTCAGTTCAGTTCAGTTCAGTCGCTCAGTTGTGTCCGACTCTTTGCGACCCCATGAATCGCAGCACACCAGGCCTCCCTGTCCATCACCAGCTCCCGGAGTTCACCCAAACCCACATCCATCGAGTCGGTGATGCCATCCAGCATCCTCTGTCGTCCCCTTCTCCTTCTGCCCCCAATCCCTCCCAGCATCAGAGTCTTTTCCAATGAGTCAACTCTTCACATGAGGTGGCCAAAGTATTGGAGTTTCAGCTTTAGCATCAGTCCTTCCAAAGGAATTCCAGGGCTGATCTCCTTCAGAATGGACTGGTTGGATCTCCTTGCAGTCCAAGGGACTCTCAAGAGTCTTCTCCAACACTACAGTTGAAAAGCATCAATTCTTTGGTGCTCAGCCTTCTTCACAGTCCAACTCTCACATCCACATGTGACCACAGGAAAAACCATAGCCTTGACTAGACGAAACTTTGTTGGCAAAGTAATGTCTCTGCTTTTGAATATGCTACCTAGGTTGGTCATAACTTTGCCCTGACCTGCCTCTTTTGTGGCCACTACAGTTATTAATGAACACCTGACCTACTATTTATTTGCTTATTGATTACTACATGTTTCCTCCTTCTGTAAGAGCAGGAACAGTATGTTTGTTTTAACTTCTGTTATCCTGAGGGCCTACAATGGGTCCCAAAGTGTATTTGTTAAATGAACAAATTATGATGATGGCTTTGTTTGTTTGTGAAACTTTTTCAGTCCACTTTCCTTTGGCCACTAGTGTTTTGCCATGCAAGCCATGATCATCTGTACTTCAGGGCCTTGCAAAGCTGACGCTCCAGCCTAGCATAGGGGTCCCTGGCATTTGCTCTCCAGGAGCCCTATACTGCTCTTGCTACCTAGAAGTATACCTTATACTCCAAGTATTCAGATTTTTATTATTATCTTTTTGCAACATTTATCCTTTGAGTAGATAAGAAGGTAGACTCTGGAGAGAAATTGCTCGGGGATTCCTGGCTCCTCGTTTTACTAACTGCATGAATTAGAGAGAGAGATGCAAGCTCCCAGAGCCCCAATTTCTTAAACCTCAAATAGAAACAATGATAACCATATCTCACAGATTAACTGCACTAATTCAACGAGTTACCATCTGACCCTGAAAGAACAGTATCTGGCACAGAGTAATAACGCAAGTATTACTCTATGGGTGCTCAACAATTGGGCATCAGACATTAAGAATCTTCCCTGTTGGCTCAGACATAAAGAATCTGCCTGCATGCAGGACATCCAGGTTTGATCCCTGGGTTGGGAAGATCCCCTGGAGAAGGAAATGGGAATCCACTCCAGTATTCTTGCCTGCAGAACTCCACGGACAGAGGAGCCTGGTGGGTTATAGTCCACAGGGTAACAAACAGTTGGACAGGATGGAGTGACTAACACACACACATGGACACACACACGGACACACACACACACACACACATATGCTTAACAGCTATGTAACTATACCTGGTGATCAACACCTTGAGGTCAGTGACCTCTTTGTCTAGTTCACCTTTGTCATTTCAACACAGTTCAGCACAGCCCTGTGCGCACTGAGGCACACACTGTGGAGCATGTAGGAAATGTTTGTTGAATGAATAAATCAATAAAATGCTTAGGACTGTGTGCACAGGAGTGATGGTGCAGCTTCTGGCAGCCATTCTGCTGGAATTAACTCCTTTTCCCCAGTGCTCCCTCCAAGGGTCTCCTTGTCCATTCCCATCCAGCTAATGATTTCCCGCAGTCAATCCAAGAGCATCTGATGCAACTCTGGACAACTACTGGATAACTCACCTCAATAGAAGATAAATTGCTGTTTGCTAGCATGGTAAGATTTTCTATTATTTCATAAATGGTGGCATTTTTGGACTCGTGTAAAATAACTCGTAACTCCAGGAGAAAGCACTGCATCGCTGTTACTTTGCAATTGGGCTAAAATAGAATTACAAAGAATCATTTTTGAAAACAATTATTTTCCCATTATTTCAGTTTCACACAGATGCAATTCTGATTTTGTAAAAAGTCAATCCAACTATTTTATAAAGAAACACAATATTCCTAAGACGTTTTACATAGGAAACAGCTTCACTTATTTTTCTCTTTTGGCTTTGAAATCAAAACCAAAACAAAGTGAGAACAAAAAACAGTCAGGAAAGATGGGGATGCTGTGCAGAAGAAAGAACATAAAACTAGAAAATGTAGAAATAATACACCACTTTTTCCCACTAAGCACATTTCCTCTGTCTAAAGGGGTGATAATATTGACTGGAACTCTCAAAACATGAATATAGATGGTGCATATGGAAGAATTTTTTAGAATCTGACTGCATTGTTAACATTTTAAATATTGGTAGCTGCTAATCATCCTATTCCTGCAAGTTCCAGTGGCACACATGATTCCAAGAAATTTCTTAGAAAAATCAGACAGGAGTATGGCCTATGCACAGGCTGGCCAAATCAGAAAGGTACTTTTCAGGTCCCATAAAAATACATTTCCCAAGATGATTACTTTAACAAAAACCTAAACTTCAAACCAAAGTATTTAATGAGCATGTGGGGGATTTGATAGAGACTGTCTGATTTCTTGTTCTCGATGCCATGCATAGTGCCTGGAGCTCTGCAGGCACTTGGCAAGTGCTTACTGAACAAATGAAGGAGGGAAGGAAGGAAGGAAGGAAAAGACACAGCCACATGGCTGGCCCTGGAAATACTCCTTATCCTCCCACAGCCGCTGCTCTGGATTGAAAGGGTAAATACTGTCAGCATGTCAATAACAACTAAAATATAAATAATAAAACTGAGGTTCAGAAGTATTTAGTGTCTTCCAAGGCAACAGAGCTAGAAAGTGGCTGAGTCAGGGTTTAAATCTAAATTTCAGTCTCAGCTTCTTGCAAGCTACAACCCCAGGAGCAGCAAGGTTATCTTCTTACAAAAACAGCAGTCTCAGGATTCTGAGTGTTGGCAGTTAATTGACTGCTTTCTACTTTGAAGAAAATGCAAAGAAAAATGGAAAACATGTTGAAGCCTAAAGAGGAGACTATTTCTAGTGCAGCAGTACTATATCCAAGTGATTGATAGATAACCTGTTTTTTCCCCCCTCTAATTTCTGGCTGTGGCTTCTTTCCAATGCTTAAGAAGTCTCGGTAGGGTAAACCTTCTATTTCGGAGAAGTTCTAATTAAGGAATAATAGAAGACTCAGTGTTGTGAATACACACAACACAGAGTTTGTTTTCCATGAAGAGAAGATGTCAGGGATTTGTGTCTTGGTTTTAGTAACCAATTCAGAGAGAATGGACCAGCAACTCAACAGAAATTCTATATGCCCTGAGCAATGTCCGCATATTAATGAAGCGATTTAAGATCATTTTTGAATTCTGATAGATTTTATGGGTTGTGTTAGTTTCTTTTCTCACATAAAGAATAACCAATCAGAATCCTCTTCTGACAACTGTAGCGATTCAGGCAAAATGTAGAACAGGAATATGCTTAAACAATTTGTAAAAAATATGATTAAAAGTGATAGCACTGGATAAAATTGATATGTTGCATATTGTTAAATTGACTAACTTGATTCTTGAATCAATTGCATTTTTTACTTGCATCATAGAAATAGGTACTATGTTTTGTTTGACATTGATATAAAAAGGCTCTTTTATGTCTTGATTTGACGAAGATGCTACAATGTAAATAGTATCTATGTAGCTCTTTCTCCCTACCGTGCTATAATCTCAACAATTGCATATAAAATTCATTGATCATATGAACACCCGAACATTAGATTTTAAAACTATACATGTTTCAGTAAATTTATAAAAATGTATTTCCAAGCCTTTGAACATTGGAAAAGACAGCAAAGATGAAAACAAAATATACTCACATGAGCATCACTTTCAGTATATAAAGTGGCATCCATATGTATAGACTGAAAAGAAACAGAAGCAATATGAGAAACTATTCCCTGCTTTAGATATAATGGGAACAACCTACTGAAAACATTAAATTAAACTTTCTAAATTAAAGTCTTTATTTTGAGATAATTTTATTCATATGAAGTTATAAGAAAAATACAGCAAGATGCTGTGTGCCCCTTCACCACTTCCTCCAGTGACGATGTCGTGCATCAGCAGTTCACTGCAGTCGCTCAGTCACGTCCGACTCTTTGCGACCCCATGGACTGCAGCACTCCAGGCCTCCCTGTCCATCACCAACTCCCAGAGTTTACTCAAACTCATGTCCATCAAGTCAGTGATGCCATCTAACCATCTCATCCTCTGTCGTCCCCTTCTCCTCCCACCTTCAATCTTTCCCAGCATCAGGTCTTTTCAAATGAGTCAGTTCTTCACATCAGGTGGCCAAATTATTGGAGTTCCAGCTTCAACATCAGTCCTTCCAATGAACATTCAGGTCTGATTTCCTTTAGGGTGGACTGGTTGGATCTCCTTGCAGTCCAAGGGACTCTCAAGAGTCTTGTCCAACATCACAGTTCAAAAGCATCAATTCTTTAGTGCTCAGTTTTCTTTATAGTCCAAGTCTCACATCCATACATGACTACTGGAAAAACCATAGCTTTGACTAGATGGACTTTTGTTGGCAAAAAATGTCTCTGCTTTTTAATATGCTGTCTAGGTTGGTCATAGTTTTTATTCCAAGGAACAACCGTTTTTTGATTTCATGACTGCAGTCACCATCTGCAGTGATTTTGGAGCCCCCCAAAAATAGTGTCTGTCACTGTTTCCCTAATTTTTCCACCTATTTGCCATGAAGTGATGGGACCAGATGCCACGATTTTAGTTTTCTGAACTTCGATTTTTAAGCCAACTTTTTCACTCTCCTCTTTTACTTTCAGTAAGAGGCTCTTTAGTTCTTCTTTACTTTCTGCCATAAGAGTGGTGTCATCTGCATATCTGAGGTTATTGATATTTCTCCCGGCAACCTTGATTTCAGCTTGTGCTTTATCTAGCATGTATTTTGCATGATGTACTCTAGATATAAATTAAATAAGCAGGGTGACAATATACAGCCTTGACATACTCCTTTCCAATTTGGAACCAGTCTGTTGTTCCATGTCCAGTTCTAACTGGTGCTTTAAGCCTGCATACAGATTTCTCAGGAGGCAGGTCAGGTGGTCTGGTATTCCCATCTCTTTCAGAATTTCCCATAGTTTGTTGTGATCCACATGGTCAAAGGCTTTGGCGTAGTCAATAAAGCAGAAGTAGATGTTTTTCTGGAACTCTAGTGCTTCTTCAATGACCCAATGGATGTTGGCAATTTGATTGCTAGTTCCTCTGCCTTTTCTAAATCCAGCTTGAACTTCTGGAAGTTCACAGTACACATACAGCTGAAGCCTGGCTTGGAGAATTTTGAACATTGCTTTGCTAGCATGCGAGATTAGTGCAATTGTGCAGTAGTTTGAGCATTCTTTGGCATTGCCTTTCTTTGGGATTGGAATGAAAACTGACCTTTTTCAGTCCTGTGGCCACTGCTGAGTTTTCCAAATTTGCTGGCATATTGAGTGCAGCACTTTCACAGCACCATCTTTTAGGATTTGAAATAGCTCAACTGGAATTCCAACACCTCTACTAACTTTGTTTGTAGTGATGCTTCCTAAGGCCCACTTGACTTCACATTCCCAGATGTCTGGCTCTAGGTCAGTGATCACACCATCGTGATTATCTGGGTCATGAAGATTTTTTTTGTATAGTTCTTCTGTATATTCTTGCCCCCTCTTCTATCTTCTGCTTCTGTTAGGTCCAGATCATTTCTGTCCTTTATTAAGCCCATCTTTTCATGAAATGTTGCCTTGGTATCCCTAATTTTCTTGAAGAGATCTCTAGTCTTTCCCATTCTATTGTTTTCCTCTATTTCTTTTCAATGATCACTGAAGAAGGCTTTCTTATTTCTCCTTGTTATTCTTTGGAACTCTGCATTCAAATGGATATATCTTTTCCTTTCTCCTTTGCCTTTACCTTCTCTTCTTTTCTCAGCTATTTGTAAGGCCTCTTCAGACAACCATTTTGCCTTTTTGCATTTCTTTTTCTTGGAGATGGTCTTGATCCCTGTCTCCTGTACAATATCAGGAACCTTGGTCCATAGTTCATCAGGCACTCTGTCTCTTAGATCTAATTCCTTGAATCTATTTCTCACTTCCACTGTAAAATTGTAAGGGATTTGATTTAGGTCATACCTGAATGGTCTAGTGGTTTTCCCTACTTTCTTCAATTTAAGTCTGAATTTGGCAATAAGGAGTTCATGATCTGAGCCACAGTCAGCTCCCAGTCTTGCTTTTGCTGACTGTATAGAGCTTCTCCATCTTTGGCTGCAAAGAATATAATCAATCTGATTTTGATATTGACCATATGTAGATGTCCACGTGTAGTCTTCTTTTGCGTTCTTGGAAGAGGGTGTTTGCTATGACCAATGCATTCTCTTGGCAAAACTCTGTTAGCCTCCTACCTGCTTCGTTTTGTATTCCAAGGCCAAATTTGCCTGTTACCCCAGGTATCTCTTGACTTCCTACTTTTGCATTCCAGTCCCCTATAAAGAAAAGGACATCTTTTTTGGGTATTAGCTGTAGAAGGTCTTGTAGGTCTTCATAGAACTGTTCAACTTCAGCTTCTTCAGCATTACCGGTCAGGGTATAGACTTGGATTACTGTGATACTGAATGGTTTGCCTTGGAAATGAACAGAGATCATTCTGTCGTTTTTGAGATTGCATCCAAGTGCTGCATTTCAGACTCTTTTGTTGACTATGATGGTTACTCCACTTCTTCTAAGGGATTCTTGCCCATAGTAGTAGATATAATGGTCATCTGAGTTAAATTCACCCATTCCCATCCATTTTAGTCCACTGGTTCCTAAAATATAGATGTTCTCTCTTGCCATCTCCTTGTTTGACTGCTTCCAATTTGCCTTGATTCATGGACCTGACATTTCAGGTTACTATTCAATACTGTTCTTTACAGCATAGGACTTTACTTCCACCACCAGTCACATTCACAACTGGGTGCTGTTTTCTCTTTGGCTCCATCTCTTGATTCTTTCTGGAGTTATTTCTCCACTGATTTCCAGTAGCTAATTGGGCACCTACTGACCTGGGGGATTCATCTTTCAGTGTACTATCTTTTTGCCTTTTTGTATCATTCATGGGGTTCTCAAAGCAAGAATAGTGAAGTGGTTTGTCATTTACTTTTCCTGTAGACCACATTTTGCCCTGCATAACATGGCACAATATCGTAATGAGGAGATTGGCATGGATACAGTCCACCCACTTTGTTCAGATTTCACCAGTTTTTGTGTGTATGTGTATAGTTCTTTACAATTTTATCAGATGTGTAAATTCATGTAACCACTACCATATTTAAGATACAGAACAATCCTTTACCATAGGAAAGATTTCGTTACTCTTTTATAGCTAAAATCACCTTTCTCCTGAAACATTCATATTCCGCCCACCATCCTTCTATATACTGTCAACCATTTCTCTGCTCTTCATTCCTATGATATCATTTCAAGAATATTATATAAATGGAATCATGCAGTAGGTAACCTTTTGAAACTGGCTTATTTGAAAAAGTTAGTAGACTTTATTTTTTAAGCGGTTGTAGGTTTGCAGGACATGACCAGAAAAGTTCCCATATGGCCCCAGGCCCCTTCCCAAGTTCCCCCTATTATTAATACCTTATATTAGGATGGTACATCTATTACACCTGATGATTCAATATTGATACATTTTCAGCTAAAGTCCATAGATTACATTAGGGTTCACTGTTGGTATTGTATACCTATAGTTATTAAAATGTGTAATGACATGCATTGATCATTATGGTTACATACAAAATAGTTCCACTGCCCTAAAAGTCACCTGTTCTCTAATCTCTCATCTGTCCCTTTTTCCTAACCACTGGTAATCACTGATGATTTTATCGTATCCAACCTTTTCCAGAATGTCACATAGTTGGAATCATACACAGTATGTAGCCTATTCTGACTGGCTTCTTTCACTTAGCAGATGGGTTTTAGGGATCCTCTTTACCTTTTCATGGCTAAGTAGCTCATTTCTTTTTATCTACTGAGTAACGTTGCATGTATGGATGAACTACAGTTTGTTTACCCCATTTACTATTTTTACACAGTTGTATATGGATCTCCACTGAAACCAGCTGATCTGGAGATTCTATTTGGGGAGCTTGTATATGAATTCAAAGTATTTAGTAGTTATAGGAGAGTTCATCTTATCTATTTCATCTTGGCTACATTTTGATAGGTTGTGGTTTGTGAGAAAATTGTCCATTTCCTCTAAATTATCAAATTTATGAGAATCAAGTTGCTCATGGTTTTTCTTTGGTATCCTTTTAATGTTTGTAGGTTCTGTAGTAAGACCCCAGTTTCAGTCCTGATACTAATGGTATCTATCATCTCTTATCTTTGTCAGGATTTCTAAAGGTTTATCAATTTTATTGATTTTTTCCACAAGTAATGGGCTTTATATTTAGTTGATTTTTCTCTATTGCTTTCCTAACTTGAATTTCATTACTTTTTGTTTTTGTCTTTATTACTTCCTTCCTTCTGCATGGGTTAGATTTATTTTGCTCTTCTTTCCCCAGTTTCTTGAGGCACTAATTTAGATTGGTGATCTGAGATCTTTCCTCTTTTCTAACGTAATCATTTAATTTTATCAGTTTTCCATTCAGTAATGCTGTAGCTAAATCCCACAGATCTTCCTATGGTGCATTTTTGTCTTCATTCAGTTCTATACTTTATATCCTTTGAGACTTGCTCTTTGACCCACGCAATATTTCTAAGTGTATAATTTAATTTCCAAGAGATTTTCCTGTTGTATTTATGTAATCAACTTCTACTTGAGTTCACTGTGGTTGGACAATGTATGCTGCATGATTTCAGTCCTGATAAATGTGTTCCAGTTTATTTTATGGCTCAGGATACATCCAGTCTTGGTGAGTGGTGCCTGAGAAGAATGTTTATTAGCTGTTGTTCTGTGAAGTGTTCTATCCATGGCATTAGATATTGTTGGTAGACTGTGCTATCCAGTTCTTCTATATCCTTTCTGATTTTCTGTCTAATAGTTCTATTTGTCATTGAGGAAGTGCTAAAATCAACTATATTTATGGACTCATCTGTTTCTCCTTTTGGATCTATTATTTGTTTTTGCTTCTTACATTTTGAGCTCTGCTGTTTGGTGGGTACACATTTAAGATCATTATGTTTTCCTGGTAATTAATCTCTTTTACCAAGGTGTAATGTGTCTCCTGACTCTAGTAATTTTATCTGCTGTTAAGTTTGCATTCTGTGATATGAATATAGCCATTTCTGATTTTTAAAATTATTGTGTGTATGACTATGTGTGTGTGCCTCAGTTTCCCAGAGCTGCTGTAGCAAGGTACCACAAAGTGAGGGCCTCAACTAACAATTCATACTCCTACAGTTCAAAGCCAGGGATTCCACTGAGCCTGTTCCCTCTGCAGGTACTAGAGAACTGTCACTCCTGGCTCCCCAACCCTTGCTGCATCGTGCCAGTCATTCCAATCTTCTTTGGCTTGTGGCTGCCTGTTCTCACAGGGCCTTCTTCCCTGTGTTTATGTATCCTATTCTCTTCTTATAAGGACAATAGTCAAGGATTTAGGGCCCACCTCGCCTCACTGTAATCTCACCCTAACTGAGTATACTTGCAAAGACTTCTGAGGTCTAGGTGAATGTGAATTTAGGGGTGGACACTATTCAGTCTACTACAGCATGACATATTCTTTTCCCTTTCTTAATTTCAACCTACCCATTTCCTTGCAGACAGCACAAAATAAGTTTGTATTTTGTCAACGATTTGGCTGATCTATCTTTTTGTTAATGTTCTTTTTCTCCTCTCCTTCTAGGATGATAATGCCAGGAAGGCTGGATCTTTTATTGTCCCCAAAATCCCTGAGGCTTTATTTACTTTTTTCTAATCTGTTTCTCTCTATTCTACCCTCGAGTTGACTGTCTTTCCTCTGTCATATTCATTCTGCTAATGAGCCTCTTCAGTCTGTTTTATATCTCAGCTATTGTATTTTTTAGTTCTGTAATTTCCATTTGCTGTGTTTTTACATATTGTATTTCTTCGCTAAGACTTTCTGAGTTGTTTTCTGTTTTATTTTCAGTTGTTCCAAGGATATCCACAGTTGCTTGCTGGCACATCTTCCCGATGGCTGCTTTGAAATTCTTGTCAAATAATTCCAACATCTAATCCATCTCAGTTTCAGAGTCTGTTTCAGATGCTGTTCTCATTCAAGTTGTGATTTTCCTGCTTTTTGGTTTGAAAACTGATTCTTCCATATATTCTGGTATTTAGGATATTATGTAAGGAGACCCTGGTCCTACGTAAGTCTTGTAGTTTAGTGTGCAGCCACTCTGTGTAGGCTCAGCACAGAGGTGCTGACCTAAGTTTGTATGCTATGACTCTTGATGGTTTAGTTTTCAGAAGCTTTGTGGTGCAAATTTGGAAGGTTTGGTACACCTGCTGCCCCTGAGATGCTCACTGGTCCTCTTGTGTTGCCCGCACAACAATGCAGCCCCTATTTCTCTCCTCTACAGCTTCTGCCAGAACAACCGGTGTCTCCAGAGAGGGTTTTCTAGCCCATGGAAGAGAGAGTCCTTCCCTGGGTCAGTCTATTTCCCCTACAAGGGTCACCAAGTCACCTGGCTTTTCTGCTAACGAGCCTCTCCGGTCTGTTTTATATCTGAAGGATGTATCTGGTATATATCTGACAGGAAAAGGGAGTCTCTCTGGCCTGTGGTCACAGAGAGCTCTTCATGCTAGGCCACTTATAAATTGAGGTTTAAAGGTAATTGCTCTCTGAAAATTCTAAATAAAAGATTTCATTGGAGGTTCTATGAGGCATACCAATTCTACCAAAACAGTATTGTTTTATGTGAGATTTCATTAAGACTGACAGCAAAACACGGGCATAACAGACTCCATAGCAATTATACGAAATAGTTTATGGAAAAATGAGTACTTACTTGAATAAGATGCTCAATTGTTTTCAAATCATTTATTACATACTGCCAGTTTGCTTCTGTTTTGGGAAGACCTGCACTGATACAGCTGAAAGCAAAACCAAAGAGTAAAGCATTTTGAATGAACATAATACTGTCTTGATGAATACTACAGGCAAAAGAGCAATCAAGACCTTTTTATTCCAACAAGTGAAAAAATGAGTGCTATCTTTGCCTTTGTGCCTCGTGGATGAATATAAACACTGAACATATAGTACAATTTTGGTGCTTTACACTAGCTTGATGACCAACCTGGATTACAGAAAAATCTAATTCAGAGGGATAATTTATATATACTACTACTACTAAGTGGCTTCAGTCGTGTCCGACTCTGTGCTACCCCATAGACAGCAGCCCACCAGGTTCCCCCGTCCCTGGGATTCTCCAGGCAAGAACACTGGAGTGGGTTGCCATTTCCTTCTCCAATGCATGAAAGTGGAAAGTGAAAGTGAAGCCGCTCAGTTGTGTCCGACTCTTCGTGACCCCATGGACTGCAGTCTACCAGGCTCCTCCGTCCATGGGATTTTCCAGGCAAGAGTGCTGGAGTGGGTTGCCATCGCCTTCTCCAAATTTATAGAAAAGCTGGTGCAATTTATCACATTGAAAGAAAAACATTGCTTGATATGTGACTGTGCCCAGAATATGTTTTTGAATAAATTTTACTTTCCTTTAAGTAGAAGTCCCATCAGACTTTTAAGTCTAAGAGGGTAAAATCATTAAATAAGCAATCACCTTTTTCATGTAAGGATTTTGACAGTAAATATATTCCCCTTACATGCACCTTATAGCAGCTTTCTCCATAAACATTATGGACTCGGGCCTAGTCACAAAACTAGATCATACAACTTACTTAGTTTTGTAAAATGGAAATTTAATATCAGGACAAAAGATACACACACTGACCAAGTAACTGCAGAATAATTCTTAGAGCTTCAGGAAAAATAGTTGCTCCCTGATGGATCCAGGACAGAAGCATGCAAGCCAAAACTCTTCTGTTTTTGAGAAGAGGAGTTACCTGCACAAATCTATGGTTCCCCATAATATGAAGGCATTGGCAGAATAAAACTGAACTGCAAGTCAGATGGCAAAACTACAAGTTGGGTGAGTGCAGTATATTAGTTGCTTCTAACAGAGAAGGAAAAAGTTAATAGGCATGGCAAAATATGAATGTTTATTAGGAGGAAAATCAAAAGGCCTAAATGGAGAAACAAATGTTTCAAACTGAACTAAGATGGGGCTCAAAGGATAGGAAGAGTCAATGCCAGGGGTAGATAAAACAAAAAAGTAACATGGGTAAGCCCTCAATATCTATTTTCTTACTGGTGTCAAAATGACACAGGATGTTAATAAAGAGTTTCCTTCCAAGTTTAGTCAGATACCAAGAAGTCCAATTTATTTGCAGGATGTAATACTCATTTGGAATTTTATAAGAATATAGAAATTCTCTGTAGGATGTTTACTAAACCTCCTCTGAATCTCCATAATCTGCTACCACATCCCACATACTGAGAACCTAAAGATTTAAGCAATGAACACGAAACAATTTAATAGAGAAGATATTGAAGAACAATGATCCTGGTTATTAACATGATGATTCTATGCTGAAAAATAAAATTACCCCAAAATGAAGACATGAATGCCAGCCTCTGTTAAAAAATGACTGTTCAGAAGTAAACACAAGTAGCACTGGATGGAAGTACTTCTCAAATATGGTTTCTGAAAAATAAAATCACAGACAAAGTGGTTAAACTTCTCAGTGAAAAACTGAGATTCAAAATGATACCTTATCATATTTTTAGGTTCCAAAATGTAAATATATCAAACTTTCAGAATTCCTTAGTGGAATTAATGAAATTAGAATGTATCTTTTTTGCTTTCTCCCCTACCTTCAACTTTGTCTCCTACATGCAAAGTTTTTTAATACATATTTCTCCAGACACATTTCAATAATAATGATGCATAGAAAATATGGTTATTTACTAATTTACCTATATGGTAATATAATTTGTTTCTATTATCCTTAACTTCCTTCTCATCCTTATTTCCTTTTTTCTTCTTTTTTTCTTTCTTCCTTTTTAATTGTCCAACATATTTCATGTTAGTTTTATGAATTACTAATATAGGTACGCTAGTTATATAATAATTCCACATAACAATATGAAAATTAATTACATATTAATATCATTTGGAGACAAACTGAATAGAAATGGAACCAACCAAATATACTCTATGCTATCTTAAGACTTGATATATAATACATTTTCTGGGTGATTTAGGAAGATTACTTATCTCAGAACTTCCTGGAGTTTTGATATTTCTGCCTGCCTCTTTCATGTGGTCAAAATCTTTATAGTTTCAGAGAGCAATGCTTTTCTAGTTTTTGGCCATGGGATCTCAGCCCCCTAACCAGGGGTCAACCCCACAGCCCCCTGCATTGGAAGGCAGAGTCGTAACCACTGAACCGCCAGGGAAGTCCCCAAAGAGCAGTGTTGACTTAACTTCTAAGAATCTGTGCTCCATGTTATTCACACTGAAAGAATGAATAACAGCTAGACCTTGTTTTCAAAGACTACACAACTTATTGATTAGACATTTAAGGAACAAAATAGAGTGAGATAAGTGAAAAACAACATGAAGAGCACATCAAGGTGTTAATAGACTTTAAAAACCTAGTTTATTTATTTTCAAAATAAGAATAACCCATATGTCAACAGACATCTGTGACATCCCAAAATCTCCAGAGAAGAGCCATATAAATTATTATGAAGTATCTGAGACACAAATGACCTTTTAAGAAAAGTCCATATACTATCTTCATCTAGTTTTTCTTACCAAAATTCTCATTACTCAATGCCAGAGTAAATCTTTCAGTATCGAAGAAGAGCTGGCTATGGCAATGGGTTTCCAGCAGCCATCCATCCAGAATACTTCCTACAATACAACCCAGAGTAAAGAGGATCCATTAAAAACACAAGTGGACTAGTAGGGGGAAAGAAAGGGAAGAGAATTAACAGTTATTGAGCACCAACTTTTTCACAGTCACTCTGCTAGTTACTTAGAAACGTGTATCTCATTTAATCATCAGAACAATCCTATGACGGAGGGTTAGCAACTTTTGGGTGAGCCGCCCAGGCCCCACAGGAAGTACAAGACAGCCACGATCTGAGACCAGGTTTGTCTGATAACAAAGCCCAAGTCCTTTCCACTATATTAGGTTCTTGAATTGACTGAATTCCAAAGACATATTAATGAAAAGCTGAAGCAGCCAAATACCTTAATGCATATAAACTACTGACTATTAATATAATTTACAACAGAAGTAGCTACTTCTATAGACATTGAATAGATGTCTTCAGTCTTTATATCACTGTTAACTGAAACATCATTTGAGGATTTCATAAGTAACAAAATCCTGTTTTCTTTAATTCAAAGTGATTAAGTATATGAAGATTACGCATTCCCATATCCAATTCCACTTTATTAAAAACAATTAAAACCAAAATATATAAAATTTAAACACCTATTTTGTCCATCATTCTAAAATAGTGTGTATTTGTTGACTCCCCCTTCAAAAACCAAAATCTGCCATGTCTCTCAACATAAGTATTCACTGCAATTAAGTTTTGTAGACTGAAATAATTATTTTATTTTCAGATGTTTTTGAAATGTAAAAATGATTACCTTATAATATATGATGTATAACTCTTTAAAAGAAAAACTAGAATTTAACTATTAAAAAAGTGTACGTGTATTTCCAATAAAAATGCTGTCTATTCCACAACAAAATATTAAGTCTAATCTTCCTATTACACATAATCTAAGCCACCCATTAATCAGTTTAATTAAAGCAACCTGTTACTCTCATCTTAATCATTCTCTTTGTCTATGTTATCTCACTGCTCCAAATTATTTGCAAAACTTTAAAATTATCTTCACCATTTCACTCAAACTCTTTTAAATTCCCTACTTCCTTTTTAGTTGTAGGATCCCCCTACTCCACATTGTTCAAGAAACAGGATTTCCTGAGCTGGGACCAAGCAGTACAAAGGGTGATTAACGATTGTTAATGAGGCCTCATGAAGCTGCTTGAGTAAGCAATGAGAATTTCAATCCTGGGCTTTTGCATCAGTGAGTCTCCACACACGCAGGATGTTAAAATCTTACCAGTCAGACTTTCACTGTCCTGCCCTGGTGTAAGTCAAGGACAACTAACAGCTTTAGTCAGAATGCTCCATGCCAAGTATGGTAGAATAAGTAGGAAATGACCTCAAAGACTTCTAACAAATAATGATAATAAAAACCAGTGTTAACTGAGGATATTTTTACAGCTTTGTTAATTTGGCAAAAGAACTGACGTGGTTTTCTGGCTGACAGACAGATTTTCATAACAGCTTTGGAAGTTTCGACATTCCATACTTCTGTGGATCAATAACTTTACTAAGAATGTGAGTGTGTATAATCCAGGAGAGTAAAGAAGATCCAAAAAGGTAAAATACTCTGTAACTTTCTCTTTGAGTAAGACTCAGTGTTAACATTTAATATAATTATCACTCATGATGGCAATACTAATTAGAGTAGGAATTGTTTACCAAGTGCTTTTAAGTCTACAAAATTATTTCACATACATTATCATATTCCATCCTGGCAATATCTTTATATGAGAGATATAACTCTTCTTTTACAGTGAAGAAGTTGAGGTTCTGAGAGGTTAAGTGACTTGCTTCAGATAAATGTCATACATGTGGCTATCAAAATTCTACCTCACAATCCAGGTTGCACAGGTAGAAGAGAGATGAAAGAAATAATAAACTCTGGTTGAGAAGTGGAGGTCCTTACTATAGAAAGCAGCTGATCCATCCCATGTGAACCATAAAAAGTCATTGCTCTCTGATAGTTTACAAACAGGTCTTTCATTTGTGGTTGCCAAGGGAGAGAGAGGTGAGAGAGGGATGGACTGGGAGTTTGGAATTAATAGATGCAAAATAGTATACACAGAATGGGTAAACATCAAGGTCCTACTGCATAGCACAGGGAACTATATTCAATATCTTCAGGTAAACCATAATGGAAAAGAATATAAAAAAGAACACATGTGTTTATTTATATACGTGTGTGTGTGTGTAACTGAATCACTTTGCTGTAAGCAGAAATTAACAAGATGTTGTAAATTAACTGTACTTCAATAAAAAAACAGACAAACATGTTTGAAACTGTTGTGATGTGAAACAGAACTCAAGTCCTTTCACAAACATCATCTCATTTGACCCCTACAAAGTACCTGTTAGATAAAACTGGCTGAAACCAGTTAATTACTTTCTGAGACCAGAAGTGTAGCGATGAAATAAACTGTCCACTTCCTTATAAAGTCATATTTGTGGAGAACTATGGAAGCAGGGTTTAATCCCTGCACACTGTTTGCATATGGTCATGAAAGGCCCTAACAGTCAGCATCTTTGAAGTGTCCTTCGTACATGACCTGCATACCTAGATCCAAGAATAAAAAAGACTAAATCCAAGCCCTACTGTCAAAGGGTTATCAGAGTTGAAGCTGATTTTTTTGGACTCCTGAGACAGGGTCTCACTGCAGGGCACTCCCTGAACTTAGGGCAGCAATACTATCTGTGTCACTGCCTACGAGTCAGACATCGTGAAAAGGGGACAATGCACACACGGGGTGGCTCCAGTAGCTTTAATTCTGGACTGACTCGTGAAAACAATTGTAAATATTCTGCGTGCTAAGTTGCTTCAGTTGGGTCCGACTCTTAGTGACCCTACGGGCTATAGCCTGCCAGGCTCCTCTGTCCATGGGATTCTCTAGGCAAGAATACTAGAGTAGGTTGCCATCCCTCCAGGGGGTCTTCCCAACCCAGGGACTGAATCCGTGTTTCTTAAGTCTCCTGCATTGGCAAGTGGTTTCTCTAACCACTTGGGACGCCCCTATTCTATACCAATAGTAGTTTTTCTCAGTGAGGAAAAACAATCTAGCGTACTGCTGTTTTCTTTTGCTTTATTCTGTTTAATTATTTACCTGCCCAGTCACACATTTAAAATAAACTTAAATAGACTCTGCAAGAAAAGAAGGGCTATAAGTATTGGTTTATTTGGTACATATATTCAGCTAGTCACTCAAAAAAAAACTAAAACCGAGGGCAGACCAAGGTTGAATGCTTATGTGGAATATAAAAAATGTAAGATTACATGGCTGTCCTTAACCATTTAGTATGCATTTATTGAGTACTTACTACTTGCTGGATGTTTCGGTATGACCGAGGCATTCCTGTTCACAAAGCAAATCAGTGAACACAGAAGCACCTTGGTTTCAGGAAGAAAGATGGACTATATATAGTATACATAAGTAAATGGATTATATATTTCATTAAAGAGTGGCTAAATGATACAGGAAAAAGAAAACAGGTAAGAAGGACAAGGTTGCAACTTTAAGAAGGGTGATGTTCTAGAAGTCAAGTGAGAAAAGTACATTCAGGAAAAGGAAATGAAGAGCATGTCAGATGTGCTGACAGGTCAAGGAAGACACAGACTGAGTGCTTACCAGTGTGCTTAGCAACATGAAGGTCATGGGTCACACTGAAAAGAGCACTTAGAGGGGAGTAATGGAGGCAGAAACCTACATGAAATGGGTAGCAGAGAAAGGGAAAGGATTCTAAATTGCTAGTGCAGACAATGTTTTGAAGAATATTGCTCCAAAAGGTGATAATAGATGGTAGAAAGTGAGGGAAATAACAGCACATTTGTATGCTGCGGTAAAAACTGATTGTGGAAGAGAGGGGGACAATTGTCAGAGGGACACTCTTAAATAGGGCTTCCCTGGTGGCTCAGATGGTAAAGAATCTGCCTGCAAAGCAGGAGACCCGGGTTCAATCCCTGGGTCAGGAAGATCCCCTGAGGAGGGAAATGGCTACCCACTCCAGTATTCTTGCCTGGAAAATTCCATGGACAGAGGAGCCTAGCAGGCTACAGTACATGGAGTCCCAAAGACTTGGATACAACTGAGCGATTAACACACACACAAGAGAGGGGAACGATTGTCAGAGTGATATTCTTGAATAGGCAAGTGAGGATGATATCTGGGATATTGTGATTTGTAATATATATTTGGTCTTCATTCTCATTTCTGGCCCACAGCTCCTAAAACCCTAGGAATTTCTAGTGATGAGGGCAATAAGGAGTCTTTGAGAGTGATGAGATCTTTTATTATTATCATGAGGTGACTTTTGGACTCCACCCAAGGATGTGGGCTGGTTTCAGGGAGAACCAACTATGTGATCAGAGAAGGCAATGGCACCCCACTCCAGCACTCTTGCCTGGCAAATCCCATGGACGGAGGAGCCTGGTGGGCCGCAGTCCATGGTATCGCTAAGAGTCGGACACGACTGAGCAACTTCACTTTCACTTTTTACTTTCATGCACTGGAGAAGGAAATGGCAACCCACTCCAGTGTTCTTGCCTGGAGAATCCCAGGGACGGGGAAGCCTGGTGGGCTGCTGTTTATGGGGTCACACAGAGTCGGACACAACTGAAGTGACTTAGCAGCAGCAGCAGCAGCATTAAGGGAGTATAAGAGACATGTGTCTAGGTAATATTGCTTTTTTTTTTTTTTTTTGTAATTGTGGAGCTTCATAAAGGATGGGTTAATGGAATCATGGGGCGTTCCTGATGGCTCAGTGGTAAAGAATCTGCTTGCCAAGCAGGAGATGTGGGTTTGATCCCTGGGTGGGGAATATCCCCTGGAGAAGAAAATGGCAACCCACTCCAGTATTCTTGCCTGGGAAATCCCATGGACAGACAAGCCTAGTGGGTTACAGTCCATAGGGTCACAAAGAGTTGGACAAGACTTTGGAACTAAACACTTCAATTGAATCATATCTTGAAGAACAGATAGATTTTAGATATGAACAAAAGGAAAAACAACACTTTAGGTGGAGAAAAGAGCCTGACAAGGACTTGTATACTCAGAGAAAAGTGAGTCATTTGATAATGGTGTGAAAGTAATGGGAGGAAATTGTAAACAAAACTGTCCCTATTGTATATAGCAGGAGTCAGTAAACATTCTCTGTAAGGGGTCAGATAGTAAACGTCATGCTTTATAAATCTTGTAGTCTCTGTTTCAACTATCTAATAAGGCTGACACAATGTGAAAACAGCCATATACAACGCATGAATGAATGCGTGTATCCAATACAACTTTACTTATCAAAATAGACTGTTGATGGATTTGACCCACAGGCCAGCCTCTGACACATATGGATTTCATAAGCAGTCCCAATTTCAGTAGAGTTGAGAAAGTGGTATCTTTAACATCTTGAATTGTCCTGCCATTAAGTGTACTGGCATTTTTTCAGTAACTTCTTTCAAGCTGATTTCAACTGACACCAATATTATGAAACTTTCAAATAAGAAATTTCTTAAACACACAATCTGTGTTCAATATTAAGGCTAAAAAAATCCAGTGTGAACTATCTTACCATGAGTTACTACGGTGACTTTTAAAAATTACTTCCATTTAAAAACAAGATTTGGTGCACTGGGATGACCCTGAGGGGTGGGATGGGGAGGGAGGTGGGTGGGAGGGTCAGGATGGGGAACACATGTACACCCATGGCTGATTCATGTGAATATATGTGAATACATTGTGGCAAAAACCACCACAATATTATAAAGTAGTTAGCCTCCAATTAAAATAAAATAAATAAATAAAAATTAAAACAAGATTTGAAGTTGGCATTTAATTTTCATGACTCCACACAATATGTTTTTAAGGCCTATGAATCACAACAATTTATGAAAACAACAAAAATAAATGATTAAGTAAGATGTTTTTAGTATTCAAAAAATGCTATTTCATATAAGACCTATAAAATAATATACATATATATATTTTAAATAAAACAACATGAAGTTCTTGGAGTACTTAAATTGCTTAACTATACTGAAATGCTTCCAAACACATCACAGTCATTTAAATATCACACTGTCAAGGACAAAGGTAGTTATAAATTTTGGACACCTTAGTTGCCATGACAACTCAAAAGGCCTTAACTAGACAGATGCTATTACAGAAAATGAATATAGAAACACCTAAGGTAGTTTATCATCAAAGACAACAATGATGCATGTGTGTGTGTGTGCATGGTAGCCGTTCAGGCATGTCTGACTCTCTGCGACCCCATGGGCTGTAGCCCGCCAGGCTCTACTGCCCATGGAAGTCTCCAGGCAAGAATACTGGAGTGGATAGCCATCTCCTTCTCCAGACAATGAAGCATATATGTAGCTAAAGGGCATATACAAACGGTGCTCTTACCACTCTTCGATAATAGTTCTACACAGCATGTGCATTTTTTATCATTTGGTGTAAGAGTTGTTGAAAAATGTTTTGGGTAAATGTTTTTGAGAAAGGCTAACTCTAGGGCAGGTATAAGTAGACAGCTTCTGCAGAGCAGCACAACTTTAATACTTAACCTACTGTCCAGAAATGGTCAATAAGATCTATTCCTCTAGCTTAGTTTCCAAAAGCACTTTGTTCCAAAAAGTGGTGAGGATGAAACCATAGTACAGAAGGACATTAGTATTTGAGAAAGAGGATAAAGAACATTCTTCCTACCAGACCTCAGAAAATTTAAAATCCACTGAATGTCTGTGAAATAATAATGTGAAAATACATTCTAGGAAAATGAAAAAAAAGTTATCCAGGAAAAAGAAAAATATGGGATATAAGAAATCATGGAGCCCAACACATGTCATATTCACACTTGGGTATAAATAACCGCCACATTTTTTTTAAGTTTTTTTAATAAATCTCATTCATTCATTTAATTTTGCAAAAATGTAAGATTCTTGTGGTAGAAAGTTTATTTATCTTGTTCATTACTGAAATCCAAAACAAAAAACCATACTAGGTACATAACGAGCACATATCACATCTTTGTTGATTTTTTCACTTCTTTACAATTACACTGCCCCCATAACACACACACACACACACACACACACACACACACACTCAGAACTATCAGACTCTCACCCGCACTTGCTTCCCTCTCCAGCAGGTGTCCCAGTCGGCCACTGTAATACTATCCTAAAGAGAATCGAAATCTTCCTCCACTGAGTTTTCTCCACATTTCACCTTTCTGATCCTTTTATTTTGCCAGTGTCCAATTCCAAGCTACATAGTATTGTTGGAAAAAATGTTCCCTTATAATTTTTTGAGATGCAATTTTTAATTGGGCCTTCTCTACATCTTGCTAATGATTTCTGGTTCTTTCTGACATCCCCCCACTATACTTTTAAAATCAATTTTATTGATATAATAAAGTGATAAAACATACCCATTTTAGGTATATGATATGCAGAGTTTTGATAACTGTATACATCCATGAAATTGCTCCAACAACAACAGAAAACAGCTATAATCATCAAAATTTCTCCCATGCCCCATTACAGGCATACCAGTCCCAACCTTAACACCAGGCAACTCCTGACCTAATATGTACTTTTCCAGATAGCAGTGTGGAAGGAAAATCACAGATAAATTCCACGTGGTAAATATTGTGAGAAAAGAAGAGGAAAACTCATGCTAAGATTATTACTTTATTTGGTGAACAGGCAGCACTTCATGATGATTAATTGCAGAAATCAAAAGTTCACTATAGAAAAAAAAATCCTGGATATATCATAATTTTCAAGCTTAAAAATAAAATAAAGTAAAATGAGGCAAAGAAAACTTAAGCAAACTAACAGAAGGTAATGGTAAGCATAAAAGGAGAAAATTAAACAAAGAAATCACAATAAGAAGTTCACACATAAAAAGTAACGTAGCAGTAGTAAATCTAAATATACAAGCACATTCACCCATACATGAAAAGATGTGATTAAAAACTACATTTGATTACTAAAAGACACTTGGATTGAGTTTTAAAAATAGAGAGGCAGAAAGATAACAGATAATGTTTTTTTAATATGGTATTTGTAAAAAGTGAAACAAAAATGTTACAAAAAGCTTGAAAATGAAAGTACAAGAAAAGATATGCTAAGCAAATATGAGTATAGTAATAATAATACCATAAAATTAGAATTCAAGACAAAAATACAATTAGAATTCTAAGCAATACAAAGATAACAGATATGGATGAAAGTTACAATCTGTAAGAGGATATGAAGCTTTATGCTTCTAAGAACATAGTTTCCAATATATAACAATATCGCTTCAAATTATATAAAGGAAAATCTAATAGAAAAACAAGGAGTCATTTAAAAATCTTAAACTGTGCTCAGAAATTTAAACATAAACATGAGTAGGGCTGTGGTTTGGGTATGTGAGTTAGCTAGTTCTCAAAACACCACCACCACCACCGTCATCTTGTAGCCTCTGCAATTTCTGTTATGTAAGTACCTCACCATACTGATTTCAAGTCACAGTGTTTTAACATCTGGCTCACAAAATTTCTGCATATTTAACCATTGGCTCAGCCAATTAGAGCTGGCTCTAGCACACCACTGCCTGTGGTAAATTTTAAAACACAATGAACAATGTTTTAGGTAGTGTGTATGTACATTAGATTAACCAGGGATAGATGAAACATTCTACCTCATAGACATAGCACATAGAAAATAAATACAGAGGGCATTCCTAAGAGGTTGCTTATACGCCTAAAGCATCAATGTGCTAAACCTAATGTCTCAAAAAAAATTACACAAAAATGAAACCAGATTCTATATGCCACATGCTATAACCACAAATCAATAATATCAATAATATTGGATGATTGAATCGAATAATATTGAATTAAAATAATATCAATGCTGTTGAATTAAAAAGCAATAAAAATAGAAAATAAAAAGAATTATACACTTGAAAATGTAAATTACCCTTTTAAATAGAGCTGGTATAAAAGAAAATCAATTTGAAAATTACATGTCATTAAAAAAACATTATGGCAAAAGCATAACATAGAATTCTATAGACTCTCACAGAAAATAATTAGATTGAAATACTTTACTATTTATTAATCACAAGAATCTATAAAATCATTTTAAAAGCAGAATTCAGTATTACTAAAGATAAAAAGAGTAATAAAGTAGAAAAAGGTAATTAGTATAACTAAAAGATATAGCTTTGAAAAATAAATCTGATCAAAACTAGAAAGCAAAATGTCAGATTACATATATATGTATTAAAATACAAAAAGGCCATTAGAGTATAATTTTTGTAAATTATATGTTCATGCAAATCTATTTGAACACTGATTTTCTAAAAAAATTATCAAAATGGGTTCATGAAAATAAGGAAAACTTAATTAAAGATTAATCAAAATATATGTAATAAAAGGGGCTTCCTGGTGGCTCAGATTACTAAGGAATCTACCAGCAATGCAGGAAATCCGGGTTCAGTCTCCGGGTTGGGAAGATCCCCTTGAGAAGGAAATGGCAACCCACTCCAATGTTCTTGCCTGCAGAATCCAATTGACAGAGGAGCCTGGCGGGCACAGTCAATGGGATTGCAGAGTTGGACACTATTGAGCAACTAACACAGACATGCATTAAAAGACTGAATTCTTTATGAAGGTTTTTACCAAAAATTTAGGAAATTTACAAATCCTTATGGTAATTACAGTATTATTCTAATTCATGGGTGCCAAAATCTAACATCAAAACTATGTAATGATAACCTAGGAAAGAAAATCATGTAGCAATCTCTTATAGGAACATAAATACTAATTTCAAAAATATTAAATTTTACTAAGTAGAGTGTTAACAGAATAAAATTAAATTTGTCCTTGAAAAGATGGTCAGCATCAGGAAGTTTACTTGTGTGCATGCACACATGCTAAGTTGCTTTAGTCATGTCTGACTTTTTGCAACCCTGTGGACTGTTGCCAGCCTGGCTCCTCTCTGTGGGATTCTCCAGGAAAGAATACTTGAATGGGTTGCCATGCCCTTCTCCAGTGTACCTGTGTCTCTTATGTCTCCTGCCTTGGCAGACGGGTTCTTGACCACGGGTTCCTTCCCAGGGCGCCACCTGGGAAGCCCTTAGTTGTATATTTACTACATTAACAGATAAAAAGAGAAAAGTCATACTGTAGCCTTTGTAGATGGAAAAAATAATTTGAGAAAATTCAGCACAAAATTTTTAAAATATCAAAATAAGATCCAACTGAAAAACAGTGTCTAATACAAACCTGTAAGATTCCTATCTGGGGTCATTTTCACAAAGTACAGGCCCTGAATGAGGAGACACATACTCAGGGCTGCCGGTCAACACTGATGTGGTCACAACTATACAGGTTTGAATCCTCTCATTTACTCTCTAGGTGACTTCAAGACATGCATATGCCTTAGTTCTTTTTTTTTTTTCCCCTCCAAATCATCAAAATGGAAATGATCGTAGAACATACCTCTTATGATCATTGTGAAGATTAAAATTTATATTGTGCACAAGGCATAGTAAGGACTCACAACATCGTCTATGAATATCACACTGGCATCTCATCAACAACCTTTGAGAAAAATATGGCAGGCACCATTATTATCAGCCTCTGTTCACAAAGAAAGGGAGTAAAACTCAGAGAAGTGAAATCATCTGCCCAACATTACACATGGTAAGCAGAAACATAATTGGAGTTTATTCCTGGTTCCTTCATTCACTCACACATTCATCAAAAATACATTAAGCCCCTACTAAGTGTCAGTCATTATTCTAAGGACACAGCATGGAAAAAAGGAAAAAAAAGAAACAACCCAGGAAGTTGGGACATAACTAAAGTAGCGAAAAAAAAAATGTATGACTGACAAAACAAACTACCATGGGAAACAATGAAGACAGTACTTGCGAAGTTAACCTCTATTTTACAAGAGATGGGCAAGAAAGACCTCACTAATAAGGTGACGTTTGTCCGTCTAGTCAAGGCTATGGTTTTTCCAGTGGTCATTATGGATGTGAGAGTTGAACTGTGAAGAAGGCTGAGCGCCGAAGAATTGATGCTTTTGAACTGTGGTGTTGGAGAAGACCCTTGAGAGTCCCTTGGACTGCAAGGAGATCCAACCAGTCCATTCTGAAGGAGATCAGCCCTGGGATTTCTTTGGAAGGAATGATGCTGAAGCTGAAACTCCAGTACTTTGGCCACCTCATGCGAAGAGTTGAGTCATTGGAAAAGACTCTGATGCTGGGAGGGATTGGGGGCAGGAGGAGAAGGGGACGACAGAGGATGAGATGGCTGGATGGCATCACTGACTCGATGGACGTGAGTCTGAGTGAACTCCGGGAGTTGGTGATGGACAGGGAGGCCTGCCGTGCTGCGATTCATGGGGTCGCAAAGTGTCAGACACGACTGAGCGACTGAACTGAACTGAACTGAAATTGAAGCAAAGTCCTAAAGGAAGAGAGTGAGACAGTGCCTGAAGAAACAGTTTTCCAGGCAGAGGCAACAAGGAATACAAAGACCCTTGTATGGGAAAAGCTTGCTGGGAAAGGCAAGGAGGCTCTATTTTTAATCCTTTTGACCTTGCTGCATGGCATGTGGGATTTTAATTCCCAGACCAGGGATCGAACCTGTCCCCCTACCCCCCTGCAGTGGGAGCACAGAGTCTTAACCACTGGCCCCAAAGAGGCTCTAATTCAGCCAGAAATTCAGGAAGTGAGGGAACATGAGAGTAGGGGACAGTGGCAAGAGGTATGGACTTGGGCAAGTACTTGAGCTTTCATTGGAAAATCTATTTGAAACATATTGAGCACAAAAAGGAGGTAAACTGGTTTAGATTTTTATTTTATTTATTTTTTTTACAATTAAATTTTTTTTTATTTTGAAATAATTTTAGAGTCACAGAATGGTTGTAATAATAACAAAAGATTCTTGTGTACCTTTCAGCCAGTCTTTCCAAACAGAGAAAGGAATCTTTTACATTTCTCTACTCAAACACAATCTCCTCCCTTCTGCTAAATGTAACCACTATTCCATTTTTAATGGGAATAAGTTCTTTCCTTTTTCACTCTCATATTTCTTTGTCTTTTAAGTCTTCTTTAATATCCACCTCATTTCGTTTTGTTCCTAACTGCTGAGGTTGCAGTACTGTCCATTCTGTTCTGGTTTAGATTTTTAAAGCTACACTCTGGCTACCATACTGAGAAAGACTTTGCTTGGGTAAGCATGGGCTTGGGGAAACAATTGGAATATTGCTACAGTAATCCAAGATGACAGAAATGGAGAGAGAGGGAATGTATATTTTGAAGATAAAGGATTTTCTGCTGAATTGGATGTTAGTTATAAAAGAAAGATAAGTGTCAAGGATGACGTCAAAGATTTGGGCCTGAAATGGCAAGAGCCAGTTTACTGTTTATTCAACTGAGGGAGACAGGGAGAGATGATGTAAGAGAAAAGTCAGGAGTTCAGTTTTGAAAAGATTAAATTCCACAACTGTTAAGTATCCAATTTTCTCAAGATGTTAGGAAGAGAACGAGAACTGGATTCCAGGACAAAGACCACAAAAAGAATACTGGGAATGTTGATAATATACTAAATAAGCAGTAAAGTGTATGTTAGTCACTCAGTTGTGTCTGACTCTTTGCTCCAAGGACTGTAGCCTGCCTGGCTTCTCTGCCTGTGGGATTCTTCAGGCAAGAATACTGGAGTGGGTTGCCATTCCCCTCCTCGGGGGATCTTCCCCACCCAGGGGTCAAAATCATGTCTTTTGCATTGGCAAGCAGATTCTTTAGCACTGAGCCACTAGGGAAGCCCAATACTGTAAATGCTAAACTAGTTTGGATATCCAGGTCTGTAGGTAGAGAAAGCATCCTAGAGGAGATGACAAAAATTGATTACCTTAAAGGGTGATTAAAGTTAGCCAATTTTAGAAAGGGGGAAAGGGCCTTTCAAGCAGAGGAAAATAGTGGGGGAAGGCATGGAGGCAAGAAATATTATGAAGCATTCAGGTAAACTCCAAGCACTTCAATTTTACCAGCACATCAAGTTGGAGAAAGGGGGTAAAAGTGGTATAATTGAAAGTCGCTCAGTTGACTCTTTGAGACCCCATGGACTATACAGTCCATGGAATTCTCCAGGCCAGAATACTGGAGTGGGCAGCCTTTCCCTTCTCCGGGGGATCTTCCCAACCCAGGGATCAAACGCAGGCCTCCCTATTGCAGGCGGATTCTGAACCAGCTGAGCCACAAGGGAAGCCCGAAAGTGTTATGAAAGTGGTATGATCAATGATAAATGAGTTGTCATGGAAAACCTTGCTTGATAGAACTTACTGCTCACTGGGCTCAGAAGTGCAAGGCACAATCAAAATTTGCATTTGATTTAGATATCTTGACCACCCTGAAGAGAATATATTTAAAGGAAGCAAGACTGAAGGTAACAAAACAAATCAAACATTATTATAATAGATAGTTCATGTGCTACAGTACATAGTTCAGGTTTGAAGAAGTAGTAATAGGAATTCCAAAGTAGTAACAGTGTTACTTATTGGAGTAACATTTCCCAGAAAAATTGGCAGGTCGCATTGACTGTCTGATATGTAGAATGAAAAAGCAGGAAGGGGCTTGAATGACTCACAGGTTTTGGGTTTGGAATGTCAGAGTAGTGGAGCTACTAACTGAGACTGGACATAAGACAGGGTTGGCTGGAAGGGAAGATGATTCACTCAGTGTTGAAGTTTGGGACGGCAGTGGGATAGCAAAGATAATGATTTGGCAGACAGATGAATATGCAAATTAGAATCTTAAGAAAGGGCAGGGCTGATGATATAAGGCATGGGCTTAAGACCATGAGTTCAGATCAAGCTAGGAGAGCATATAAAGAGAAAACTGCAGTGAAAAATGGGAGGAATAATCTTTAAACTTTCCTCAGATGATAGTTTTGGTGAAAGGCTTCTAATTGCTTGGGATTAGTCACAGCTAACATGATCATGGGACAATGGAAACAGTGACAGACTTTATTTACTTGGGTTCCAAAATCACTGCAGATGGTGACTGCAGCTGTGAAATTAAAAGACACTTTCTCCTTGGAAGAAAAGCTATGACCAACCTAGACAGAATATTAAAAAAAAAAAAAAAAAAAGCAGAGACATTACTTTGCAAACAAAGATCCATATAGTCAAAGCTATGGTTTTCCCAGTAGTCATGTATGAATGTGAGAGTTGGACCATAAAGAAGGTTGACTGCCAAAGAACTGATGACTCTTGAGAGTCCCTTGGACTGGAAGGAGATTCAACAACTCAATCTTACAGGAAATCAATCTTGAATATTCATTGGAAGGACTGATGCTGAAGCTGAAGCTTCAATACTTTGGCCACCTGATGTGTAGAGCTGACTCATTAGAAAAGACCCTGATGCTGGGAAAGATTTAAGGCAGGAGGAGAAGGGGATGACAGAGGATAAAATGGTTGGATAGCATCACCGACTCAATGGACATGAGTTTGAGCGAGCTCCGGGAGTCGGTGATGGACAGGGAGGCCTGGCTTGCTGCAGTCCATGGGGTCACAAAGAGTCAGACACGACTGAGCAACTGAACAACAACCACAACATGATCCTGGGCTTCCCTGGTGGCTCAGTGGTAAAGAACTCACCTGCTAATGCAGGAGATGCAGGTCCAGTCTCTGGGTAGAGAAGATCCGCTGGAGGAGGAAATGGCAACCCACTCCAGTGTTCTTACCTGAGAAATTCCATGGACAGAGGAGGCTTGCAGGCTAGTCCATGGGGTCACAATAGAGTTGGACGCAACTTAGCAAATGAGCATCAAAAACATGATCACGCAGCCAGCAATTACAGCTCTCCTGTGGACTCAGCACAGTTTGTTTGAATGTACAAAGCATATTTTTTCAATTCAAACATTTCTGAAGTAGGGTCCCATCTAATAAATGATCTCTAATCTCATCTCTAGAAAAGCTGATAGTAAAAAGATAGGTGCTTCTTAAAGACAATGACAGCATCTCAAGGCAAGTTCTCTGGGAAGGAGACTCTGAAACAGATTTCTGTGCAGGATGTATATTGAGAAGGGTCTTTGCGATCACTCCCTATGGGGTAGGGAAGGAGAAAGCCCAGTAAGGCCCAGTCTCTGTCTCGGCTCTGTGGAGCACTGAAGATGGAATGGCTCCTGACGTTGTCAATCTTGGAGAAAACAGGGCTTTTGTAACACTCCCCTCTCTGCAAAGAACACTGCGTGTACAATGCCCCGGGAGTGGCCGT
Source organism: Bubalus bubalis (assembly GCF_019923935.1). Taxonomy (NCBI): domain Eukaryota; kingdom Metazoa; phylum Chordata; class Mammalia; order Artiodactyla; family Bovidae; genus Bubalus; species Bubalus bubalis. The sequence continues at coordinate 56,279,173 of NC_059173.1, read as the reverse complement.
GACCTGGGCAACAAGAGGTTCTCCCAGAGAGGACTGTCCAGCAAGTGGCACTCCCAACCATCGGGACAGCAAAATCATCATTCCTTAAGGAAAATACAGCCATAGCATGGCATCCACTGCAGATGATTCTCAAGAATGAAGGAAATACAGCACTTTTATCTCCATGTGATTTGATCTTAATATGATCATGAAGTTTCAAACATAAATATTCCTTGGAACAAGCCATTTAAAAATCTGTTTTAGTAAAAGGTTAGGTCATCTGGAATCCCACCCTGTTTGGCACAAAGTGGAGAAAGAGAATTACTCTGGAACATTTAAAGTAATATATAAGATTTTTAAAAGACATTCATTGCAAAATTCCCAGAGACTGACTGAAACATTATTTGGGACAAAAGACTAAATAATAATGGTTAAGTTCTAACTCTCTGAGCACTTAGAATGACGTAGGTTTATCATGTAATTAGTAGCTCTGAAGTTCCAATGCTCCTTTCTTACACGGCAAGGAAGGAACAGCCCCAGCCCTGTAGTGGAGGCATGGAGGGTGACCCCAGCCTTGTGTCACATTCTACCTCCTAGTTGGCATCTCAGGTTAACAGCAGGTCCTATCAGCAGGCAGGCTGCCAGCACTCCCCTCAATCTACGTTGACTCCAATGACAACCTAACCCCAGCAGACCTCATAGGGAATCGAAACCTTATCCATGACTCTCAAGGACCTGAATACCAAGCCTGGTGCCTTGATTCCTCAGGGCTTTCAGCTACTTTATATAGATATTATATTTTTGTATATTGCGTGCTAAGTTCCTTCAGTCATGTCTGACTCTTTGCCTCCCTAAAGACTAGTCTGCCAGGCTCCTCTGTTCTTGGGATTCTCCAGGTAAGAATATTGAAGTGCATTGCTATGCCCTCCTCCAGGGGATCTTCCAGACCCAGGGATCAAACCCATGTCTCTTATGTCTTCTGCACTGGTAGATGAGTTCTTTACCACTAGTGCCACCTAGGAAACCCAGATGCTCTATTTAGATATGTGCTAATGAAGCAACAGTTAGAACTGGACATGGAACAACAGACTGGTTCCAAACCAGGAAAGGAGTACATCAAGGCTGTATATTGTCACCCTGCTTATTTAACATATACAGAGTACATCATGAGAAACACTGGGCTGGATGAAGCATAAGCTGGAATCAAGATTGCTGGGAGAAATATCAATAACCTCAGATATGCAGATGACACCACCATTATGGCAGAAAGTGAAGAGGAACTAAAGAGTCTCTTGATGAAAGTGAAATAGGAGAGTGAAAAAGCTGGCTTAAAACTCAACATTCAGAAAACTAAGATTATGGCATCTGGTCCCATCACTTCATGGCAAATAGATGGGGAAACAGTGGAAGTAGTGACAGACTTTATTTTCTTAGGCTCCAAAATCACTGCAGATGGTGACTGAAGCCATGAAATTCAAAGACACTTGCTCCTTGGAAGAAAAGTTATGACCAACCTAGACAGCATATTTAAAAGCAGAGACATTACTTTACCAACAAAAGTCCATCTAGTCAAAGTGATGGTTTTTCCAGAGTCATGTGTGGCTGTGAGAGTTGGACTATAAAGAAAGCTGAGCACTGAAGAATTGATGCCTTTTTTTTTTTAATTGATGCTTTTGAACTGTAGTGTTGGAGATGACTCTTGAGAATCCCTTGGACAGCAAGGAGATCCAACCAGTCCATCCTAAAGAAATCAGTCCTGAATATTCATTGGAAGGACTTATGCTGAAGCTGAAACTCCAATACTTTGGCCACCTGATGGGAAGAACTGACTCATTAGAAAAGACCCTGATGCTGAGAAAGATTGAAGGCAGGAGGGTAAGGGGGTGACAGAGGATGAGATGGTTGGATGGCATCACCGACTCAATGGACAAGAGTTTGAGTAAACTCTGGGAGTTGGTGATGGACAGGGAAGCCTGGCATGCTGTAGTCCATGGGGTAGCAAAGAGTCAGACAAGACTGAGCGACTGAACTGAACTAATGAGTTTTTCCCCTCTTCTCACAGTTGAACCTGCCCACAAGGGTGGGGATGATGAGTTAAGAGAAGCAGTGAGGACGTGGCCAGGCTGGACCCACTGGAGAGACACTGGCTGTCTGAGATCAGGCCAAGTGAAACCCAAAAACTGAACTTCACTGAGCCTTAGCTCCAAACAAGAGGGACTGCCTGAGCAAGAAACCCTGGAGGAGGTTAAAAATGCACTACTTCTGGTAATGCATTCTGAAGGTAAAGAATACTTCCTAAACCATCAACCAAAAAAAAAAATTTTTTTTCAATCTACTCTGCCACAGGAAATAATAACTTTTCCTTCTATTCTCCCTATAGAAAACATTAAGAATCATTATCACATGAAAGAGGAAATCTGAGTGTATGCAGACAAAACCCAGCTTAGAGTATTGTTGTTCTTCCAAGGCTTCTGTTCCTTAGTTGGGTGCTTGTTTTATACAAATTGAAAACATGAGCTCTTTAATCTTTTTTTTTTAAATGATCAATAACACCTTTAACATCTAAAAGCTATGCACTCTCTCCTCAGAAAAATGCATATAAACACATATCCAAAAATTTGGATGAAATCATATGAAGCTAAAACATTAAATCCTCTAGAGGTTTCAGAATACCTTTTTTCTAGATTTTTGGCCCTGCAAAGTGATTTTTTTTTTAATGCATATGCATAACACATACATAAAATACATTCGTTTATCTCCTACAGTGCCTAACATTGCAGTTAACACGATGGAAGTTTAATAAATGTCCACTGATTTCAATTACCCAAGAACTAAGTAGTCAACAGAAGACACAGAACCATCCTTGTAATTCTTTGCCTGGTTGTATCTTACACTATTTCATGATTTCCTTTTTTAAAAAAAGACATAATTATTGTTACTGTGGGTTCAGGTTTAGAGCAGAAGTAAAATAAACATTAAACTACAAACTCAGTATAACTACTTGGATATAACTATACATGCAATAAAAATTCACATTTAGGTGAGGAGAGTACCTGTAACATAGGCAGTACTCAAGTATTTGTGGATTATGAATAAATGAATAATAAATAAGACAGGATAAAGACTGCTGCAAATGGAGGTTTTTGGATGGGGGGTGGGGTGGGGAATTGAGGTTATTCTTGAAGAGTGAATATGATTTGAATAGGAAGAAGGAGGCTATTCCAGCTAATATAGACCCAGCATAAATTATACTATCCAAGGACGAGAAAGCCTAAGAGGAGTCACCAACTGGAAAGTAATGAAGGAAGTCAAAGGAAATACATTTGAAGAGGTGAATTGGAGTGAGACTCCATACGACCTTCCAAGTCAAGGTGAAAAATCAGATATTTGTTCTGGACAACAGAATACAACTTCAGATTCTTAGACAGTGAGTTACCTAACAATTATACTTTACAAGAATTAGTCAGTAATTAAACCCATAACTGAAGAGAAAAAAATCTTTCATCATTTTTTAACATCAACTAGTATGATACTCAACCAAGTCTTTACTTATTAAACAATTACCTTAATCTGAGTGATAGCTCTTCTACTTTAAAAGATTAGCTTTTGTTTCCTGGTCATCAACAATCATCCTTTTGTTCCAGGAAAATAGAGACTGTTGATTATTTAAGAGTGAAATTTGTAGTTGATGGCATGCTGAACCCACATGTTAATTATTAGATGCATAAATAAAGGACTGGGTCATAACTAGCATAAAATCCTCCCAGCATAAAATTCTCCAGCCTCTCCAGCACATATGCCCAATAGGAACTTCCATCTGAGTTGTGACTGTTGTCTCTTGTAATATACATAATGTATTACATATACATCATTCGATGTATCAAGTATTCATGGTGTTTCTGCATTTTGACTGGCCTACTAAAGCCAGCCTTCATTCAATCTCTTTATAAATCCCTTCAGAGTACATTTGGTTATAGCCCTCTTTAGAACTCTAACTATTGATAAAAGTGAAAAGTAAACAATGTTTTTTCTTTCCCAGAAAATTTGTACCACCTGCTCTCCAGCCAAAAACGTTATTCTTCCCCTTAAGCACCACCTTTTCCACTGGCAAACAAATATTATTTCAATGACTGAAAGTGGAAGTAAACTTGAGAAAGTGAAGTCGCTTAGTCATGTCCGACTCTTTGCGACCCCGAGGGCTGTAGCCCACCAGGCCCCTCCGTCCATGGGATTCTCCAGGCAAGAATACTGCAGTGGGTTGCCCTTTCCTTCTCCAGGGGATCTTCCCGACCCAGGGATCGAACCCAGGTCTCCTGCATTGCAGGCAGATGCTTTAACCTCTGAGCCACCAGGGAAGCCCCAAACTTGAGAATGCTGTCCTAACATATAGATAGGATAAAAGCGAGCCATAAGTTGTTAAGTAATTTATACCAGGTTCCTACATTTTACCTATGACATCACAGTGTCTCTCACTATTCCTTAACTGTCCGGGGAACTTCCCAGTGTTGGCTTGCCATTGTATGTCTATCCATGTGCATGAGTGTGTGTGTGTGTGTACATGGCATGTGCACAGACACACATCTTTCCCATTTCATAGAATCTGATAAAAGTCTCCGCTTCTATAAACCTTATATATTTTTTGATGTGACTATTTATTATGTAAGGGTGCTGTAGCCATGGGGAGCTATATAGTACTGACCTTCTGATGGAAAATTCTAGCTAGTACCTTATACCTTAAATGGTTTTGATCAAAAGTTTGATGGGGAAAAGCTTGTAATTAGATAAAATCAAAATTTTTGTGGAATTCAATTATCAATATTTTCCAAGGTTAGACTTGACAGAAAACTCAGATTTCACTAAGTCAAGTTCACCTAGTTGTTAACATTTCTTATGGATCTGAATTTAAGAAGAAAGGAGAACAAAGCTGGATATTATGGTTGTAGTCACTTACATAGAAAGATAATAGTTGAACCTGTCTTTATTGTTAACATTAATAAATGTTCGGAAAAAAACTCACAATGGACTTCCCTGGTAGCCCAGTGGATAAGAACCCACCTGCCAATGCAGGGTACATGGGTTCAATCCCTGGTTCAGGAGGATTCTATATGCCACGGAGCAAATAAGCCCCTGTGCCACAACCACTGACCCTGTGCTCTAGAACCCGCATGCCACAACTACCGAGCCCAAGTGCCCAGAGACTGCGTTCCACAAAAGAGAAGCCACGGCAACGAGAAGCCCACACACCTAAACGAGAGTAGCCTCTGATCACCACAACTAGAGACAGCCCACAGACAGCAACGAAGACCCCGTACAGCCAAAAAATAAAACCAAAGAAATAAATACAGAAAAAAGAAAACACTCACAATATGTCACAAACTATCCCTGAAGGAAAAAATACATTAAAAGAACAAAGTATTAACATTAATCATCTCTGTAGCAGAACATACCATTCAAATATATCTAACATATCTAATGTTGGCTTCCCTGGTGGCTCAGAGGTTAAAGCATTTGCCTGCAGTGCAGGAGACCCAGGTTTGATCCCTGGGTCAGGAAGATCCCCTGGAGAAGGAAATGGCAACCCACTCCAGTATTCTTGCCTGGAGAATCCCATGGATGGAGGAGCCTGGTGGGTACAGTCCACAGGGTTGCAAAGAGTCGGACATGACTGAATGACTTCTCTTTCTTTCTTTCTTTCTTAATAAAAAAAAAATGGGGGACTTCCCTGGTGGTCTGGTGGTTCAGATTCTGTGTTTCAATGGCAGGGTGCATGGGCTCTATCCCCGGTGGGGGAACAAAGACTCTGCATTCTGGATGCGTGTCCAAAAAAAATTAAGAAGAGTTCAGAACAAAAATTCAGAAAGCAGCAGTGGAAAAAATTGTTTTAAAAAAACTGAACAACTGTATAGAGAAATTAGTCTTCAGCATAAACTACTTCAATATGAGCTGTAAATTTGTGAATTCTATTGAAATACACAATCTGCATGATGCCAAGAGAAAATAGTAATTCTTGGCCCCAGAAACAACAAAATGGATCACTTGATGTCGGGGAGTTTCGTACAACCAATGGAGATTAAGCTCTGCACTAATGATCGCTTATCAAGCAACTAATGACTTAACTTGAGCTCCTGAAGAGTCTGTGGATTGTTATCTGAAAGGAAAGGAAGCCCCATAATAGAGTAAAAGGCCACGCAGAGTAATTGCCTTCAGGAAAAAAAAAAAAAAAAGCTTTCTCAGTTTCCAACAGAAACACATAAAACATAAATTATACGGGAATGAAAAATATGTTAAAAATCTTGTTTTTTCACTTCGACTCCTTCGGGCACCCATTATCATGCTTGAACTGAATATTTACATCAAATAAACACCATTAGCAGAAAAGATGATGAAAGAAAATTCTTTCCCCACTTAGAACATTTCAACATCTGGGCTACCATAGGTCATTAAGGCACAAGGAAATAGACCCTCTAGACTGCCACCTACCCTTTGATTTTTTTTTAAGGAAAATGTGAAGAAATATCTGTATTCTTAGATTCCATTGGGATGCTGGACAACCTATTTCCAGGCAAAGAAAAGATTACTATGACTTCTAGTAACCCTCTAAAAAAATGTCTTATTCTTTTAACTCAGGTTAATTAGACATGCCAACTCTTAAGAAAACAGAAGAAGGAAAGGCACCGTGTTCCACAGTGCATCTCATGTAAGAGTTCTGAGCAAGAATCAAGCAGTGTTCTTGGGAAAGAAGGAAAATGTACAGTGAGAGAAACAGGCATTCTCTCAGGCTTGGCTTAATTAAGGTAAAACAAGACCACTTAGAGTCACAGAATTATTGGGAGGGTGTTAAGGCTGAGCTGAGTACCAGAAATGTCAGCCAGTAAGGATACATAGCCAGGTGATGTAACCACAAAGGATAAGCGGAGAATGAGAAATTTTCATAAGGAAAAACTGGCATTAAAGTATGCTCATTTCAATGGGAGAAAAAAAAAAAAAACCTCTCCAAGATGTTTAATTAATGCTCAGCGAGGATTCCCTGGTCGGAGGCACTTCTTAGGAGTTGTGCCTAGAGTAATAAAAGAGGTGAATTACTGAACATAAATGATGTTAGATCCTTGACAGTGCAAACAGCCAAGGAAAGCACTCCAAAAGCTTGATTCTAATGTACAGCAAGGATGAGTTGAACAAGACTAGAAGCGAGCTGGCAACGATGGACCATGCAGAAGCATGGCCGAGAGAAGCTACCCTTCACACAAGGTCAGGGGTGGCGGCCGAGAGGAGCCACCCCACGCCCGAGGTCAGGGGCGGTGGCCGAGAGGAACCACCCCATGCCCGAGGTGAGGGGCAACAGCCGAGAGGGGCAACCCCATGTCCAAGGAGCGGTGGCTGTGCGGGCGCAGGAGGGCCAAGAGGAGCTACTCCACCATCAAGGTCAGGAGGGGCGGCTGTGAGGAGATACTCCTCAACCAAGGTAAGGAGCAGCGGCTGTGCTTTGCTTGAGCAGCCGTGAAGAGATACCCCACGTTGAAGGTAAGAGAAACCCAAGTAAGACGGTAGGTATTGTGAGAGGGCATCAGAGGGCAGATACACTGAAACCATAATCACAGAAAACTAGCCAATCTGATCACACGGACCACAGTCTAACTCAATGAAACTAAGCCATGTCCTGTGGGTCCACCCAAGACAGGTGGGTCATGGTGGAGAGGTCTGACAGAATGTGGTCCACTGGAGAAGGGAATGGCAAACCACTTCAGTATTCTTGCCTTGAGAACACCATGAACAGTATGAAAAGAGAAAATGATAGGATACTGAAAGAGGAACTGCCCAAGTCGGTAGGTGCCCAATATGCTACTGGAGATCAGTGGAGAAATAACTCCAGAAAGAATGAAGGGATGGAGCCAAAGCAAAAACAATACCCAGTTGTGGATGTGGCTGGTGATAGAAGCAGGGTCCGATGCTGTAAAGAGTAATATTGCATAGGAACCTGGTCCATGAATCAAGGCAAATTGGAAGTGGTCAAACAGGAGATGGCAAAAATGAATGTCGACATTCTAGGAATCAGCGAACTAAAATGGACTGGAATGGGTGAATTTAACTCAGATGACCATTATATCTATTACTGTGGGCAGGAATCCCTTAGAAGAAATGGAGTAGCCATCATGGTCAACAAAAAAGTCCAAAATGCAGTACTTGGATGCAATCTCAAAAACGACAGAATGATCTCTGTTCATTTCCAAGGCAAACCATTCAATATCACAGTAATCCAAGCCTATGCCCCGACAAGTAATGCTAAAGCAGCTGAAGTTGAATGGTTCTATGAAGACCTACAAGACCTTTTAGAACTAACACCCAAAACAGATGTCCTTTTCATTATAGGGGACTGGAATGCAAAAGTAGGATGCCAAGAATACCTGTGGTAACAGGCATTTTGGCCTTGGAGTACGGAATGAAGCAGGGAAAAGGCTAATACAGTTTTGCCAAGAGAATGCACTGGTCATAGCAAACACCCTCTTCCAACAACACAGGAGAAGACTCTACACATGGACATCACTAGATGGTCAACACTGAAATCAGATTGATTACATTTTTTGCAGCCAAAGATGGAGAACCTCTATTCAGTCAGCAAAAACAAGACCAGGAGCTGACTGTGGCTCAGATCATGCACTCCTTATTGTCAAATTCAGAATGAAATTAAAGAAAGTAGGGAAAACCACTAGACCATTCAGGTATGACCTAAATCAAATCCCTTATGATTATACAGTGGAAGTGAGAAATAGATTTAAGGGACTAGATCTGATAGATAGAGTGCCTGATGAACTATGGACAGAGATTAGTGACATTGAACAGGAGATAGGGATCAGGACCATCTCCATGGAAAAGAAATGCAAAAAAGCAAAATGGCTGTCTGGGGAGGCCTTACAAATAGCTGTGAAAAGAAGAGAAGCAAAAAGCAAAGGAGAAAAGGAAAGATAGAAGCATCTGAATGCAGAGTTCCAAAGAATAGCAAGGAGAGATAAGAAAGACTTCCTCAGGGATCAATGCAAAGAAATAGAGGAAAACAACGGGATTGGAAAGACTAGAGATCTCTTCAAGAAAATTAGAGATACCAAGGGAACATTTCATGCAAAGATGGGCTCGATAAAGGACAGAAATGGTATGGACCTAACAGAAGCAGAAGATATTAAGAAGAGGTGACAAGAATACACAGAAGAACTGTACAAAAAAGATCTTCACAACCCAGATAATCACGATGGTGTGATTACTCACCTAGAGCCAGACATCCTGGAATGTGAAGTAGGCCTTAGAAAGCATCACTACGAACAAAGCTAGTGGAGGTGATGGAATTCCAGTTGAGCTATTTCAAATCCTGAAAGATGATGCTGTGAAAGTGCTGCACTCAATATGCCAGCAAAGTTGGAAAACTCAGCAGTGGCCACAGGACTGGAAAAGGTCAGTTTTCATTCCAATCCCAAAGAAAGGAAATGCCAAAGAATGCTCAGACTACCGTACAATTGCACTCATCTCACACGCTAGTAAAGCAACGCTCAAAATTCTCCAAGCCAGGCTTCAGCAATATGTGAACCATGAACTTCCAGATGCTCAAGCTGGTTTTAGAAAAGGCAGAAGAACCAGAGATCAAATTGCCAACATCCCCTGGATCATCAAAAAAGCAAGAGAGTTCCAGGAAAACATCTATTTCTGCTTTATTGACTATGCCAAAGCCTTTGACTGTGTGGATCACAATAAACTGTGGAAAATTCTGAAAGAGATGGGAATACCAGACCACCTGACCTGCCTCTTGAGAAATCTGTATGCAGGTCAGGAAGCAACAGTTAGAACTGGACATGGAACAACAGACTGGTTCCAAATAGGAAAAGAAGTACATCAAGGATGTATATTGTCACCCTGCTTATTTATCTTATATGTAGAGTACATCATGAGAAACGCTGGGCTGGAAGAAGCACAAACTGGAATCAAGATTGCCAGGAGAAATCTCAATAACCTCAGATATGCAGATGACACCACCCTTATGGCAGAAAGGGAAGAGGAACTAAAAAGCCTCTTGATCAAAGTGAAAGTGGAGAATGAAAATGTTGACTTAAAGCTCAACATTCAGAAAATGAAGATCATGGCATCTGGTCCCATCACTTCATGGGAAACAGTGGCAGACTTTATTATTTTGGGCTCCAAAATCACTATAGATGGTGACTGTAGCCATGAAATTAAAGACACTTACTCCTTGGAAGGAAAGTTATGACCAACCTAGATAGTATATTGAAAAGCAGAGACATTACTTTGCCAACAAAGGTTCATCTAGTCAAGGCTGTGGTTTTTCCTGTGGTCATGTATGGATGTGAGAGTTGGACTGTGAAGGCTGAGCACCGAAGAATTGATGCTTTTGAACTGTGGTGTTGGAGAAGACTCTTGAGAGTCCCTTGGACTGCAAGGAGATCCAACCAGTCCATTCTAAAGGAGATCAGCCCTGGGTGTTCTTTGGAAGGAATGATGCTAAAGCTGAAACTCCAATCCTTTGGCCACCTCATGCGAAAAGTTGACTCATTGGAAAAGACTCTAATGCTGGGAGGGATTGGGGGCAGGAGGAGAAGGGAACGAGAGAGGATGAGATAGCTGGATGGCATCACCGACTCGATGGACATGAGTTTGAATAAACTCTGGGAGTTGGCGATGGACAGGGAGGCCTGGTATGCTGCGATTCATGGGGTCGCAGAGTCGGACATGACTGAGCAACTGAACTGAACTGATTGAGCCCTCAAAGAAGGCTGGTAGGACAGGTGTTCTGTCAGAAGAAGGTGGTCAGATGAAAGATGTGTCCAAATACACTGGGCAAACAGCACTGAGTTATGAACTTTTTAATAACACAGAGGGAAAAATTCATAAAGACAACTGCCAATCAACTTTTATGAGATTTCCTTTATAGCCAAGTTGTAAAGTCATCTCCATGCAGGAAGCTTTACTTTCCATCAAGTATTTGACAGAAACAGAACCATCTGACAAGTCTCTGATACTCAAAGAACGAAAAAAATAAAAGCAGTGGTACAATATTCATTCAGTAGAGTGAAGCACATAAAACACAGGAGATAGCTCACTCTGGACATGATATGGGTGGCATTAGGCCTCCTGCCTCTAACGATTGTAGTCACACGCTCCCTCTAGCTATAATAAAATATTGTTATCCAGCTAGAAAATCAACACATTGGCTTCCAAAGCACATGGACTCACTAGTTTTCCTATCAGAATCCTACAGCTTTATGAAGCCACGCGCTGACAGAATGGCAGAGTAAAAAGAAAATAAAACCAAAAGAAAAACAGATAAACAGCTGTCTCCCCTTGCATGAAGGCATTGCTGCAAACATATCGTAGCAAAGGTTCTTGCATTGTGAGAAGTCTTTTTGTTCCCTACATACTGAATGGCAGCATGAATGGTTTTGCTCTGTTTGGGTTGCTATTTTCCAAACTTTATTACCAGAAAAATCATTCCCTAGATGCATGTTGCTCATAATATTCTCCCCTCTAGGGAGAGAAGTTATAGCTCAGACCCCATTTCTAATTTAACTGTTCACTTAATTTTCTTTAACAGTTTAAAATGTCCTGTGGATGCTACGACTTGGGCCATCAATTTGGGGGAGAGCCTGTCAGAATGACATCAGTATTTCATACAACATATTTCACAAAGAAAGGCAAAAACAACTTTGCTAAGACAATGTGTGATAACTATTCTGGCTCTGGTATGCTATTATGATGCAGACCTGTGTCTTAATATTTTGGTAATTTATCCTAGATAGCAGGAATATGAATGTCTCATTAAAGTGAGAATAATCATGCCTAGCTTGTAACTAAATAATCAAATAATCAGTATAAAAGATATGTCTGGTGAAATGGCGAAAAGGCAAAAAAAAAATAAAATAAAATAAAGAGAAAATGAAACACTTGAGAAGAGCAGAGCATGCAAAACTGGAAGCTAAGAAAGAGTTTCATTGTGTGAAGAAAGAAAAACAATCCTATAACTTGATTAAGTATGTCGGGCGCCATGCACTTTCCAATCAATTTTATTATTATAATAGTCACACACCCACCTCCTACAGAAATGGAAATAAAAATAAACAAATGGGACCTAATTAAATTTTACAAAATAGTCACAAACATTCATCTGTAAATTTTCTTCATATGTTTTTTTGAGATCCAACAAAGTCTAGGTAGTCAAACCAAAATAAATTAAAAATCTCTAGCAATTTGGAAACTAGCCAAAGTAGGTTATTCATTTTATAGTTGGGACAATGAGGTCCAGAGATGTCTACTGACTTGTCCCAAATTACTTAATTACTGAGTAAATAATAATTATTAAAATAATTATTATTATGGAAATCCAGAATGCACACTGTTTCACGTATAAACTATACTGCTCCTAATACAACTGACCTGGGTCCCACAACTGTGAGGCTGGATCCAACCTCTAAATCATGGGGGAAAAATAGATTCTCTCATTGTCTTAATGGGGAGAAAAAACAAGATTCAAAAGCAGTCAACAAAGAAATCAATAGTACTCTCAGAAAAAGTTACACTCAATAGCCTAAGTAGTATATATCATATATTCAATATAACACTATGTGCTGTATATGTGTGTGTGCGTGCACCAGATCAAATATTCTACTCCATGTGGTCTCTAGCTAATGGTAGCTTGGTATCCTCAAGAGTGGGAATTTTCTTCATTGACTTTATATTTTTTGCAGTTCCCTTAGCACACTCTTAAAGGAATTATAGTCATTCTATTCAATTACCTCTGAAAAGAATATGAATAAAAAAGAAAAACTACAATTGCACTCTGATTTCCAAAAGAAACTGAAATGAGTTTGACTCAGTTAATCAAGTCTTTAAAGTGCATTTATAAGATAAGTAGAGAGGAGACAGGGTGCAAGCAGAAACCACAGCTTGAAATACAATAGGGTGGATTAAACCGATGCTCAGTGCAAATTACGGAAATATCCAGAGCATAACAAAACCTAATTTATGTTACTCTTGACCATCTGGATATCCTACTCTATAGGACCAGTGCTCATGTAAAGCTGGTGCTGGCGCCCTCTAATGCAGTACTTTTCACAGCAGTATGTAGAACCAACGCAGTCCGGCTATGTAGCAATAATGTTTGTTCCCATAATCCCCGTGTATAAAATCAGGCCCTCTGATGAATGTGCTATGGGGACAAAGTTCTGTAGTTCAACCAAATCCAGGCTTGCCCAACTCAGTCAATTACTATTTTGAGGAACAGGGCATGACAAGCAAAATTATATACCTCACCCTGCCCCTCTACCAAATCCTACCTTAAAATGTGCATATGATGAGGTATTACCCCTGTTATATGGAGATGTTATATAGCACAGTTGACCTTAATAGGGAGATTATATGAGGGGAAGTGGGCAAGGAGGACAACTAATTTAATCACATGAGCTCAGAACTTTTTCTGGATGGTGGCACAGAGGGATGCCAGAGAGATTCAAGTCATGAGAAGGACTACACATGCCTTTGCTGGTCTCACGATGAAGGGAGTCATGTAAGAAGGAATACAGGTGGCTTTTAGGACTAGTGTGTAGCCCCTGCTGACAGCCAGCAAGGAGACAAGGACCTCACTCGTACAACCACAGGAACTGAATTATGCTCACAACAAATTATGCTGAATAATTAAATTTAACTTAAATGCTTGGCAATAGATGTTTTTGGAGTTTCAAAGCCTCCACATAAAAGCCCAGCCTGGAAAACACCTTGATTTCTACCTTGTGAGACCCTGAGTAAAATACCCAGTCAAGCTTGTCTGGACTTCTGATCGACATAACTGTGATATAATTAATGGATGTTATTTTAAGCCCATAAGTTTGTAATGATTTGTTACACGGCATAGAAAACTACCAAAGATGACAATATAAATCATAAGAAGTTGTAATGAGGAGTAAAGAGATGATGCACACAATAAACCTAGCAAAGTAATTAGCATGCAATAAGAAATTAAGAAGCAATTACTGTACTTTTAAATATTTTATTTTATGACATTTCAAAGATATCTGTCACATTTTTGAAGTCAACCATTCTGAAATCCCCTGCAAAATTCTTTGGCCATTATTTCTGCCAAGGCCACCAATACCTTAAACAGACTTAACAGGTCTAATTTAAATGAAATGTCATGTGAGATAACACATTAAATTAATCAGATGATTCACAAAGTACATTTGAAAATCATTTTGGCTCATTTATATTTTCATCCTATACATGCTCCAATTCAGTAGAGCATAGAAAATAATAATAATTTTTTTAAAAGATATCTTTAAACAAGATTAGAATCCTGATAAATAAAGTCACAAGTGCTCTAGGTTCTGGTTCACTATTACAATAAAGAACAACTGAAGAATTACCTGAAACCTGTGCAAGGCTAATGTCAACTTTAGCAAAACTTGCTCAATTTTAGGACCCAAACAGGAAAGATTAAGTGCCTTGTGAATGCTCAATTTGCTTATATGGTTTGGCTAGTCAAAATAATGCATAGTTATGAAACTGGAAATGTGGCTTGACAGAAAAGAGCAGAAAATTAATTATGTTGGAATATTAGGAATAGGATAAGAAATGAGAGTACTCTGAAGGAAGATAAACCATGTAATAAAGTTAGAAAGAAACTAGAATACTTTGAAAGAGGATAATCCATATAGTAGGATTATTATAAGTGAATCTATGAGACTGCTGTTAGGATGACAGCAAAATATTACATATATATGACACAAACATGAGTGTCATATATTTCCATGAGTTAAGGAAAAGACATTACACAGTGACAAAGGGTCAATCCGACAAGAAGATAAAACATTTGTAAATATTTATCCACCAACATAGGAGCACCTAAATATATAAAGCAAATATTAATGTACCCAAGGGGAGAAAAGGAAAAAAAATACAATAATAGCAAAGGACTTAACATCCCAATGATATCAATGGGTAGATCATCCAGACAAAAAATCAATAAGGAAACCCTTGATTTAAACCACATGTTAGGTCAGTCAGTCATCTGACCTAACAGACATATACAAAACATTCTATCCAAAAGTAGCAGAATATTTAAAAGTCAGAAGATAAGAAATTGTGTTCATCTTCAAGAAAAATAAAAGACATTCCCTATCATGAGAGACTATAATCAATATATGTAATTTGTTTTCCCTGCCAATAGGAACATATATATCAATAATTACTTTAAGTGTAAATGGGTTAAATGCTCCAACCAAAAGACACACACTACCTGAATGGATACAAAAACAAGACTTATATATATGCTGTCTGCAAGAGACTCACTTCAGACCTAGAGACACATACAAACTGAAAGAGAGAGGATGAAAAGAGATATTCCATGCAAATGAAAATCAAAAGAAAGCCAAAGTAGCAATTCTTATATTAGACAAAATATACCTTAAAATAAAGAATATTATAAGAGATAAGGAAGGATATTACATAATGATCAAGGGATCAGTACAAGAAGAAGACATAACAATTGTAAACATTTATGAACCAAACATACAAGCACCTCAATACACAAGGCAAACTATAACAGACACAAAAGGGGAAATAGACAGTAACACAATAATAGTAGGGAACTTTAACACCCACTTACACCAATGGACAGATCATCAAAACAGAAAATAAAGAAACACAAGCCTTAAATGACATATTACACCTAATTAGATCTAATTGATATCTTCAGGACATTCCATCCAAATGCAGAAGAACATATTTTCTTCTCAGGTGCACACAGAACATTCTCTAGGATAGATCACATCTTGGGTCACAAATCAAGCCTTGGTAAATTTAAGAAAAACTGAAGTCAAATCAAGCATCTTTTCTGACCACAACACTATGAGACTAGATATCAATTATAGGGAAATATATATATATATATATATATATATATATATATATATGTAAAATACAAACACATTGAGATTAACCAATGCATTTCTAAATAGCCAACAGGTTACTGAAAAAATAAAATGGGAAATAAAACAAATTTCTAGAAACAAATGATAATGAAAACACAATGATTCAAAACCTATGGGATGCAGCAAAATCAGTTCTATGAAGGAAGTTTATAGCAATACAATCCAACCTGAAGAAACAAGAAAAACATCAGATAGATAACCTAATCTTACACCTAAAGCAACTGGAAAGAAGAAGAACAAAAGAACTCCAAAGTTAGTACAAGGAAAGAAGTCATAAAGTTAAGAGCAGAAATAACTGAAAAAGAAATGAAAGAAACAATAACAAAGATCAATAAAACTAAAAGCTGGTTCCTTAAGAAGATAAACAAAATTGACAAACTCAAAAAAAAATTAAAAAACAAAGGGAGAATACTCTAATCAACAAAATTAGGAATGAAAAAGGAAAGATTACAAAAGACAATGCAAAAATACACAGGATCATAAGAGGAGTAGGATGGGATGGGAGGTGGGAGGGAGGTTCAACAGAGAGGGAAATATGCATACCTACGGCTGATTCACATTGATGTATGGCAGAAACCAACAGAGCATTGCAAAGCAATTATCCCTCAATTAAAAATTTTAAAAAGTAAGGAGACTAAACAGCTAGAAATGACATTAAAACAGAAATGACATGAAAACTACTCAGCTCTGCTCAGTTGCTCAGTCATGTCTGACTCTTTGCGACCCTTCAGGCTATAGCCCACTAGATTCCTCTATCCAGCGGGATTTTTCAGGCAAGAATACAGGAGTGGGTTACCATTCCCATCTCCAGGTGACCTTCCCAACCCAGGGATCAAACCCAGTCTCCTCCATTGCAGGAAGATTCTTTTACCTGCTGAGTCATTGGGGAAGCCATTAAAACTACTAGATTAAAAAATAAACCAAAATTGCTCCCCACCTCCACTCTATTATCTCTAAGCCTTGACTCTACACTGAAATAAAAGGAAAATTGACTTAAAATATATTTATCTTTTTGTTATAAAGGAATAAAAATGACAGCCAGTAAAAGGTAGGACTTATTTCTATTGTTAAACCACTGAAGATCAACTAATGGGATGTAAAATTCAAATTAGTAGATTTTACTCATACAGATAGAACCTTTACTCATAATGAATGCATAAGTCAGAAGAAGCTGCAATATTTCCTTTATCTTATTTCATATAATTATTTACTAGTAATGATTACCAAAAAAAAAAATACAACCATCAGTCTCCGTATATAGAAAGATTTTATCAAAGGTGAAATGAAAACTCACCATATTGCAAAGATGGCCACAACAATCCCTTCCTCCCTGTGCCTTTGTGCAAGTAATGTCACTTCTCCTTCCATAGAGGGATGGAATCTCTTTTCTGTCCCATTAACCTGGGCTGGCCCTATCTCTATAACTTGCTGAGATTGAGAAGATTGGCAAAAATAAAAAGGAATTTCCAGGGCTAGGTTGTAGGAAGCCATGCCTCTCTGTTTTCTCCATCTTTGAATGCTTCCACTGTCATGAAAGAAAATCCAGCTAGACTGCTAAATGAAATAAACATATAGAAAGAAAAACTCAGATCACAGCCAGCCCCATGGACCCAGACATGTGAGTGAGGAATCTTGAGTAAGTCCAGACAAGACCAACAGAGAAACTGACCAGTCAACAAGCAGAATTGTAAGAAATAATAAAGCACTGTGGCTTTAAGTCCACTAATTTTGGATAATTTGTTACATACCCACTCCAGTGTTCTTGCCTGGAGAATCCCAGGGACGGGGGAGCCTGGTGGGCTGCCGTCTATGGGGTCACACAGAGTTGGACACGACTGAAGTGACTTAGCATAGCAATAGATAACTGATTCACCACATACAAATTTCTAAATTATAAGATTTAGAAAATATGAGTTAGTAATCTCTAGTCAATAAATCTAAGCCTATAATGTTAAACCATCTAACTTTCTACAGCATTTTGCAGTACTTTTCACAACCTAATTTTTCCCCTAACCATAACTTTATGAGCTAGTTATTATTAATATCCAGATGTAAAGAAGAGAAAACAAAGGCTGACTAGTTTACTTAGCTAAAACTGTGCCCACAAAACTAAATATCCTCACTAACCTGTGATCTTCTTTAGGTAGGGGATGTCTTACTCATCTTTGAATCTCAAGCACATGCAACATGACAAACATAAAGAAGGAAATTTTTAAAAGGTTGGATGGATGGATGGTTGGGTGGATGGATGCATAAATGGATGGATGAATCAACCCGTTACTTCCTCTACTCTTATAAATATGTTTTTTTTATTTAATTTTATTTTATTTTTAAACTTTACATAATTGTATTAGTTTTGCCAAATATCAAAATGAATCCGCCAATTGATATACATGGAGCCACCCCCATGCACAGCCCATCCAAAGTCTTTCTTTGCTAGGTGTTTTGGCTATTTTTCACTTGAGTTAGTAATAGATAGCTTCTATTCCTGATTGCCTCCTTGTAAGTAAAACCTAATATATCAATGTTTTTCTCAAAACTTAGTACCTAAAACTAAACACAATATTGAATTTATCGAAAACTCCTTTCTGTAATCTGAATTCTGCATCTATAAGAAAGCAATGCTTTGTAAATTTCAAAAGTTTGTCTGAAATAAGGTATCACGTTAAAGAAAACCAATAAAATAATGTCTTGGTTCTAATGGGATGAGATTGAATCTCTCTAGAAATCTGTTGTAAGAAGCAAAATGCCTTAGTTAAACTTAAGATCAATAAAACTCAGTCAGGAAAATATAATTATTCTCTTGTGATCTACTTGAATTGAGGGAATAAATGGACTCATTAATTTTAGCTAGTTTAAGAGGCTTCTTTAATCTGTGCCATTGATTTTGGTTAATTTAGATAGAATTAAAGAACTCAAGTTGTTTCATTAAATGCTTTTTATAATGCATTTATTTTGGTCAGTTTTAAAAGATTATAACACCCTTTAATCCCATGGCTAAAACATAAATAATCCCCAATCCTTGATGCCAAGTGCAGCTAGCTACAATTATGTGCTGTTTTGTTCTATCATTTACCATCATGCTCTCATATACCAAATGTAAGCTGAACTTTACAGTAATTTCTTTAGAATTATGAACTTAAGAATTTTCAGAAACTATTATGTTAATTCTAACAATTTTTTTAAAG
Organism: Bubalus bubalis; assembly: GCF_019923935.1. Taxonomy (NCBI): domain Eukaryota; kingdom Metazoa; phylum Chordata; class Mammalia; order Artiodactyla; family Bovidae; genus Bubalus; species Bubalus bubalis. The sequence continues at coordinate 56,260,029 of NC_059173.1, read as the reverse complement.
TCTATATTAATTTTGGGCTTCCCAGATGGCACTAGGGGTAAAGAACCAGCCTGCCAATGCAGGAGATGTAAGAGATGTGGGTTTGATCTCTGGGTTGGGAAGATCTCCTGGAGGAGGGCATGGCAACCCACTTCAGTAATGACTTTTCAAAACATATATATGCTAAAGATTAGGAAATCTAGATTTCTAGCCCAGACATGTCTGCCAACATTCTGTTCTCTGACAATGACTTATAGCAGGGGTTTGGGAAATATGGCTTGATGGGGAAAATCAGGTTGAAGCTTCTGTTCTACAGTTTAAAATTGGTAAAAAAAAAAAAAAAAGAAATTTAAAAAAGAAGAATATGTAACAGAGACAATAGTTGTCCCACAACAATTAAAATAGTTGACCCTTTATACAAAAAAGTTTGATCGCTATCAATGGTATTTCCACCCAAATAGGGTATCACTTTCTCAAACTTCATTAATCTAAGAGCAAAGCTTTTCTGCTGAGATAACACCTTCTGCTAACTTTTCAGTCAACTTGCTTCGACCATGACCCCTGGCTCAGAAGCACCTATCGCCAGAGCCTCCCTCTGAGCCCCGATAACCATTTCTATGCTTTTGAGTTTCACCACTGCTATTTTCAACAACTTAGTTGAAACTTGCATCACCTTAAGGCTGAATGCCCATAACTATAATCTCTGTTTCACGCTTTAATTCTGCTGTCTGTGCCTCTAATGTGTTAATTTAAAACAACAACTTTATTATCATCATAGATCACTTAAAGTGTATCAAGTTTTCCATTGCTTACTATTGTATGTATAAATTACATGGCATTATTCGAGTTTATGGTTGCCGAGGAGGAGAGATAGGTAGGGAGCTTGGGATGGTCATGTACACACTGCTATACTTAAAATAGATAACCAACAAAGGACCTATTATATAGCACATGGATCTCTGCTGACTGTTCCGTGGCAGCTTGGATGGGAGAGGGGTTTGTGGGGAGAGTGGATACATGTATATGTATGGCTGAGTCTCTTTACTGTTCACTTGAAACTATCACAACATTGTTAACTGGCTATCCACCAATAAAAAACAAAAAGCTGAAAAAAGAAAAAGGAAAATAAACCCCAGGTAAAAGTACCTATTTAGGAGTTTAGATCTTATAGGACAGAGGTACAGCCAAAAGAGGAGTTTACAAAGAAGTCTGAATGATTTAAAGAGTTTCTTTAATAAAAGGAAAAGTTTCTTTAAAGATAATAAATAAATTATATAGCATTTTCAAAGTCCTTCATAATCAGACACCTTCATTTTTAACTTTATTTTCCAATTAAATGGTGGCCAATAAAAAGTTGCAGGGGGTGTAGCTCAGTGGTATATTGCATGCTTTGCATGCACGAGGCCCCAGGTTCAACCCCCACCTCCTCTACCTGTGTACTTTGGGCTTCTCTTATGGTTCAGTGGTAAAGAATATGCCTGTAATGCAGGAGACACAGGAGGTGAAGTTCAATCACTGGTTGGGAAGATCCCCTGGGGGAGGAAATGGCAACCCACTCCAGTATTCTTGTCTGAAAAATCCCATGGACAGAGGAGCCTGGTGGGCTCCAGTACAATGGGTCACAAAGAGACGGACAAGACTGAGCAACTTAGCACACACAAATAAGAAGTTACTTACCTACCTTCAGTTAGACTCCTCACTTTATTGTATTCTACTTATGCTCTCCATATTCCAATATATAAAAGAAGGATTTTTAAACTATTATTTAAAATCATAATAAAAGAATAATTACTAACAAATATCAAGTTCTGACTACTTAGTTACTGTTCTAAGCTATTACATTTACATAGTATGAACCAATTTTTTTTGTTACAACAACTTTGTAAGGAAAGGATTGCTATCATCATTCTAAAGTTAAGAAATCTGAGGAACAGGGATTCCAGGTCCAAAGTTACACAGCCAGTAAGTGTCAGCACCAGGGCAGGAAAGCAGGAAGGCTGGCTTGCTTCCTTGCACCATGCTCCTCTCAGAATTAAACTAATGTCACCTCCTGTTTGGAAAATTCCTACCACTTGGCTCTCCTGAGGCTCCTTGAAAATGAAAGTGGGTCTAAATAGAGTTTCTTTTACAGTAGAAGTAGAAAGAGACAGGTAGAAAATTCTCAAGATCAGAAAGATGTGATCCAAGTGAATGTTTCAGCCAGGAGGGAGAGAAAGCTAAAACAGGTAGGAGACGACAGATGCGAGATAAACTCTCCATTGAGGGATCAGTACCCTTGGTGGAGTGGATTGATAGTACATTTGGTGACAAGGCTTAGTCCTGGCTCATGCTTTGGAATTCCTTGATGGATATCAACAAAAAGGGTACCCCCACTAAACAGGCAGCCAAATGTGATAGAAAAATAAAGGTGAGGATTAACTAGGCAGAGAGGACTGAATTAACACACCCAAGCCTCCTCACTGGAAGGGATCCAGAAGTTTCTGCCAAAACCCACAAAAGAATGGTAAGGATAGCTAAGGAGAGAGCCATACTTGTATGGGAGAGGCAGTGGTGAGGTGACATAAAGGAAGATAAGCCAATTAAAGCAGAGATAGTTTAAAAGCATTGCCTGAATAGGTAGACCGAGGCTCAGAGGATCTGCAGGATCTATCTTGCAAAAGGTCCTCCATTGGACTCCCCTGGTGTCGAGTGGTAAAGAATCCACTGGTCAATGCAGGGGACATGGGTTCAATTGCTGGACCGGGAACCCACATGCTATGGAGCAACTAAGCCCCTGAGCCACAACTACTGAGCCAGCGCTCTAGAGCTGGTGCTCCACAGCAAGAGAGGCCACCACGACCAGAGAGTAGCCCCTGCTTGCTGCAACTAGAGAGAGCCTGTGGGCAGTAACCGAGACCCAGGGCAGCCAAAAGTAAATGAACAAACAAAAATTTTTAAATGTTTTAAATTTAAAAAAGGATCCTTTATTCTGAAGAAAAGATTTCTTAACATGGATGTGCATATGTAGTACTAAGTATTACCTCTATCACAAAATCAATAATTTAACAAGTTTCAATTAAACCACAAAGTGTTTTAACCACAATTATACAATATGTATTAATAAAAGGTATACCTCCTTTCTGCACATTTGAATGTACAAATTATAGTTCTGTAACATAAGTTTACTACTACTCACAGTATACAAATCTCCACTGCCTCATAAAAAATGTTAAGATTTCAGGTGAGGTTTCCACAGAATATTAGAATAACCACCTGTATAAGAAAATTAGAATTAAGACAAGATAGAAGATAAAATGGGGCTTCCCAGGTGGCACTAGTTAGTAGGAAAGAACCCGCCTGCCAATGCAGGAGACATAAGAGATGCAAGTTCCATCCCTGGGTCAGGAAGATCCCCTGAGGAGGGGATTGCAACCCACTTCAGTATTCTTGTCTGAAGAAACCCATGGATAGAAGAGCCTGGCGGGCTACAGTCCATAGGGTAGTAAAGAGTCAGGCAGGACTGAAGCACACATGCAGAAGATGAATAAGTAAGCTTACTAATAGTAAAACAGATAGTCATAGACTGGCAGTGAGGTTCATGCTTATACACATTGTGACTAGCCCTCCATACATATGGGCAGATGACTAACCAGTCAGAGTATTTTGACAACTTCCTGAATATTATGCACATTAGGACACCAAGACAAAAATAAACACGCTCCACCTTACGAGAACTTAAACATCTCAAGAATTAGTATCTAACTCAACTCCACCCTTCCTTCCTGAATAAACAGAGCCTTGAAAAGCAGAAGACAAGCTTATTTCTTAATTTTGCTGACTAGAAGAAGCAAATACATTTTTTTTTTGAAGGTGAGTGACTTACTAAGAGTGGTGTTCTGAAAAAATAGGGTATGAATTAAACCATACAACTGCTGTGTCCATTTTACAAACAATAGAGCTGTGAGCAGCATTAGCTAGCCTGCGTTTGATACAGTGCTCCTAAGTGCTAGAGCCGGGCTTCAAATTCTAATAGTGTCCCACAATGCATTTCACAAAATTCAGCATCCATTCTCCTAAAAAAAAGTAATTCTTAATAAAAGGAATAGCATAGTTACTTCTTAACATAATCAAGTCTTCTTTAAACTAATACCAACTTCTAACCTACTAACAAATCACTGTGTCCCCACCGTATTCAGAACTAAGAATAAGATACCCTGGTGGCTATTCTTAAGAACTTTTTTTGGAATTTCTGATTAATAAAGTATAAAAAATAAGAAATTCTAGTTATAACTACTCAAAAAAATAAGACCATCACTTTTATAAATTCAACAAGTATTTAATACAACAAAGCTAAATACAGTACTTGAGGTATCACAGACTGAAATGGCAAGTTCTTTAAGATGGTTTGGAGCAAAACAAATGATAAATAAAAACTGAATAACCATAATTTTCATATTCATCATTCTATATGTTAGCAATATGTAGAGGAAATTATGTAACTCACATTATTGACAAAAGTGTACAATTAGGATATTTATGATAAAAACTATATTAGAACTACATAAAAATCAATAAAGCTAAACTAAAAAGCAAAAAAGACAAATAATTTGAGAAGTATACTTTATTCCTGGATAGAAACACTATGTTACAGAGATATTTTTCCAAATTATTTCATAGGAAATGAAATTGACATTACAATCTTTACGTTCATCTCGGAAAAATCTACTAGTGAAAACAGTGAGAATAATTTTGAAGTAGAAAAGTAATAAAGAGGAACCAGACCTAACAGATGTGAAACAAATGTATAAAAGCTTGACTTGGGGATAGGATTTAAAGCAATTTTTTAAAAATTCAACAAAATAAAAATGATAGAGTTGACAAAATAAAAATTAATATTTCTATAAGTTAATGTACAATAAACCAAATGAAAGGGTAAACAGTTAAGAAAAGTGAAAAAAATACTAAAATGTACTTGTTCCTTATATTTTTAAAGGATTATAAAATTTGGTAAGAAAAACAAAAATATCTCTAAATATAAATAACAAAGATCATTGCAGTAAAAATACAAACAACAAATGAACACTTTATGGAATCCAGTATCTACAGTAATCAAGAAAGCAAATTAGACTCAAATGCATTTCTTACTTTTCAAATCTGGGGAAAAAGTTACATTTTATTGACATTAGGAAGTGATCACTATGTATGCATATGTCAAATTATAACATTGTACAGCTGAAACTTATGTAATTAAAAAATTACAGTTTGTTATATTTTTTATAAAAGTAATGTACATAGTTGAAAAACAAAACAAAAAGAAAAGATATTCATTTTAGAAACTGTACCTTGATTCCTGTCCCTGTTCACCTGTTTTCCCTCCACCTTCCTGCCTTGATTTAGGCAAACATTTTTAGTTCTTGCAAATACTTAAAAGTTTCCTTATGAAATGCAAGCAAATTTAGTAATATATACTTATATTTCCATATTCCTCAAATAAAATTAAATAACAAGCAGCACTTCACATGAGGTTGAACATATTTTTTATGAATCAAAACACTATTTGTATTATTTATTTGACTGTAATGGGTCTTTGTTGTTGAATGGGCTTTTCTCTAGTCGCAGAGAGTGGGGGCTACTCTAGTTGGTTAATGGGGCTCTCATTGCAGCAGCTTCTCTTGCTGCAGAGCACAGTCTCTCGAGTGTTCGGGCTTCAGTAGCTGCGGCACATAGGTTTTAGAGCACAGGCTTAGCTGTCCTGTGGTACGTGGGATCTTCTTGAACCAGGAATCGAACCTGTGTCTCTTGTACTGGCAGGCAGATTCTTTACCATGGAGCCACCAGGGAAGCCCACTATTTGTATTTTTTAATGTTCATTTATCTTTGCCTACTTGGCTCAGTTGGGAAAGAATCTGCCTGCAGTGTGGGAGACCTGGATTTGATCCCTAGGTCAGGAAGATCCCCTGGAGGAGGGCATGGCAACCCACTCCAATATTCTTGCCTGGAGAATCCCATGGACAGAGGAGCCTTGCGGGCTACAGTCCATGGGATCTCAAAGAGTTGGACACAACTTAGGGACTAACACGCTGTTCTGTGCTTTGTATTTCTTTACACTCCCACAATTCCTAAAATATATTTAAGAGAGAAAACTCCTGGTCATTTGAGAGGCAAATATTTTTTCCCAGCTTACCATTCTCCTTTAGAATTTCTCCAGAGTTTTTCTTTTGTTTTGGCTTGTATTTTTGCCAACCAAAGGATTTCTTTTAATGAGTCAGAGTTACCTTTTTACTCTCTCTCTTTTAGATGCTGGAATTGAGCAATAGAAAATGTTCAGCTAGATTCCATTTTTCTTTTTAAGTATTAAGTCATTTACAAATAACAGCTTTACTTACACTTTTTAAAATTTCATACCTCAAATTCCTTTGCCTTTTTTTGGTTTTGTTAACTAATATCTCTGGTACAACATCACTAGCAAGGGTGAGAGGTAAACAATTATCTTGTTTGTTCTTTGAGCAGAAATAACAGAAGTACCTCTAGCATTTAGCTGTTATGTTTGTGTATGTGTAGGTGTGAACATACAGTTTATTGTTTTGTCATGGTTATAAAATGTTTGACTCTTTCTTTATTGAGCTATCTCTCTTTTTTAAAACATCCGGAATGGTTGCTAAATTTTATCAAATGAGTTGAAATTAACATATGATTTTTCCCTTAGATCAACTATTACGATGAAATATTTTAATTGACTTCATAATCTTTCATCCCTGGAATGAACTTTACTTCATCATGAATACATAATTCCTTTAATGAGCTGCAAATAACTTTCTGAAGAGTTTTTCATTGATATTCATAAATAAAATTGAAAATAGTTTTCTTCTTGTGAAATTTTGAGCATATTTAGGTGTCAGTGATAATCTCCCTTCACTAAAACAAGCTGACTTTATATTCCTCTGGAAGGGTTTAAATCACACTGAAGTACTCTCTTCTTTTAAAAAATCATTAGATAGGGTGTAATATACAAATGATGCATACTGTAATATCTAGGTAACAATTAATATGTTGAGGTACAATTTTTAAAGATACATTTAATATTTAAGGGAAAAATAAAGAGTGAAATAATATTAATTAATAAATTAGTAGAGGAAATAAGGATAGCAAAAAATTCATTAGTCCATGTAAAGTCAAGAAAGGAAGGATAAAACTACATAAAGAGATGAGTCAAGTGGAAACAAATAGTAGGCTGGTAGCTATGAATCCAACTATATCAGTAATTATACTAAATGAAAATGGACTAAATACTCTATGTAAAAGACTAGGATTGCCAGATTAAGTTAAAAACAAAAATGTAAAACAGCTACCTCTTGTTACAGGACGCACACCTGTAATATAAGGACAATGTCAGGGTGAAATGGAGGGGAAAATATGTATCATGCAAAGACTGAAAAAAATAAGCTGGGGCAGCTCTACTCATGTTGGATAAAGCAGACTTGAAGGCCAGTCACTTACTAGAAAGATAGGCTGGCATTTCATACCCTGTAAAAGGTCCATGCACTAGGGGGGGTATCATGATAAAAAAATGCAGCCTCCTAAAAATTATAGCTTTAAAGTTTATAAAGCAAAGCTAAGTAGAACTAGAGAAAAGAGAAAAAGGCAAATTCACCATCATTTGGGTGACTTTAAAATATCTCTCTCAAAAGCTAATAGAACAACAGAGAAACAAAATTCAAGGATAGAGTAGGCCTGAAAAAAAAAAAAAAAAGCTTGATCTACCTGACATGTATGATGCATTATACCTCAAAATGGAAAAATTCACTCTTCTACTTCTGGAATATTTGCCAAAGGTGACCATGTGCTGGACCACAAAGCAAGTCATTATATTTAAAGAACTAAAATTATTCAGTGTTTACTATCTGATAGAATTCTGGCTGTGAAATCAATAATAAACTCTTAGTTTATTTTCTCAATTCTCAACTGTGTGAAAAATAAACAATAGACTTCTTAAAGAACTCACAAATTCAAGCAAATAAAAAAGATATGACATCATCATTAGGCACAGAAAAAGGATTCTAGTAAATAGTGCACTTCCAAGAAAACGAGAGAAGGTACAAATGGGAAGCCGGAGAACAGGGGCGAGCCCCTAGAAGGAAGTGCCCAGGCAGGCTGGCCATTCTTAAGTGCACAGAGCTACACAAACAGCACCTTTGCAGTCACCCCCAGGCAGAGGAAGGGGCAAGATTTGCAAAAATGTGTTACTAACTCCTACAACCCACGGCCAAAGATTAGCCAGACAGCCTGTTAACTTGCCAACATTTCCATCAGGAGGAAACCCCATGCAGGAAATCCAGGATATGAGCTTGTAACCCACCCCACCTGTCACTGAAGGACACAGCCACTTCATACCAATGCCTTTCCTTCCTTTTTGAAAAATGTGCTTTCTGAGATCTGTCCACTCACGGGGACAAAGAACCTTTCTCCGTTTCCCCTGGCAACGACTCCTTGCTCAGGCTCAGTCCCCACACAGAACTGGGCTCTTTCTTTCCCATTGGTGATTGCTGACAAACGTCATCACAGGGCCCCCTCCGTACTTCCATTTCTCTCAGTCCCTCAAGGGAACTTCCTGGCAAATGCTACCAGCCTCAGGTGCTTTAGTGTACAGCCCACAGGTTTGGATTTTACAGCGTTTCATTTCAGATTTTACAGCTTTTTCACTATCTCTGAGTTTTGCTTTACACTTAGTTTGTGAGTCTTTCCCAGTCCCATTCTATTAATACATGATTTCCAGGATGAGAATTACATTTGGTCCAATCCACTGCTCATCATGGAAGCAGGAAAGATTGCTTTAAAATTGTTAAATGTCAGCACTGAAGAGAATGTAGTGTCACCAAAACTCACAATGGGATGATGAAGACGTAAATCTGTATGTATTTTCTGGAATATGTCTGAAGTACCATTTATAACTTTAAACATTTGAATTTTCCTAGAAAATTTTCCTAATAAAAATTTCAAAAATCTGGTCACAGATTTATTAAAAAATATACTTACTGAAGTTTTCTTTTAATAACCACAAGTTAATGACATTATAATAGGTTACGATATATTTAAATTGAAGTATTATACACACATGAAAAATAATATCAACTTATGTAATATCACAAGGAAATGTCACAGTTTGCTGTTAAACAGACAAAAGTACAAGGCAAATTTTCAATATTTTTTATATCAACCATGTAGAAAAAAATAGCCCTGGAAAGAATCATGTAATAATCTGCCTCTTAGTTACTGCATTACCGGCAATGTTTCTCTCACTTTATACTTTTCTGTACTCTTTACTCTTATGATAGTGAGCACGTGTTACTTTGATAATCAGAAAGATAACAAAACAAAAATCTTGAGACACTCTTCCACAGATAAGAACAGCTATTGCAGGCCTCCACAAACCATCAAAAGGGTTGTTTTTAAGGACCCCAAAGGAAGCTGCTCTGCATTTTTATTAAGAATCCCTAAACTTAAGAAACCACCTGCTCAAAAACTAGGAATAAAAAATTCCAATAAACAGAAAGTACTTTTGTTATGACTTGAAAACAACTGAGGGGAATATCATGCTTAATTTCTTGCATATTTCAAGTATGATTTCACTTAATGAAAATTCCCCTGGTTTTTGCCCCAGAATTGATCATAATGGAATTTTTAAAATAACATGTTTATTAATTTTCATAATCAGTGACAATTTAGAGCTACGTTACTGTGGCAACGATGTCCCAAGTTCTATTCCTCAACATCCGAAGGACCCTCCAACTTCTTCTTTGAGCCTTCAATGGTAGCAACACGCAAAATGTGTTTATCTCTAAGATTCTCAGTAAGTTGTTTCTCAAGTTTAGGGAATTCTTAATCAAGATTCTAGGAAACAGAGCAGTTTCAAAGAAACACATGAAGTTAGAAGATATGTCTTACTTTGTAGGTAATTACAAAGGACATTTTCTTCATTCTTTTTCTTTCAATTTATATTTACTTTATTATTTTATTATGCCAGAAATGATTGCATAAGAAAGGAATTACTTTTTTCCCTCTTAGGATTCTTGTAAAGGGTTTCACTTTTCATAAACCCCTGTATTTACTCTACTGCATATTCTGATCTAAACACATGATACAGAAATTTTTCTCACAGAGTTATAACTGAAAGTAAAATTAAATCATGTGTTCACTTTATCAAAAAGAAGCTAGTTCCTTGGATTTCCATTTCTGTGACTTTATTTTGTTTAGTTCTTGAGACTACTTGATTTTACATTGCTCTCACTTTTCAAAAGTTTCAAATAGTCATTCTAGAACTCTAATCTATATTATTCTCTGATCTCCTTACCTTTGTAAAATCATTCAGAGATTGGATCGCTGCATTACCTTTATTATCTAATTCTAAGAACACTAGTTTCTTTAAAATTGACTTAATAATAGCAAAATGTGGGAGGCAGAATTTCTTCAACTAATATGCCAAGGGTTGGCAAACGGACCCACAGGCTAAATCTCACTTGCCATTTGTTAAGTTTTGTTAGCGTAAAGCCATGCCCATCTATGTCTATACTTTCCCAATACTTTCAGTATATAGGGGCAGAGTTGAGTAGTTGCAAAAGACATCATTTGGCTTGAAAAGCCTAAAATATTTACCGTCTGGCTGTTTTCGGAAGAAAATTTGCCCACCTGTTATGTGCAATGTTCTCTGTCCTCAGAAAATGCTTTCAACCTTCTATGATAAATGTCATTTTAGTTTTTACTAAGATGCTCACTTCTTAAAAATCTCAGGTACATATATAATATCTGCTAGTTTGCCACATCTTCATTATTGTTAATTACATTATTATATAAGTGGGTCTATACTGCATGATGTAATTCTTGAAACCTTACTTACATGACCTCCTATATGCTGGCTATCTGCTAACATTGACTTCTTGACTTCCTGTGACATCACCAACATGGCACATGATGAGACATTATTTTGAAGAGCCACGTGACCATATGTAGGAATGGATTCTGTAGGAGTCAAAGGCAGGATAAAGACATTAAAAATTATGTACTGAATAATCTTCCCTTCCTTGAATTTATAATGACTTCTGCATCTCATGATGCTGGAAAAGACAGGAAGACTCATATGGAGAAAGCTTCAGAAGTCAATAGGAAGTTTTCAAAATTAATTGTCCCTGAAATCTTCAGTCTTCCTCATAATTTAACTCACATCCATGTTGAATATAGCTGCTTCATTTGGGAAAAGAAATAATCAGACATTATTCAAAAGGAGGATTTTTTTACTCTTGCCCTGAAACTGGTGATGAGAACCAAATATTGGGGATAAAGAAGCATTAAGCTGCCCTACATTCTAAAGAGAGTTTTGTAGCTATGTCTAGACACCTACTTCAGGGAGAATTCAGAGGCAGGCAAACCCTTACTCTACTTCTACTTCAACACCATCAACTCCAAGATCCCACGACTGGTCCATATACAGAAGACTAAAATACTAGCATGGGAAGTGAGAGACAATGATTGGAATCACCAGTCAGCAACATGGCAGGAAGTTCTATGGGACTATACACAAGAGACACTGCATTATAAACTGAGCTGTGTCTCACCAAAATTCTTGTGTTGAGGCCCTAGCCCCCATTGTAACGGCATTTGAAGATGGGGTTTGGAAGGTGAGTAGGGTTAAATGAGGTTATAAGGGTGGGACCCTCATGATGGGATTAATATGGAGTTATGAGAAGTGGTATTAGAGCACTTGTTCCCTTCTCTCTCTACACCTCATGAGGACACAGCAAGAAGGCAACCATCTGCAAGCCAGGAAGGGAGGCCTCCCCCAGGGAACTCAATCAGCTGGCATCTTGATCTTGTGCTGTACCCCCAGGGGAGGGATCTGAAAGGGCAGGAAAAGCCCAATTCTGGAACCTTCCACAGAGAACGTATCAATAACCTGTTCCTGTTAGCTCGGAAGGGAAGCAACATAACAGAGTATAGCCTAGTTAAGTCAGGAGCCATCTGGTACGTCTGTCCTTCACCACCCTTTAGGCCCTCAACTTCCAGTGGTTAAAACCAGAAGGAGGTTAGAAAGCATGAAAATGTTGATCACACCCTCTTCCCTCAACTGGTTCCACAGGCCTAACTTGAGCTGAGTGAACATCATCTGGAGATGAGACTGGAATTTTAAATGGACTAGACAATTCAATAATTGGAAGTGATCAAGATGCCACCTGGAGAAGGCAATGGCACCCCACTCCAGTACTCTTGCCTGGAAAATCCCATGGATGGAGGAGCCTGGAAGGCTGAAGTCCATGGGGTCGCTGAAGGTCGGACACGACAGAGCGACTTCACTTTCACTTTTCACTTTCATGCATTGGAGAAGGAAAGGGCAACCCACTCCAGTGTTCTTCCCTGGAGAATCCCAGGGACGGGGGAGCCTGGTGGGCTGCCGTCTATGGGGTCGCACAGAGTCGGACACGACTGAAGTGACTTAGCAGCAAGATGCCACCTGATCTGACAATTTTGTGATTGGATAATTACAAATGGATTATGAGAGAAGCTATACCTGAAACACTGAAGAGTCAACATACTTAGGTGTTTGATACCATGTGTTATGAAGGAAAAAGGAAGAGGCAATGACTGTTCAAAAAAGAGTAACTCATTTTGGCTTTAAGGCAAATTCCTATTCTATCATTTCTCCCACTTTCTAGAATTCACTTTTCAAGTTTATTCCCTTTCAGATTCCCTTTTTAACAATCTTTCACCTAATCCATTACTATTATATAACAATAAGAATAACAAGGATTTTTATGAAGCTTTTTGTTGAAAGAAAAAAAGATTTTTGAGGAAAATGTTTATTCAACTCAAAAGTTGATCTTAAGACACAGCCATTAACAAACCTTTCTCTCTCTTTCTCTGTCTCTCTCTCTCTTTTTTTTTTTTTTTGCTTTCTCCTCTACATCATGTTCATACAACAGCCAACTCCTTAGCTCTGGTTTTTCTTCCTACTTGTATTATCTGTATGCAGGTCAGGAAGCAACAGTTAGAACTGGACATGGAGCAATGGACTGGATCCAAATAGGAAAAGGAGTATGTCAAGGCTGTATATTGTCACCCTACTTATTTAACTTCTATGCAGACTACATCATGAGATAGATGAAGCACAAGCTGGAATCAAGATTGCCGGGAGAAATATCAATAACCTCAGATATGCAGATGATACCACCCTTATGGCAGAAAATGAAGAAGAACTAAAGAGCCTCTTGATGAAAGTAAAAGAGAAGAGTGAAAAAGTTGGCTTAAAGCTGAACATTCAGAAAACTAAGGTCATGGCATCTGGTCCCATCACTTCATGGCAAATAGATGGGAAAACAGTGGAAACAGTGGCTGACTTTATTTTGGGGGGCTCCAAAATCACTGCAGATGGTGACTGCAGCCATGAAATTAAAGGATGCTTACTACTTGGAAGGAAAGTTATGACCAACCTAGACAGTATATTGAAAAACAGAGACATTACTTTGCCAACAAAGGTCCATCTAGTAAAGGCTATGGTTTTTCCTGTGGTCATGTATGGATGTGAGAGTTGGACAGTGAAGAAGGCTGAGCACTAAAGAATTGATGCTTTTGAACTGTGGTGCTGGAGAAGACTCTTAAGAGTCCCTTGGACTGCAAGGAGATCCAACCAGTCCATCCTAAAGGAGATCAGTCCTGGGTATTTATTAGAAGATTTATTAGATGCTGAAGCTGAAACTCCAATACTTTGTCCACCTGATGCAAAGAACTGACTCATTTGAAAAGACCCTGATGCTGGGAAAGATTGAGGGCAAGCAGAGACGGGGATGACAGAGGATGAGATGGGATGGCATCACCAATTCAGTGGACATGAGTTTGGGTAGACTCCAGGAGTTGACGATGGGCAGGGAGGCCTGGTGTGCTGCAGTCCATGGGGTCGCAAAGAGTCGGAAACGACTGAGTGACTAAACTGAACTGAACTGAACTCTATTATCTCAGAATTTATTCTTTGAGATTTTTCTTGGATATTTTCCCATCCACTTTATAAACATGCATCAACTTGATCAGGAATGCCTAAGAGAAATCACTTCCTTGGGCATTTTCCCTCTGCAACCAAGAAATGAGCTTCCTGGATAGGCACCACAACTGAGAATTCCACAGAATGTGTGAGAATGAAATCAGCAAATATGCTGAAAGGCAAAGGATGAGCATGCAGACCCATCTGATTCTCAAAAGGAAGGACCCTGAGAGCTGCTATGACTTTTGGCTACCTCCTGGGCTTCCCAGGTAACGCTAGTGATAAAGGACCCACCTACTAATGCAGGAGACATAAGAGATGTGGGTTCGATCCCTGGGTTGGGAAGATTCCCCTAAAGAAGTAAATGGCAATCCACTCTAGTATTGTTGCCTGGAGAATCCCATGGACAGAGGAGCCTGGCAGGCTACAGTTCACAGGGTTGCAAAGAGTTGGACACGACTGAAGCAACTTCACACGCATGCACATTTACCCTTTTAAGCTTCAAAATAGAGGATGAATAAAAGCACCTACATCTCTGATTTAAAGCTAGATAGATCCCTGCCTTTCATGTCCTCTGTTGGCTAATGTTCCAATTATTAGCAACAAGGGATAATGTTTCTAGAAAATAGGAGGGAAGCTTCTTCAGGAAATACCTAAGAAGGGGTAATCAAAATATTTAAAAACCAAATTCAACTCAGCTCTGCTGCCATTTGCCCCAACAACCTGCCTCAACTAATATAACACCCTCTTGAAAATGCCATAACAGTGCATGTCCTCCATCTCCACACTGCAGTTAAGGCTGACTGATCCAGATCACTGGCCTCTCTGTGGCCAAATGCATGTTTGGGAAATATTTTTGTCTCTTACTTTGGACTTCAATTTGTACACACTGAAATGGAATAGAATCAAAGAGTGTTTGATACTCCAAACAACTTCCGTCCAGGCATCCGTATTTCAAAGAGGATAAATGGTTCCCAAAGGAAATGCCTTCCTCTGACCAGCAAAGCCATCTAAGGATTGTTATGCCCTTCCATAAAAGATGTAAAGAAGCTCGGCAGAACTGTCGTGAACATGGAGGCAGTCGTCACACTAGCTGAGAGCTCAGAACTGAGTCTCTGCAGAGATGCCCTCCATGGACCCCTCTCTGGGGACCTGGCCTCCTTCCCTGGAGTTGGAACACTCCTAAAGGGTCGTCAAGCTTCAGAGAACTCCTTATGGGATTGACTGGCTGTCTTTGCTCCAACTGCACCCCAGTTCAACTTGTCCTTCTACCCACTTACTTCCATCCCCTTCATTTCCATCAGGTGTTCCTGAAGACACACCCCATGAAACTCCTGCATGTACATTCCTGTCTCAGAGTCTGCTTCCCAGGGAAGCCAATCTACAAAAACATTATACTCTCTTAGCTGAGAAAATGCATGGTTGAGAAATATTTGGATCAACCCTACTTAGATTGAGGGGGATCTCCTTTAATTTGACAATGTGCACTGTGAATCTTCAATGAATATCCAGAAGTTATTTAACCACAGAATGCTCTTCTTATATCGAACATCTTCTGAGATCCATACTGTATGGAATATGCTCTGGGAAACATGAACGCAGTTCACTCGAGCTCACATGAGAATATAATTGGTAAAGTTCCTCATGTCAATCCCTCTTGTAATGGCAAAAGAAGGGAAGTAACAATGGGGGAACAATAAAGAAAACAATAGAGGAATGTTTATATAAATTATGATATTTCATGAAATATTATGAATCTATAGAAAGAAATAAGAAATTCTTTAAGTTCTAGAATGAAAAAGTATCTGAAGTATATATTTTTAGTCCAAACAGCAAGGTTAGCTGACTGTGTGTACTTGTTCTTGAAAAAGGGAAGGATTAAATATACATGTACATTTTCTCCTGCATGCATAAAATATTTGGAAAGGCATACATTAGAAAATGATAGCACTAGTTGTTTCTGTAGAAGAAAATGAAAAGCACTTTGACCTTTTCATTTTAAACCATGGAAATAGATGACCTCTTCAAACAATGAAACGATTACAAATTAAAAGCAAAACACTGCAAAATATTAGATAGCAGATATTTAAATACTTTGTCTAATCATATATGAAGAAACTCTGGAAAATGTATAACATCCTCTACAAAGTTACTTATACTGGGAGCTCCTTGAAGACATGAATCATATTTTATTCATTTATTTATAATTTCCAAAGCCCAGTGGAGTGCCTGAACCAGAGGAGATGGTAGATCATTTGTTTGTTTTTTAATTGAATCCTACTGCATCTATATAGCAATAGATTTAAAGCAGTCCTTCCTTCCTGAAAAAAAATTATTTTTTTTAATTTGAGATCTAGGGAAATTCTAAAAATGGAGAAAGACTAGCACATTCTCTTAATGTATTTTCCTGGTTTGGTTTTCCCCTTATAAGCCTACAGTCAGCAACACTTAAAAGTATCTGAAGCAGCGCTGTCCAATACAATGGCCACTAGCTACATGTGGCTATTTACATATAAATGTAATTTAATTAAAATGAAATGCAACTAGAAATTCACATCCCTAGTTGAGCCAGCCACATTTCAAGTGCTCAAAAAGTCACACATGGTTAGTGGGTACCATACTGGACACAGCAGACAGAGAACATTTTCATCACTGCAGAAACTTCTGGATAACACTGTTTGAGGTATAGTACAGAAATTGATTTTGGACATTAGTAGATTGAATTCCAACTTAGGCACTTACTAGAAGTACAGTTTAGGGAAAGTTGATCTCTCAAAGCCTCAGTTTCCTCATCTGGAGAATAGGGAAAATGAGAAAACTTATGTCATTGGGTCATTGTGAGGCTCAAACGAGCTCTTTCATGCAGATTTCACAGGACACAGTGAACACGTAAAATGTTACCTCTCAGTGACTATCACTACTGTGAATATTACACCTCACCATGAGCCAGTCATCTTGTTCCTCCCAAAAAGGTTCTTCCACCCCTCCCACAGAGTAGTCTTCAACATTCTCACAGTCTAGGTCAGTGCTATTCAAATACCAGTTTTACCAGACCACCTGACCTGCCTCTTGAGAAACCTATATGCAGGTGAGGAAGCAACAGTTAGAACTGGACATGGAACAACAGACTGGTTCCAAATAGGAAAAGGAGTACGTCAAGGCTGTATATTGTCACCCTGCTTATTTAACTTCTATGCAGAGTGCATCATGAGAAACGCTGGGCTGGAAGAAGCACAAGCTGGAATCAAGATTGCTGGGAGAAATATCAATAACCTCAGATATGCAGATGACACCACCCTATGGGAGAAAATGAAGAGGAACTAAAAAGCCTCTTGATGAAAGTGAAAGAGGAGAGTGAAAAAGTTGGCTTAAAGCTCAACATTCAGAAAACGAAGATCATGGCATCTGGTCCTATCACCTCATGGGAAATAGATGGGCAAACAGTGGAAACAGTGTCAGACTTTATTTTTGAGAGGCTCCAAAATCACTGCGGATGGTGATTACAGCCATAAAATTAAAAGATGCTTACTCCTTGGAAGAAAAGTTATGACCAACCTAGATAGTATATTGAAAAACAGAGATATTACTTTGCCAACAAAGGTCCATCTAGTCAAGGCTATGGTTTTTCCAGTGGTCATGTATGGATGCGAGAGTTGGACTGTGAAGAAAGCTGAGTGCCGAAGACTTGATGCTTTTGAATTGTGGTGTTGGAGAAGACTCTTGAGAGTCCCTTGGACTGCAAGGAGATCCAACCAGTCCATCCTAAAGGAGATCAGTCCTGGGTGTTCATTGGAAGGACCGATGCTAAAGCTGAAACTCCAATACTTTGGCCACCTCATGCAAAGAGTAGACTCATTGGAAAAGACTCTGATGCTGGGAGGGATTGGGGGCAGGAGAAGAAGGGGACGACAGAGGATGAGATGGCTGGATAGCATCACCGACTTGATGGACGTGAGTCTGAGTGAACTCCGGGAGTCAGTGATGGACAGGGAGGCCTGGCGTGCTGTGATTCATAGGGTCACAAAGAGTCAGACATGACTGAGTGACTGAACTGAACTGAACTGAACTGAAGCATGCACTAAATCTTTCTTCAAAAAAGTCTTGCTAAAAAAAAAAAGTCAGTTGAACTAAATACGTGTTAGTGGTGTGGTGCATTTACATTCTGGGGTAAGCTCTTCACGGGGCCAAATTCTGGGAACAAACATTTTGATACTTTGGCCTGCAATGGTCTAGTTAGAAACACATAAACCCCTTGATATGGTTTTAAAATTCTCACAAAGAAACGGATCGCCAGTCCAGTTTCGATGCATGAGACAGGGTGCTTGGGGCTGGTGCACTGGGATGACCCAGAGCGATGGATAGGGAGGGAGCTAGGAGTGTGGTTCAGGATGGGGAACACATGTAGATCTGTGGCTGATTCATGTCAGTGTATGGCAAAGCCACTACAATATTGTAATTAGCCTCCAATTAAAATGAATAAATTTATTTAAAAAATAATAATACTTCTTGAAAAAAAAAATTCTCACAAAGAAGTCTATTAAACCTTTCCATGAGTAGAGCAAAGTCTAAGACAACAGAATTAAAGGACAAAAGAAAGCTGGGTCAGTGTAAATGAAGTTTTTATAGTGGGTAGCCCTGAGCTCAATTTTGAAGAACATAAGAATTGTGATGAGGAAAGAGAGATAAGTAAGAAAAATAACAAAGGAATAATATCAAGAAAAAGGAAACAGAAAGATGGGAGAGAAGACTTTAGCTTTAGCCCTTCAAGAACAAAGCAGTATTTTCCTCTTATCCCTTAAGCCCAGACATTCCCTTGTTAAGTCATGGCTTTCCAAAGAGAAAATCAGATAGACTTGATTTTGGGCATCCTTAGTCCTATTATGCAGTATCTATCTACCTAGAATAAAAATATGAAATACATAATAATTTTAAACTCTCTAAAGTTATATATGGAAAGCTATTTTGGCAACTTTCTGATCCTTCAAATATTTGCAATTAAAGATAAATGAGCTCCAAACCAAAAAGCTCCCAAGTACGTGTTTCAAATGAGTGTTCTTTTTCCTTCTTCAGGTATTTATAGAAAAAGATCCATATCAAAATTATTCTTCATCATAAAAGTCAGCCAATCATTACTAAACAATTTTCCAGTACTGCCACTACAGATAATTGTTTAACTATTAAAGTGTATGTTGTGATTTATAACTGCCATAATGGCACCAATCTCTACATGATTGCTTGGTGCTGCCGTGGAAGACATACCTCATCTGTTGTGGCATGAAATGCCGTGTGACAATTTATACTGATGCGCATTTCTTATTACCTGCTGATAATAACCTATCAGTGAAAACGACAGCTTAATTATACAGCACGTCTCCCGCTGGCAAATAACTGGATTCAAACATTTCTCTTGCTTCTCACCAATCCCTAACAGAAGCAGAAAGGAGAATCACCGCAATCCTCATAAACAACACTTAAAATTAAGAAAAAAAAAATCTAATTCAAACGTGATCTTTTGTTAACCACATATGTACTTTAGCCCAATAATTCCTCAGCAACCCGTTTCCAGTTCACAAGAGCTGATTACCATTCTCCTATGGTTTTATATTTCTTGCTGATTAGGCCTCTTATATTTCCCATTCCAGATATTGGGCTTTTTATGAAATGGGTCAAATGATTTATCCTAAGCATTGAATCTCTGAATCAACATCATGGCCACAGATTTGGTGTAGTAATCCCAAAGGTCTTATTTCTAAGGCATTGCTTGTAGGTTCCTTCCTGACAAGTAGATTCAACTTCTCAAGTCAGTAGTGCTTACAAAACTAGGTGGCTGGATGTTTCTATCAATTAAGTTTATTTAACTGGCAGCATGCTTACATTCCTAAGTTCCATGTGGTCCGTGGGGCTGCTGGCCTTCTCTTCCCTGGACTGGATGGTGGAACTTCCCGACCTTTTCAGCACTGGTGGGTTCCTTCTTTTCCACTAGAGCTGTGTGTCCTTATCTGGGAACAGCCAACAGAATGGCTGCCCCTCAGTTAGGAGACTTAAAGTAGTTTTAGCTCTCTACCTCTTCTTTCATTGGCCTCATTATTCTTTTTTTGAATGAATTTTTATTGGAGTACAGTTCCTTTGCAATGCTGTATTAGTTTCTACTGTAAACAGAGCGAATCAGCCATACATATACATGTATATTCTCTTTTTTGGATTTCCTGCCCATGTAGGTCACCACAAAGGATTGAGTAGAGTCTCCTGAGCTATACAGTAGGTTCTTATTAGTTATCTATCTTATACATGGTATAAATAGTGTATATACATCATTCTCAACCTCCCAATTCATCCTACCCTCCCCTTTCCCCCTTGATACATATATACAATGGAATATTACTCGGCCATGAAAAAGAACAAAACTGGATCATTCACAGGGATGTGGACAAACCTAGAGACTATCATACAGAGTGAAGTAAGTCAGAAAGAAAAAAATAAATATTGTATTTATTAAGTACAATAAATATTATTTATTAATAAGTATTATTAATACTTACATATAAACTCTAGAAAATGTTACAGATGATTTTATTAGAGACACAGACATGAGATCATTAAATATTCTTATTTAATAGCTACTAAAACTACTACTATGAATAGACTGCTATTCCTTTATTCTTTCTAAACTTTGCTTTCCATTTTTCTCTGCTTTTTACTTCTTCCAAGCTCCTCAGCTTTTCTTCCAAGAAAATAGGCTATCAGTTCAGTTGTGTCCAACTCTTTGTGACCCCATGGACTGCAGCATGCCAGGCTTACTGGTCCATCATCAACTCCTGGAGCTATAGACATCATCAAATATCCAGTGTGCCTCCATGGGATTGAAATACTCAATTCCTTCTATGGGATTACATATTTGTTAGAGTCTTTAAGAGTTTGACCCTTTCTACTGGGTGTACTTGTACAAGATGCCCAAGATGGCTGCATTTTTGTAGTTTAAAATGCTAGATTTTTTTTTTTTAGAGCTTTTTTGTTTGTTATCACAGAGGATTATAAAAAGGTAAATGTAGAAGGCTGCTTCTTGCACCAGAGCTATTCCTAAATAACAGAGGCTGCACTATTAACTTCAGTGAACAAAGAAAACTAAAAAGTTTTATAGAATATAGCTATGGGATGGAAAATTATCTTCTTCAGCTATAGGACATAGCCTTCTAAACAAATAGCATTAAAAGTATCACAACCATGTGCTTGGATCACAAACATCCATCTTTGTAGAAATAAAACCCTTCTCTTTGGACTCATATAAATAATGGTGATGGTCACTATCTTTTCTCTTACTGGACTCCATGCAGATTAGCATCCTTCTATTCATCATTAGAACATTATGAACATTGCTCTTATCATTAGAACACGGATCTTTCCATCATAACTACCAGAGAGCAGGGCACCAACAGCAAAAGACTGGGAAGGATACTTGGGAAACAAGGTATCGGAAGAGCACAGAGCCATGGAATTGTTAAATCCAGTAAAAAGTCTTCAGAAGAATTGATGCTTCTGAACTGTGGTGCTGGAGATAACTCTTGAGAGTTCCTTGGGCAGCAAGGAGATCCAACCAGTTCATCCAAAAGGAAATCAACCCTGAATATTCATTGGAATGACTGATATGAAGCTGAAGCTCCAATACTTTTTGCCATCTGATGCGAAGAGTTGACTCATTGGAAAAGACCCTGATGCTAGGAAAGATTGAAGGCAAAAGGAGAGAGGGGCAGCAGAGGATGAGATGGTTAGATAGCATCACTGATTCAATGGGCATGAAACTGAGTAAACTCCAGGAGACAGTGAAGGACAGGGAAGCCTGGCATGCTGCAGTCCAGGGTGTTGCAAAGAGTTGGACATGACTTAGCAACTGAGCAACAACGGCAACAAAGAATCTTCAACCTGAAGGGTGCCCCACCCAACGCATTTGGAGAACCATACAACCATAACCAAGGGCTTTGTCTTTAAGCTGATAATACTAAGATAGCAAAGATATCAATTTAAGAAATATAATTTTACCTGGAACAATATTAGTGGGAATTCCATAAAAGAGTGACAAAAACTGGAAAAATATATGCCAGATGGGGAAAGCCTAATGGAAGAACTCAGAATTTAAACAAAAATTTTTAAAAATAATAAACATCTTGCAGCATGTACCTGTCAATCTCAATCTCCCAATTTATCCCTCACCTTCCCCCAGAATGCACCTTTTTTTTTAATTGGGGTATAGTTTCTTTGTACACACTGCTAAGTCGCTTCAGTTGTGTCCGACTCTGTGCGACCCCATAGACGGCAGCCCGTCAGGCTCCCCTGTCCCCGGGATTCTCCAGGAAAGAACACTGGAGTGGGTTGCCATTTCCTTCTCCAATGCATGAAAGTGAAAAGGGAAAGTGAAGTCGCTCAGTCATGTCCAACTCTTAGCGACCCCATGGACTGCAGCCTACCAGGCCCCTCCATCCATGGGATTTTCCAGGCAAGAGTACTGGAGTGGGGTGCCATCGCCTTCTCCGGTACACACTACTATATATAAAATAAATAACTATTAGAACCTACTGTATTGCACAAGGAACTCTAGGTAATACTCTATAATGACCCAAATGGGAAAATAATATAAAAAGACTGAATATGTATATATGTATATATGTACAACTGATTCATTTGGCTGTACAGCTGAAACTAACACATTATAAATCAACTATACTGCAACAATTTTTTAAAATAATAAATACTGGAGCAGTAAGAAGGATTTTGGAAACATGAGTCAAGAAGAAGAAATTGTGAAGAAATAAATGGGTATAATAAATATTTTTAAAATAAGTGATAAAGTAAGGAATTAGCCAAATAGCTTGAATGCAGGATGAAAACCACGGTAGAGTGAAAGAATGAGCTACACAGTTACATCAGGCATCGTCCTCAGAGGCATTTGGGCCTAACAATTACATAAGGAAAAGGAAGGAAGAGTCAAATGACATGGAAGATGAAAGCAGAAATTTCAACTTCTGTCCACTTGTGGTCTGCAAACAAAAAAAAAAGGACAGAAATGAGAATACAATAATCAAGATGTTGCTAAAATTGCAAATGTAAGACCTCAAAATAAAGAAGATAATAGAGTAGCAAAGAAGTTAAATTAAAAACTCGGAGTCAGGAATATTTTAGTGCATTCAAGAATATTCAGGCCAAGGAGAAACCTTGGAAATATTCATTACAGTGAAAGCAGACAAAAGTCAGACAGACATCAGGCTTCTTGAAAGAAACACCAGATGCAAGAAGATAATAGAGTCCCCACAGTGTTGAAGAAAAATAGCCTTGCCCCTAGAATCAAATATCCAGGGAAACCATTATTTAAATGTGCAGACAAAATGACTATATCCACAGGCATATGAGACCTCTGAAAAATTCACCCTTCATTTCCCATTTGTGAAATAATTTGGGGAGAAAGCAAAAAGATAGAGGAAACAAAGATAAGTAAAGAAGAGTCTGTGTGTGTGTGTGTGCGCATCCAAAGTTTCTCAGCTGTGTCCGACTCTTTGAGATGGTATTGCCCTCCAGGCTCCTCTGTCCTTGGGACTCCCCAGGAGAGGACTCAAGTTGGTTGCCATGTCCTTCTCCAGGGGATCTTCCTGACCCAGGGATCAAGCCTGTATCTTTTATGTCTCCTGCATTGGCAGGTGGGTTCTTTACCACGATCACCACCTGGGAAGCCCCTTAAGACTCTATTAATATTTAAATAAGCAAAACATAGAAAGCACTTAAAATACTACTTAGCACATAGTGAGTACTCCATGAAAATGCGTTGTTACTATTATTTTGGTCTTCAGTTGCTGATTAAAATAGTTGCATTGAAATCTCTAAAAAGTAAAGAAAATGCTTTTTAAAGTTCTATATGTGTGATGTTTACTAGAGATTTTTTAGTGGATATCATTAATCCATTCATGTATTTATTTGGATGACCCCATTGAATATTATCAAGCTCTTATTTAAGATAAAATAGATAACTAATGAGAACCTACTGTATAGCTCATTTCAGTTCAGTTTGGTTCAGTCGCTCAATCATGTCCAACTCTTTGTGACCCCGTGGACAGTAGCACACCAGGCCTCCCTGTCTGTCACCAACTCCCGGAGTTTACTCAAACTCTAGTCCATTGAGTCGGTGATGCCATCCAACCATCTCATCCTGTCCCCCTTCTCTTCCCGCCTTCGATGTTTCCCCGCATCAGGGTCTTTACCAATGAGTCAGTTCTTTGCATCAGGTGGCCAAAGTATTGGAGTTTCAGCTTCAGCATCAGTCCTTCCAATGAATATTCAGGACCGATTACCTTTAGGATGGCCTGGTTGGATCTCCTTGCAGTCCAAGGGACTCTCAAGAGTTCAACACCACAGTTCAAAAGCGTCAATGCTTCAGCACTCAGCTTTCTTTATAGTCCAACTCTCATATACATATATGACCACTGGAAAAACAATAGCTTTGACTAGATGGACCTTTGTGGGCAAAGTAATGTCTCTGCTTTTTAATATGCTGGCTAGGTTAGTCATAGCTTTACTTCCGAGGAGCAAGAGTCTTTTCATTTCATGGCTGCAGTCACCTTCTGCAGTGATTCTGGAGCCCAAAATAATAAAGTCTGTCATTGTTTCCACTGTGTCCCCATCTAGCTGCCAGGAAGTGATGGGACCAGATGACATGACCTTAGTTTTCTGAATGTTGACCTTTAAGTCAGCTTTTTCACTCTCCTCTTTCACTTTCATCAAGAGACTCTTTAATTCTTCACTTTCTGCCATAAGGGTGGTGTCATCTGCATATCTGAGGTTATTGATATTTCTCCTGCCAATCTTGATTCCAGCTTATGCTTCATCCAGCCCAGCATTTCTCATAATGTACTCTGCAGATAAGTTAAATAAGCAGGGTGACAATATATAGTCTTAACATACTTCTTTCAAGATTTGGAACCAGTCTGTTGTTCCATGTCCAATTCTAACTGGTGCTTCCTGACCTGCATACAGATTTCTCAGGAGGCAGGTAAGGTGGGCAGGTATTTCTATCTCCTTCAGAATTTTTCACAGTGTGTTGTGATCCACACAGTCAAAGGCTTCTGGATAGTCAAGAAAGCAGAAGTAGATGTTTTTCTAGAACTCTCTTGCTTTTTCCATGATCCAACAGATGTTGGCAATTTCATCTCTGGTTCCTCTGCTTTTTCTAAATACAGCTTGAACATCTGGAAGTTCACAGTTCACATACTGTTGAAGTCTGGCTTGGAGAATTTTGAGCATTACTTTGCTAGGGTGTGAGATGAGTGCAATTGTGTGGTAGTTTGAGCATTCTTTGGCATTGCCTTTCTTTGGGATTGGAATGAAAACTGACCTTTTCCAGTCCTGTGGCCACTGCTGAGTTTTCCAAATTTGCTGGCATATCAAGTGCAGCACTTTCACAGCATCATCTTTCAGGATTTGAAATAGCTCAACTGGAATTCCATCACCTCCACTAGCTTTGTTCGTAGAGATGCTTTCTAAGGCCCACTTGACTTCACATTCCAGGATGTCTGGTTCTAGGTGAGTGATCACACCATCGTGATTATCTGGGTCATGAAGATCTTTTTTGTACAGTTCTGTGTATTCTTGCCACCTCATCTTAGTATCTTCTGCTTCTGTTAGGTCCCTACCATTTCTATCCTTTATGGTGCCCACCTTTGCATGAAATGTTCCCTTGGTATCTCTAATTTTCTTGAAGAGATCTCTAGACTTGCCCATTTCATTGTTTTCCTCTATTTCTTTGCACTGAATTGATCACCGAGGAAGGCTTTCTTATTTCTCCTTGCTATTCTTTGGAACTGAACTCTGCATTCAAATGGGTATATCTTTCTTTTCTCCTTTGCCTTTTGCTTCTCTTCTTTTCATAGCTATTTGTAAAGCCTCCTCAGACAACCATTTTGCCTTTTTGCATTTCTTTTTCTTGGGGATGGTCTTGATTCCTGCCTCCCGTACAATGTCATGAACCTCCCTCCATAGTTGTTCAGGCACTCTGTCTCTCAGATCTAATCCCTTGAATCTATTTTTCACTTCCACTTATAATCGTAAGGGACTTATTTAGGTCATATCTGAATGGTCAAGTGGTTTTACCTACTTTCTTCAATTTAAGTCTGAATTTAGCAATAAGGAGTTCATGATCTGAGCCACAGTCAGCTCCTGGTCTTGTTTTTGCTGACTGTATAGAGCTTCTCCATCTTTGGCTGCAAAGAATATAATCAATCTGATTTTGGTATTGACCATCTGGTGATGCCCATGTGTTGAGTCTTCTCTTGTGTTGTTGGAAGAGTGTGTTTGCTATGACTAGTGCATTCTCTTGGCAAAACTCTATTAGCCTTTGTCCTGCTTCATTCTGTACTCCAAGGCCAAATTTGCCTGTTATGCCAGGTATTTCTTGATTTCCTCCTTTTGCATTCCAGTCCCCTACAATGAAAAGGACACCTTTTTTTGGTGTTAGTTCTAGAATATCTTGTAGGTCTTCATAGAGCCATTCAACTTCAGCTTCTTCAGCATTACTGGTTGGGGCATAGACTTGGATTACTGTGATACTGAATGGTTTGCCTTGGAAATGAACAGAGATCAATCATTTTTGAGTCATTTTTGAGATTGCATCCAAGTACTGCATTTCAGACTTTTGTTGACTATGATGGCTACTCCATTTCTTCTAAGGGATTCTTGCCCATAGTGGTAGATATAATGGTCATCTGAGTTAAATTCACCCATTCCAGTCCATTTTAGTTCGCTGATTTCCTAAAATGTTGATGTTCACTCTTGCTATCTCCTGTTTGACCACTTCCAATTTGCCTTGATTCATGAACCTAACATTCCAGGTTCCTATGCAATATTGTTCTTTATAGCATTGGACTTTACTTCCATCACCAGTCACATCCACAACTGAGTGTTGTTATTGCTTTGGATCCATCTCTTTATTCTTTCTGGAGTTATTTTTCTACTGATCTGCAGGAGCATATTGGGCACCTACAGACCTGGCGAGTTCATCTTTCAATGTCCTATCTTTTTTGCCTTTTCATATGGTTCATGGGGTTCTCAAGGCAAGAATACCGAGGTAGTTTGCCATTCCCTTTTCCAGTGGACCACGTTTTGTCAGAACTCTCCACCATGACCAGTCCATCTTGGGTGGCCCTACATATCACGGCTCATGGTTTCACTGAGTTAGACAAGGCTGTGGTCCATGTGATCAGATTGATTAGTTTCCTGTGACTGTGGTTTTCAGTCCGTCTGCTCTGTGATTATTGTTTGTTACATTAGCTAACATTCTATTTAGTGTTGAAAAATGCTATTGATTTTCCATTGTTCTTCTGCCTGGCAATCTTGCTGAACTTGCCAACTACTTGTAGTAGTTTGTTAATATTCAGAACTTTCATTTATAAACAATGATAATTTTATCTCCTCCCATTTAATCTTTATATCTCATATTAGTTTTTACACTGAGGCAGCACCAACTAGGTGAACAGTGCATGCTCTGGAGAGAGATCTGGGTTAAAAGTCTAATTCCATCTCACTGTGGAGCCTGGCCAAGTCACCTAAATTCTTGCGGCTTCAGTTGCATCACTGGAAAAGTGGTGAAATTGTAAACACCTTAAGGAGCTTGGGAGGGTTACACAAGTGGAAGTGCTTCGCATGTGGCTGGCAATAAATGCTAACCACAGCCCTGTTTCTGTATACACCAGGGACTAGTCCAAGGAACCCCATGGATACTAGTCTTATATAAAATGATGGAATATTGGCCTATAACCTATATACATCTTTTTGTATACTTTGAAGTGTGTTAGTTGCTCAGGCGTGCCTGACTCTTGGCAACCCCATGGACTGCAGCCCACCAGGCTCCTCTGTCCATGGGATTCTCCAGGCCAGGACACCAGAGTGGGTTGCCATTTCCTTCTCCTTTGAACCATCTATAAATTACTTGTAATACCTAACTAAATATGAATGTTATGTAAATAGTTGCCAATGAGCCAAAAATTCAAGTTGTTTTATGGAACCTTCTAGATTTTTTTTTTTTAGTATTTTCGATCTGCAGTTGGTTGATCCTGAGGTTATGGCACCCAACAAATAGAGTAGGCCAACTGTTCTGAAATATTTATTACATGAAATTAAGAATGGGAGATACCTAACCCAATCTTGGAGTCTTAAGAGAAATAGTCCCAGAGAAAACAATATCAAAATGAGACAACTGGACCAGGTAAGTGAGTCAGGACAAAGAGGTGAGGAAGAGATGTTGGTTGAAGTATTCTCAGTGAGGGATGTGCATGTCTGTGCATTTAGCAATGAAAGAAAATATGGATTGTTCAGAGAATGGACAGTGTATCCTGGGTAACTTGGCTCTTCATATACAAATATTCATTGCTCCACTAGATAATAAGTTCCTAAAAGTAATCATGTTTGGTTCATGTGTTTATCTCTCACAGCACTTGATAGACACCCAAGCACAGAGAAAGTATTCAATAAGTCATAAATATCTGCTATTGTTTGGGAGAGTTTCTGGTCTGTTGTTATCCTACCTGATTCAAAACCATCCCTACAAGCCAATGCTTTATGAACTACAGAGGCTGAGGAATGTGTCTTAAATCGAGAGGTGAAAGTATAGAAGAGAACTATATCAATATTAAATCTAATATGCCAACATAAAACCACACGTCTGAAGTTTTAGAGGTCCTTCACAAAACAAAACGAGAATCTTTATTTCTAGAAGTAAAGTTAAAAATATGAAACATAGATTAAAAAAAAAGTCACATTTAGAATTACTGCAAATTTTTTTTTTGATTTATTCATTTTTTTTTAATTTTATTTTATTTTTAAACTTAACATAACTGTATTAGATTTGCCAAATATCAAAAGTGACAAATAGTATTGCTATGAGTGCACATTTGTTCTCTTGGCCTCCCAGGGAAAGAAGCATCAAATAAATTAAGTATTAATGCTACTACTATTTTTACAAAAGCTTTCTCATCTTTTTTGTACTATTGAATATTTTTTTTCCAAAATACTTAGCAAATATTGTTGAATTAGGAAAACCAAAGAATTTCTATTTGAAGGAATTTAGAAAATAGGGTGTGGCTTGCTTCTACTTCCTTTCACTTAGTGAAGCATTTACTTTGCAATTGATTAAAATTATCCTCTCAGATAATAAAACTGGAAAAAGAAATATTAAACAACCCTATTTTTTTCAGTCAGTTCTAAAAACCATCACACTAATCTAAGAAGCTCACCTGTATTATCTAAAAATGAACATAAAGATTCTATCTGTAGTTCGGCCCAAATTAGACTCTCAGAAAATTCTATCTCCCTTCCTGATCCTGACAAGAAAAGCATGTGCTGGGACATTCTAAGAGCTATGTGATCACTCATGATTTATTTCCAGTCAAACTCCTTTTCTCAGAACCTAGTATTATTACCTGACCTCTCAGCAATACGTGAAAGATTACTGACAACAATAATAACATTATTCGAGTTTTACCATGTACCAGGCAAGTGCATGAAGACACAGTGTTTTCCAAACTTTAGCCCTTCCAACTCATTCATGATTCTTGTCATCCTTTGCACCACCGGTATCATTTATCTGAGGAGACGGGTAATAAGAACATGAGTCAATATAGAAAATACTGCAGATACTTAGAGAAGCATCCATCAGTGGCAAGAGCACAAAACAGGATGTGATCAATGTTTCCAGTTGGCTAGAGAGGAGGTAAGCCAATGCAGAAGACATAAAAGACGCAGGCTTAATCCCTGCATCGGGAAGATCCCCTGAAGCAACCCCTTCTTGCCTGGAGAATGTTACAGACAGAGGAGCCTGACGAGCTGCAGTTCACAGGGTCACATAGAGTTGGACATGACTGAGGCGACTTAGAATCCATGCACAGAGAGCAGGTAAACTTGAGGTTTTGTCAAGAGAACTACATTAGAAGAAGTAACTCATAGAACACATGGGTGGTTGCCAGAGGTAGAGGCAAATGTATGCAAGGTGTCAAAAGGCATAAATTTTTAGTTAGAATATAAGTAAGTCACGGGGCTGCAATGTGCAGAATGGTGACTATAAGACAATTGTGCCATGCTCGTCTGTTTCAGTCGTGTCCAACTTTTTGCAACTCTATGAGACTATAGCCTGCCAGGCTCCTCTGTCCATGGCATTCTCCAGGCAGGAATACTGGAGTGGGTTCGTCTCCAAGAGATCTTCCTTACCCAGGGATAGAACTCATGTCTCCTGTGTCTCCTGCACTGCAGGCAGATTCTTTATCACTGAGCCACTGGGGAAATCCCTGGGTAACAATATTATAGTGCATAACTGAAAGTTGATAAGAGAATAAATCTTAAAAGTTCTCATGATAAGAAAAACAAATGATAACTCTCTGTGGTGACAGACATTAACTGAACTTATGGTGGTGATCATTTTGCCATATAAACAAAAGTCAAATCATTATGTCAGACACCTGAAACTCATAGAATTTACATGTCAATTATACTTCAATTAGAAAAAGAAAAGATTTGTGTGTAAGAATAGGCCTATGGGGTATATGGAATCCATCACAACAGAAGCAGACAGTGTGGATATGATATGCAAGCAAGGGTTAGAAGATGTGAAAAGCCTAACATTCTCTTTTGAAGACCTGGAAATTGGCCAAGCCTTTCTTGAAGATCCTTTCTGAGCATTTCCTTTTCTGGAGTGGCCAGCTTAGTAATGGGCCTCTGGTCTTCTCTACTTACATTTGCCTCCTGGAGAAATATTCACACAATTGGCTTCAGTCAGTAATTCCTGACAGTGAACTCATAAACCAACATCTCTTGGACTAATAGCCCACCCAGTCTTTAGTGCAGTACTTCTAATGAGTCACCGGACATTTTTGGCTTTCTGTTCCACTTTTTCCTCAATTTTGAGGTTTCTAAAATGAAACTCATCCATTTCCCTGACTTCCCCTCACATTTTAGCCACAATCCATATCGGTTCCTACAGTGTTTACTTTTCCTGATTCCCAAGATTAAAATCTGAAAGTCATCAGGATCTTCCCTGCACTTTGAACCTCCAACTGAATCAAAGCCAGTCAAGGGCTTTGAAGAGTGCCTGGCCCATAGTAGGCACTCAAAATTATTACAAATAAATTCTATGAACAAATAAAGCATATGAATAAATTAGACCTTCCTTGACATAGCTCTTGTTTTATTCCCCATTACTTTGAACATATCATATTCTTTGGCATTCATTCAGCAAATATTTATGAGGCACAACCATTTGCCAAGCACTAACAGATGATAGGGATATGCCAATGAACAAAATAACAAAAATGCTCTCCTGTAGCTCATGTACAAATGGGGAAAGGTGGGAATTAACAAACATGACTGAATAAAACATCATCCCTTATCTGAAAATCTTAAATTGAAAAGACTCTAAGAACTGAAGGTTTTGCTTAATTTGTTGGTTAACAAAACATGAACTGGCATAAAACTACTTAGAATCTGTATCTGTTTCACTTTTGAGTAGCTTCCTGAATAAGCTTACTATATACCAGAGTTGTCACATGATATATAGCAAAGGCATTATGTCACTTTATTAGTCTGTTCTTCTAGGATTGCCATTGCAGAATACCATAGATGGGGTGGGTCACACAATGGAAATTTATTTTCTCATAGTTCTGGAGGCTGGAAGTACAAGGTCAAGGTGCTGGAATGGTTGGTTTCTGGTGAGGTCTTGCTTCCTGGCTTGCAGGCAGCCCCCTTCTCACTAGGTCTGCACACAGCCTTTCCTCTGCACATGTGGACTCCTAAGGTCTCTTTCTCATCTTATAAAGACAGCAGTTCTAGTCCATTAGGGCCCCGCCTTTTTGACCTCACTTACCCTGAATTACTCCTGAAAGCACTGTCTCCAAATGTTGTCACATTGGAGGCTGAACTTCTATACATGGATTTAGTGGGGAGAGGGAGAGACACAACTCAGTCTATCACAATTACCTTTCCAAAGGCTGAAAAAAATCTGAATTCCAAAGACATCTGACCCTAAGTGTTTTGGATAAGGTAGCAGAAACCTGGTGGTATGTCGGGTAGTTATGGGTGTCTGGAGAAATGTTTGAGCTGAGAGACAGTGTATGTGGTAATGCAACAGGAAGTACACCAGTCAGGGAAAGCCTCCCAGGAAGGCGGGTATTTGAGCCAAGCCCCGCATGAGGTAAGGGAGTGGGCCACATCTGAAAGGAAGCGTTCTAGGCAGAAGAATAGCAAGTTCAAAGACCCAGAGACAAGAACAGCACAGTACACACAATGAATGGAAACAAATACCATATATCAATGCATATATATGGAATCTAGAAAGATGGGACTGATGAACCTATTTGCAAGGCAGCAATGGAGACACAGACATAGAAAACGGACTTGTGGACACGAGAGGGGAAGGAGAAGGTGGGATGAATGGAGAGTGTAGCGTGGAAACATACACATTACCATACTTGCTGTAAGACTCAGGAAGCTCAAACTGGGGCTCTGTGACAAACTAGAGGGGTGGGATGGGGTGAGAGATGGGAATGAGGTTCACGAGGGAGGGGACATATGCATACTTATGGCTGATTCATGTTGATAGATGGCAGAAACCAATACAATATTGTAAAGCAATTATCCTTCCATTGAAAATAAATAATTTTTAAAAAGAAAGGTTGTCAGAGTTACCAAAGCCCTGAGCTAAAAGAGGAGGAGAAGATGAGGTAACAGAGGGACAAATCACTGAGGGCCTTACTGACTACTATAATAGAATTTGGCTTTTACTGAAGTAAAATGAGTAGGCAACGGAGAGTTCTGAATAGAGGAGTGGCATGACCGGATCAAGGCTTTAACAGGATCACAACGTGTGGCAGATGATCTCCAAGACAGTGGCCACTAATCAACGTCTTCCTTCTAGGAACAAGCGTAACATACAGCCCAGCAGGAGGCTGAGTCTATGTCCTCTCCTCTTGAATCGAGATGGCCTCCGGACTTGCTTTTCCTGATAAAATGAGACAAACTGGACAGTCTAGGAATTTCAGACCTAGGCTTTCCGAGCCTCGGCAGTTTCCACTTCCTCTTTTATAGAAGCTGGGTACTGCGTGAGGAGTCTGACAACCCTGAGACCACTATGTTGCGAATGAGTCCAATCTAGTCACGTAGAAAAAGTGAAGTGGAGAAGAACAAAGGAAACCAGGCAACAGGCAGAACCGAGGCCCCACACATGACCCAATTTCTTGTACAATCTCGGACAATCCTGGACCTTTGGAGTCATAACAACTGAGATCACAGACATTCTGACATAGAGACAAGCCATTGCCATGGGATCCTGTCCAAATTTCTACACTCGGAGCTTCAAACATATAAAATAATTCTTATCTTACCCTACTAAATTTGGGGGTAGTTAAATACATGGTAATTAATAATTGACTGAAATTGGTATGAGCTCAGGTGAGGAGTAGACACCTGAGGAGTATGTAGCACGGATACTCACTGTTAGTGAGCCTAGAAAGGGTGTGATGAAATCATTATTAGAGGCTGGAGAGAAGGTGATTCCATGCTGCATAACTGCCTGCAATAGTATGAACAAAAGAAAATGTGTCTAATAAAAACTTGTGGACCTGGCTAAGAAAATTTCTGAATGTGATAATCGGCTTTACTCTGTGACCTAGGATTAATTACAGGAAGAGAAAGAGGAACTAAAATGTTCAAGTTGTACTTAGAGGAAATCATTCAAACTAGGACTTATGAGGTTGGAAAACAAAAATTACTGTCCTTCTTGCCTCTCGAGGCAACACAAGATTCTCAAAGAAGCAGTCTTAGGACAAAGATCAAATCCAGGGTCTATTAGTACAGTGTCCCCTGAGGTTAAATATTAAATCAAGCATGTGGCTGGAAGATGTCTCATTAAGACCTAGAAGAGATTTAAGGTGGCACCTCATAGACCCTGTCCAGGAGGAAAAGCAGTTTCTAAAGACCTTGAAGGTTTTTCCTACAGCATTCTGACTCACAGTCAAGGTCAGCTGCAGCCTGTCTCAAGAGTTTTCTGGGTATGTCTTTTCCAATGGACCGATCCTTAATAGACAAATGGGAAGCCTCCAAGGTTTATAAGAAAAATGTACCCCCCTTAAAAGCACCACCGGCTAAACAAAAAGAAGGACGGAGAAAGTCTCTAGATCCCTAAATCTCTAAAGAAATGGCATGCTCAACCACTAATAAGAACTATTTCTTATGGAAAAGGAAGAAAGAAAGGAGGTGCCTTTAATTTCATAGCCAGTCCAGTGCTAGACTGTAGACACCAGGTGCTAGATCCGCCTGGGTGTGTGGCAGGAAGATGAGGAAATCTTCCTGGGTGCGTCACTCCCAGCAGCCTTGGAGGAGCTGCATGTAGCCCAAATCTCGGAATCATGACAAATAACATGCTATTGTTTTTTTAAGCCACGACATACTGGAGTGGTTTTCATTTGTTTGTAGATAAGAAAAATGTAAGTAAAAACAGATAACTGAAACTTTGGTGGGGGGCGAGGGGAGGGACAAGAGTTGCAAAAGAGAGACCCACTCTTGCCACTGTACCTCGAGACAGGATAATAGTGACCTGGACCTGGGCAGACGTGGGATCTATTTTGAAGGCACAGCTAAGTGATTCAGCGGAATAAATGGCGGGGTGTGAAGGGGAAGAAGGGAATACTCCACGGTTAATAGGTTGATTGGTGATCTGTGCAGTTACAAGAATGGACTTGTCATGGGTGTAGCAATTTTGGGGGTAAAGTCAGGAATCCAGGTCTTTACCATCTGGTGGCTCAAACAGCAAAGAACCTGCCTGCAATGCAGGAGATTCGGGTTCGATCCCTGGGTCGGGAAGATCCCCTGGAGAAGGGCACAGCAGCCTATTTCAGTATTCTTGCCTGGGAAATCCCATGGACAGAGGAGCCTGGCGGGCTACAGTCCATGGGGTCCCAAATGTTGGACACAACTGGGTGACTTTCACTTCACAAGAATCCAATGAGCACTAGATATCCGATTGGGAGTGGTGAAGGGACTTTTATGTATAACTCTGGAATTCAGAGAGGGGTCATGACTAACACATACATTGATGAGTCATCATTTAGGAAGGTATTGAAAGCCAAGAGACTAAGATCACCAAGGGAGTGAGCATAGACAGAGAAAAGGCCATGAACTGAGCCCTCAGATGCCTATATTCAGAGGTTAAGAAAGTGAGGTGGCAAAGGAGACTAAATTTGATGCTGGTGAGGAAAAAGGACAATCAGGATGAGGGATTCCCTGGAAGCCATACAAAGAACCTTCCGGTTCTGCTAATGTGGCACCTAGGAAGCAGACCAAGCTCTGGTTACTGGATTTCTCGTGGGTTCCTAGTACCTTTGACAAGTGCATTTTTCACAGGGTGGTGGGGATGACTGTCTCGCTGGGTCAAGAGAAGATGAGAAAGACATGCTGGATACGGACCAGAGTTGTTCTATCAAGGTTGTCCTATAAAATGGGGACAGAAAAACCAGGTGGTAGCTGGAGAGAAACATGAGATCAAGAGAGTCTTTCTGGTTTCCCTTTTTAATGGGAAAAATTATAGCAAAGCTGCATGGTGAAGGAAAGACTCATTAGAGACAGAAGAAAAACTGATGACGAATTTTAAAAAAAGAAGAATTGCTAGCATTAGCTCAGTTTCCCAGGTGGTACTAGTAACAATGAACCTGCCTGCCAATGCAGGAGATGCGGGAGACCTGGGTTGGGAAGACCCCATGGAGAAGAGCATGGCAACTCACTCCAGCATTCTTGTCTGGAGAATCCCATGAACAGAGGAACCTGGCGAGCTACAGTCTAAAGGATCCCAAAGAGCCGGATGTGACTGAAGCGACTTAGCAGGCAAAATGACACAGGCAGGTCCTTGAGAAGATGATAGGAACAAGAGCATATCCCTGAATGGACTTCTGGCTGGTTTCCTTAGCTCCAATTCTTTCTTCTCTTCAATAAAGCCTATCCTACACTAATTTTCCTAAAATACTGCCTATATGATAATGTTCCAGCAATGTGTTTTGCTGAGTTTCTTGTTTCCTACCTGTTTTGTATATGCCTCTGCTTAGCTGTTAAACTGTTCAATGATCACTGAAGTCAATAGAAGTCACCTACGTGTCCAACCCCTGGCTGGGGACATGGGACACATTGTCCTGTCTTTACTCAGAATGTAAGTGTAGAGACAGACACATAATAAGATGAATTCACAGAGAGAAATGCTATTACAGGGGAATGTTCGTGTGCCTGCTAAGTTGCTTCAATTACGTTCAACTCTTTGTGACCCTGTGGCCTGTAGCCTGCCAGGCTCTGCTCTCCATGGAATTCTCCAGGCAAGAACACTGGAGTAGGTTGCCATGCCCTCCTTTAGGGGATCTTCCTGACCCAGGGAGTGAATCTGCATCTCTTATGTCTGTTGCACTGGCAGGCAGGTTCTTTATACCAGTGCCACCTGGGAAGCCCATAAAGGAATGTAGACAGCACCAAATAAATTCAGAGAAGGGAGAGAATACTTTTTCCTGGGCAGTAGAAAGGGGCAGCCAAAGTTAGAGAGGGTGGGCTTTGTGAGCAGGACACTTGGCTGTCAAGGAGTGATGAGGTATATGTATGGCAAGTGTGTCTGGAGCACAGAAGAGATGACTGGAAATGAAGCTACAAAGGCTGTCTAAGCCTGACTAGAACCTACTCTTCAGTCCTATCATTGGGAAGACTCTATTGCAGCCAGATTCCCTCTTTTATTGTCTGCCCCACAAGGCACACTCACACATGTGTGTGGACACACACACACACTTGCTTTGAAGCACAGTGAGCCCTGGCAGTTCAGAAACCATGGGAAGGGGCTGTTGGGGATAAGGCTGAACTAGATCAGAGCTCGTCAGGGAACCTCCATGACTTTCCAAGGTCTGAACGACCACAGAGAGTTCTAAAGAAATGAATTTCCAGATCCACTACTTCCATAGGAGCCCCTTTTTATGAATGATATGCCTGAAATGACCCTGAAGCAAGCAGATTTCTAGCAAGTTCTCTTTTCCCTCTTCCTCTTTCATAACCATGCTTGTCCCATTTTACAAAAGAAAGGTGGACCTCGCCTCCACTCAGAATCCTGCTTCGTGCCTTGCCTGTCCAGGGTGTCAATCATAGGGGAAAGGGGGAAAATTGCTATTAGAGACACTTCTTTAAATCAAAGCAGTGGAGCCTGGAGGGCTGCAGTCCATGGGGTCACTAAGAGTTGGACACGACTAAGCGCCTTCACTTTCATTTTTCACTTTCATGCATTGGAGAAGGACATGGCAACCCACTCCAGTGTTCTTGACTGGAGAATCCCAGGGACGGCGGAGCCTGGTGGGCTGCCGTCTATGGGGCTGCAGAGGGTAGGACACGACTGAAGCGACTTAGCGGCAGCAGCAGCAGCAATAATTACTTATCAAAAGTGAATGGGTTATTTTGGTTAGTTGTGTACTAATAACTATGCTTAAAATAACATAAATAATAATTTTCACAATATAAATATTAATATTTATTTTAAAATGGAATCTCTAAGTATATGCTTCTTTTTGGTGCTGAGGTGTATTTCTGTGTGTGCTTAGTTGCATCTGACTCTGCAGCTCCATGAACTGTAGTGTGCGAGGCTCCTTTATGCATGGAATTTTCCATGGAAACTATGTTTCCTGCATTGGCAGGCGAATTCTTTACCACTGCGCCATCTGGGAAGCTCGCCGAGGAGTAAGGAGAGCAAACAAGTTGGAAAAATATATGGCTAAAGATCTAACTAAAATGTTCAATTAGAAAATAATTTGAAAATGTTAGCAGTCAGTGCTAAAAGTGTGCAAATGATACAGATGACGCTTGAATAACGCAGGGTTGGGGCTCCAACACTCCGCTCCATGGAAAATCTGCTGTAACTTACAGCAAGCCCTGGGTACCTCGGTTCCTTAGTGTCCATAGTTCTGCATCACAGAGTCAACCAGCCACGGATACTGTAGCACTGTGGTATTTACTGTCCAAAAAAGTCTCATATAAGTAGATCTCACAGTTTAAACTTCTGTCATTCAAGGGCCAATGTACTTCCTCTCCCAAAGTTGTGTCAGAAGGCGTATGAGCAGAAGAGCAGGTAAGGAGACTTCAGTGGTGCAGGTTTCATTGCCTACGTCACTGGGCTGGTATGTCACAAAGATCGTTAGAATCCCCACCCCCAACCTTACAGTCATCATATTTTCCTCTTCTGGGATCATTTTCAGTTTCAGTTCCTTTACTTAACCAAACACTTTCTGTCACTCTCCTTCAGCATTTGGAAAAGACGTGACTTAGAACATGGCCACCTAATAGGCATTCTGACTTTTTAAAATTCATTTTCATGTGGTCCATATACAGTCTTCTGCTCTTCCAAAAAATGACCTGCCGTGCACCATTAGATTTTCAGTGGGATAAAACACTGGAAAATATATGAGTACACATACTCTGCCTCCAGATATAGAATATGTACAAATACTACCATTGGATTGAGCTGAGATCAAAGAGCATTTTATTTCCTATTTCTGATTCTAGTACTGAATAACTTAAAAAAAGGGTAACATTCCCCGACATGCAGCAAGTTAGTAAATAATAACACATACAAAGTTGACCGCAGTTATTTTAATAAAATTCACGATTAATTAGGAGTAAATACTACTAGCAAAACTCACAAATGTTCTCTCAACTTTCCTATGGGATGTTTCCACCCAATCCATAAAATAGGATACCAGCCAGCATATAAACAATGTTCAACTCAATAGTCTCACACAATAATCTGTAACCACTGGATCAATAAATATAAG
This sequence comes from Bubalus bubalis, assembly GCF_019923935.1. Taxonomy (NCBI): domain Eukaryota; kingdom Metazoa; phylum Chordata; class Mammalia; order Artiodactyla; family Bovidae; genus Bubalus; species Bubalus bubalis. The sequence goes on along the minus strand of NC_059173.1, from coordinate 56,221,200 downwards.
AGCTAATATTGAGCTAAAGAAAGAAGCTGGCTTCTTGCCAACACTCAGACCAGAAATATTTTCTGAAAAGGAGACTTCCCATACAGTTGACCACACCCACCTCCCCTGTGTTATGTGAATGTCTTCTGAAGACTCCCTCAATCCCAGCCTTTCACTTGGATGAATGCTAGATACAGACATACATCAATCCACATTTGCCTACCATTTGTCAAGCTCTATCAGCAAAAACTATGTGAAATGGACAAATGTTTTCATTCAGGAACCATAAAAAGATTTTCTTCAAGAACCAAACTCATATAGACATCCATGTGATGTGACTACTATTTGTTCTTAAATGTAATCTTTAAATATATAATTAATAATGTTAGAATGAAAGTACCATATAAGTGTTACTATAAAACCAGTGTTCCATCATTATCTCACACTACATTGCAATGAAATCATGGCTGTCACTGTCAAATTGTGAGAAATATTTCTATGGAAATAATAGCCTTCATAAATACTGGTGTTTTTAAATCTCTACCACTTTCTCTCTCTGTGACTTTGGGAAAGTTATTTAATGACTCTATGGTTCAATTTCTCCAGTTATAAAATACAGTCCCTACTACCACAAAAGTTTATTATGATATTTAAAAAAAAAACTACACACATATTTAGAACAATGTCTGGGACATAATAAGAAGTCATCAAGTGTTAGCTATGATTCATATTATTTCCCATAGTTCAAGTTGTGGACCTGAAACAGGACTCTCTGCATTATCACTCTCTGCATTATCACTAACTAACCTGCAAAGGAACTGTTACATAATGAATAAAACTTAGTATACTCAATGGGAGACAGGAAGAAAGGGCAGTTTTGTAAGTTTTTAATGTTTTTCAAACTGTTTTGTGTTCAAGATCCATTTAAAAAGATCATTAGAGTTACTGCTATTTTCTTCAGAAAAAGTCCCTTTATTCACAGCCTTCCCGAAGTCCAGGTTTGATAAAACCTGAGATGGAGACCCTTTTAGGATTTAAAATTTTCAATTATCAAACTTTAGACCACTGCTTTCCCCCTTCCTCCAAAGAAATTTATAAACATGTATTTCACTGACAAACATTATGTCCTGAGATACAGCTGTTGACATTTACATATTAATTTCATGGATTAAAACAAAAAGCATCAAATTGTTTTTCTTAAACCCACCTAGTAAGCTGTAGGAAAATTCCTAATTCCAGAAACTGTAGCTTTAAATCAGGTTCTGGAGTTTCCATTCCAAATCAGCAGAGAATGGTGAACATTCTGCCTACCACAAGTCCAGGCCAGCACCCAACCTAACCCCTCTGTCACCCTGTCCTAGAGCAGACAATCCTGCTGGAAAGGCCATTCTGAGTATGATCAAAACTCTGCAAGAAAACTGAGGAAGAAATACAAGGATGTGCCTTTTCTGCCTACCAGAACAAACCTTCACAATCTTCTAGACTTCTTAACTTTATTAAGCAAAATTTTAATTTTTTTCACCATTTTTTAACTCTAAAATGGCTATTGCTTTGTCATCAGTCCTTTCCTTTCTATATCTTTATGTTTCTCTCTTTGTATCTGCTCCCTCTTTATCTATCATGCTCTCTGCACTGCTTTCCAATAAAACGACAGGAGTTTAATGTATCTTGTACCTTGATGCATTATCATAGAACATCCACCTCTGCAGAGTAGGATGCTGTAACCACCTAGATCTCATCTGTTTATTCAGTCAAATCAACTAAGCCGCTTTAAACACACTGACAAAATGAGAATGCCTATCAGTTACAAGGAGATGCCATCCCCAGTGTCATAACATCAGACAGTAGTGTTTAAAAACATCATGGGAATCGCTAGTGACAACCACTTTACTTCCAGTTTTGAAACTTCTGATTCACCCTATTTAAGAACCTATTATAAGCATCACTTAAAAATTAACCTTGCTTTACGTATACTTCGACGTTAAGAAACTTTTAAACGCATAGAAAATCAAGTTAAATTCAATACATTATAAGCTAAATTCAAATACATTGTATATGCTTGCAACATCTCAACAACACTTGGAAAAATTAACTGAATTTTCATTTAAAGCCCCTTTGAATAAGCAGTTCACAGCAATACAAGTCTCCTGCATTTCTTTGAAGTTTCTAGCACTGATTTTCCGGAAATAATATAAAGCCAGGCCTGACTGTCAAAAGGTAGCCATTCTATAAATTCCTCTTCCAAGGCAGATAAGTGTCCTGATCAAAAAAGAGGAGGGCAATTTGACTGACAAACATAGAGTCAGACGTGCAAGCTCACACAGGAGTTGGCACCGGTCGGCGAGTTGGCAACGGTCGGTGGGAGGTTTGGGAGGAGGGAGGGAAGAAGCGGGGAACTGCAGTACCTTACTTGAACTTTCTGAGCTGGATGAGGTGCAGAACTCAGCGCTCTGTGCGGCAGGACTTCTCTTTCTCCGAACCCCGCAGCTCGGCGCGGGCAGCCGGGTGCGCTTCCCTTGCTCTCCGCCTCCCGGCGCGGAGTAGGTGGAGCGCACGGCACCCCGCGGAAAGAGCAGAGCGCACCGCGGGGCCGCTGGGGACCCGCGCGGGAGCCACAAGTGGACTAGCAGTCTGTGCTCGGCTGGAAGCGGAGGATGGCGTGGAGAGCCCGCGACAGGAATAAAGGGTCAGAAGGGGAAAAACCTCTGCGCCTAGCGCCACCGAAAACCGAAGTCACGGTCAAGTGTTTCCCCCGTAAGAGGGCGGGGCGGCCCGGCTGGCAGCTAGTCGGCGGGGAGACGGGTGGGTCCGGCCAGTGCTGGGAGGGGACCGAGACGAAGGCTTTCGGGGAAAATTCCCTTGCCCTTTCCAGCCACCAGCACCTCCCCTCCCGAAGCGGAGAAGCCAAGCTCTGTACCTCCATCGACTCCGGGCTGCAGGGTCAGGGGCGGCAGGCAGTGCAGCGGGGCGGGCGCGGTCACCCGGCTCCCATCCCGGGCGTCGGGCCTCTGCGGCCACAAACAAATCAGCTGGGGTTTCCCTGGGCTCCTGGAACCCAAGGAGTCCCAACCCCCAACGAAAAGAAAAGTGAAAGAGAAGAGAGCGAGGAGGAACGGCCAAGATAAACACCCCCAGCGCAGGCTGGGGGAGGGGCGGGTGGCAGCAGCTCTTGGCCGGGTGCCCCAGGTGTCTTGGCTCCACGCCCCCTGGGAGGTGTACTCCAGTGCCAAGCCCGGGGGCGCAGAACCTGGAGGGCAGGGGGGAGGAAGGCAGGCTAGGCGCTCCTGCCCCGCCTCCTGGGACGTTGGCCGTGGCCTTGGCCTATCCCTCCCTCTTGGGACACATGCAGGGAAGGAGCGAGAAGGTGACCCGAAGTCCATCTGCGCATCCACGGGCCCATGGGACGCGAGGCTGTCTGAGCTGCGACTGAGACCTGGGCGCGGCGCAGGTCCAAGGCGTCTGCAAGAGAGGGAAAATGTGTTGAGTAGGGATGGGCGGCTGCCTCAGACCTTGACCCTCCCCGGTAGGTAGACGGGAAGCTGAAGTTCTGCTAAAGAAACCATGGAAGGAAGACGTCTGGGCGACTACTTTGTCCAAGGCAGTTGGCACGGAGGGTGAATGAAATTGAAAGGAGCCTGGCTGCCGGCCACTTTCCCAGTCTAGTGCATAGTCCAGTGTGACATATTACAATAGGACCATGTGAAATGTTGTTATTGTAGGGTGTTACTGCTGAAAGAACCAAGTTCCTTGAGGCTAAGGTATTCTAATGCCTTAAAGCCTGCAGAAAAGGTTTCAGTTTTTTGGAGGCACTTTGGAGAATCTTGCACACATTGTGAATCACTGAAAATCCCTAAGGGAAGGGTGCTTCCCCAAATTTTTCAGAGTTATGTCATAGAAAAAATAAAGCTCCCCAGAGCTTGGTAAAGCATTTCACTAACTTTCTTTTGCATCACATAAACATGTTAAAAATAAAATAGAAACATATTAGAAGTGATTTAAATATTAAATGTACCTAAAGTTCCATATAAAATCACTTCACTTTTTATGAAAAGTTTGAGCTCTAGGTAGTCACTATCAACAAAATGAGATGAAAATGTAAATACTCTTTTACAACCATTCAAAATTTTACCATAGTTGGAAATTATATTTAAAGAAATAAAGCAATTATTCTTTTCTGTTTAAGACAATGTAATACTGATTTTTCCTATGATAATGCCAGTGATTTAAAATCCAATCAGACTTGTCCATGGCAAAGCTAAGTCCCCTACATACAAACTTTCAAGTTGTAAACTTTCAAAGATGCAAATGTGCGTTCACACATCCAGTCATATGAGTTAGCTCATTTGTCTGGCATACATTGTCATGTATGTGCATTGTCTACAAGTGACTGTGCTTCTGTGCACTTTACTATACAGTACTGTATAGAGTATAGTAGCTCAGTATATTTCAAGCTCAGAATCTCTGGAAGTAAGGTAAAAGTAACAGTGATGTAGTTGGTACTGATACATGCTACTGTACTTTTCAAGGTTCTGTACTATAAGATTTAAAATGTTTATTTTTTGCATGTGTTATGTACTATTTGAGTGAAAAGTGTTATAAAACTATTATGGTACAGTACTATATAACTGACTGTGTTAGTTGGGCACCTAGGCTAACTTTGTTGGACTTAAGGAATGTGCTCTCGGAATTCAACTCCGAGATTTTTGTATGCAGGGGACTAACTATACACTGAAGCTCTGATTTGCAGAACAAACATGCATCCTGAGATCAGGTGTGTACAGGATTGGTTTCTGTTACAATAGACATAGCAGCCCCAAAGGCAAAACATGTGTGTATGTGAATATGGAAATTAATGACGGAGAAGTGGATCTGTGTCTGCTCATCGACTTGAACTGCTCCAGTCTTTCTTGGCTCCTGCAAGATGAACTCCCATACGTCCTTCAGCCCCCCTACAGATGTTGTGTGATCTGCAGCTGATGGCTGAAGCAGTTGTCCAGATAGGAAGGCCCCTCTTTGGCTTCATTCAGCAACAACTAGCAGAAGTAAATATCACTGCCACCAGAGGTCAGGTCATTACATGCTGCACTTGGCTGCCTAAGAGCACTTTAGAAAAGTTACTCTTAGCTGGAGCTCACTAGCCTGGTGGCTCTGGCTGACCCCAGGGCTGAGAGACATCAGTGTCTGACAGCACACTTTTAATACGTGGCCGCCATGAATTTTCTGAGCTACTGGAGAAGTTTTCATGGTGCTGTGAAACTGATGGGAATTTTCTTCATGTAGCCAAACTGTAAAATACAATCAGTATAAATGGTCTCTGGATGTTGATTGAGCTTCTAATACATGTATAAACTCTAGAACAAGATGGACTGAATGAAATATGAAGCATTTAGTCAGGAGATAAAATAACACAAATGACAAGAAAGTTGAGGAACGGAATATTTCCTGCCCTATGGCTCAGTGGTAAAGAATCTGCCTGCCAATGCAGGAGACACATGGTAAGCAGGTTGATCCCTGGGTCAGGAAGACCCCCTGGAGTAGGAAATGGCAACCTACTCCAGTATTCTTGCCTGGAAAATTCCAGAGACAGAGAAACCTGGCATCTACAGTCAATGGGGTTGTAAAGAGTCGGACACAACTGAGCACACACACATGTGACGTCATCAGTGAACAAAGATGTCACAATCATCAGTGATTGCAACCCTCCAGTGCGAGCTGGTGAACCCTAAGGGCACTCAGGAAGGAGAAGAATACCTTCGAGCTAGCAGCCATGGGACTACAGCCACTCCCTATGGTGAGCCCTGAGGAGAGGAAGCTCAGGATGTGAAAAACACCAGAAACTGGCCCCAGATAGCTGAGATGCAAAAGAAAGAAATGATTTCCGTGAGCTCAGACTCTTGCATCTTCCCATACATAGAAAGCTCTAAGTTCCTTAACTAGGGCTATCTGGTTTTCTTTAATTAACAGCAATCATGTGACGTTCAGACTACTGGCCCTTTGTTGCAAAACTTGTATATAACCTGGCTTCTCCCCTTGCCTCCTCAGCACAGTTCTCTCAGGGTCACTTGAGATGCTGTCTCCCAGGCTCAAAGGTCTAAAAATTCCCGTTGAAAAAAAACATAACTCTTAGCTTTTAGGTTGTGAATATTTTTTAAATTGACAAATTGAAATTGAAACTGATGATGGCCGTAGGAGAGACTTTGCTCAACTACATACTTGCCTCCTGAGCATGTAGGTCAAATTTGTTTTCTCAATTACACACACAAATGTATATTTGAACTGGTTATATAAATGCATGCAATTCAATGAGGTTGGGTTTTCAGCATGTTTTTGTTGCAGTGCCTCAAAAAGAGAAATCTAAAGTATGCAACTTGTATTTTCAGTTGCCACAGGTTGTTTGGCAGGGTATTAAAAATTGCTCACACCAATGAACAAGTAAATCCCACTGTATAAATTAAAAGCAAAGGCCAAGATTGATCAAATTGCCTAAAGGTAACTAATAAAAGTACCATGTAGAAAGAAGTTAAAAATTAACTAAATCTCACAGAAGTGACAATAATAATCTTTCTTTGAATTAAAAAAATAATAAAATAATAATGGAATAAATTTTAATATCTGATTTTTCATTCAAAATACAATATTACCTAATTGGCTAGTCTTCTTTAAAATAAATGGCTAACGAATGTTTTCTGTAGCTTTGGTGACTACATCAAAGCAGTTGAAAGTTAGCTCATCTGACTTCGTGTTCAAAGTCCACGACTGTGACCTTATTTATGGTTCTCCTAAGGAGCAGATCACAGAACAAGAAAAAGCTGACCTTCTGGTCTATGTAAAACATAGACTGGGACCCCTCAAGGTGCCATTTTGGTTAAAACCTTACCTCGAGATTGCTTCCAGTGTTTTTGGTGGTCCTGACAACAAAGAGCAACATTCTTCCTCTTAAAGAAAGTTTTTAAGAGTTTCTTAAATTACTGCTTTCTCAGAGGTAGAGCAATACTAGCTTTGATTTCTGTAGTTCCTAGAAGTGTGCCTACTAAGACAAAAATTAGCTCATTAAATCCTCATGATAATGCTATGAAATATGAACAACTATTACCTCCATTTTACTGATGGAGAAACCAAGGCCACAAGAAATTTCACAATTTTCCTGCAATTCACATGCAGTTGGGTAGTCCCCCACAAGGATCTGATCTTGGGTGGTCTAGCTTGGGTCTACCCCTAACCCCTGCCACCTCTAAACTGACCCACCTTCCACGGCTTCTGAGAAAAGAAGCCTTTGCTCTCAGGCAGTATCTGACGGTTATATTTTATTTGCTCTAGAGTAATTTTAGCTGCCACCAGGGAGGAAACTCATCAGTTCCCTTCTGCTTCCTGATCTCCTTGTGTTTCTGTAATGAAACTGCCATGAAATTTGCAACTACTTTATGAAAAAGATTATTTGAATAAAATCACTGACAACAGGCTGGCAGAGCTCTGCTGCAGGTCATAAACAGAAGAACTAGTGGCTGATACCTTCGGCAGATGCCCATTAAAGATAGTAATTTTGTTTGGACTGCAGAGTCAAAGCATGCCCGTGGCATAGAAGGAGAAAGGGCCCCTAGTGTCAAGCTGTAAATGAATTTAAAATAATTAAATAATGACATAATACTTAATATGATTAAAAGTATATAGTATCTTAAATGTTTTGTTATTTAGTAAGAAGGTGTTTAAATAGAACCAAGAGAAATTTAATGTGCTAATAATACTACTCTGAACAGTCTTTGAAGATTGATCTTATCAATTACAATCTAGTTCAAAATACATTAATTACCTTACTTAGGTTTATGAGAGTGTACTATAAATGTACACAATATAACTGGGTTTTTTGGCATTTATTTCAATGACTAATTATAAAAAGGGATTTCATTTTCATCACATATACTTGCTGAGGATGGAAAAGACACATTACTTGAGTTAGTCCTCTAATTTAAATGAAGCACTTTTTACAATATGTCACAATTTTAATGAAAGGATGTGAACCAGAGTCAACACCAGTAATATCTACATGAGCAAGTTAAACTGACATTGACTTTGATTTTGATCATATGGCTAGCAAATAGGCCCTATATAAATATTTGAGTTTATTTTTGTTAAAAAATAGTTTCATCTGTCATTTATTGGTTTTAAATTCTTGCTAAAATCAAAACTTTGAGAACATATAGATATGTGTGTACGTATGTATATAAATACTGCTGCTGCTGCTAAGTCACATCAGTCATGTCTGACTCTGTGCAACCCCGTAGATGGCAGCCCACCATGCTTCGCCACCCTGGGATTCTCCAGGCAAGAGCACTGGAGGGGTTGCCATTTCCTTCTCCAATGCATGAAAGTGAAAAGTGAAAGTGAAGTCGCTCAGTCGTGTCCAACTCTGAGCAACCCCATGGACTGCAGCCTACCAGGCTCCTCCGTCCATGGGAATTTCCAGGCAAGAGTACTGGACTGGATTCCCATTGCCTTCTCCATATATAAATACATATGTACACATATACATATGTATTGTACATATACATGTGTATGTATGCATTTAATACATACACAAAGAAGAGAAGTTAAAAGCAAGAGGGAAAAAACAGATATACCCAACTGAATGCAGAGATCCAGAGAATAGCAAGGAGAGATAAGAAGGTCTTCTTAAATGAACAACGTAAAGAAATAGAGGAAAACAATAGAATGGGAAAAATTAGAGATCTCTCCAAGAAAATTGGAGATCAAGGGAACATTTCATGCAAGGATGGGCACAATAAAGGTCATAAACAGTAAAGACCTAACAGAAGCAGAAGAGATTAAGAAGAGGTGGCAAGAATACCCAGAAGAAGTATTAAAAACAAAAGGCGGGGGGGGTCTTAATGACCTAGAAAGCTATGATGGTGTGGTCACGCACTGAGAGCCCAACATCCTGGAGTTTGAAGTCAAGTGGACCTTAGGCAGCATCACTATGAACAAAGCTAGTGAAGCTGATGGAATTCCAGCTGAGCTATTTCAAATCCTAAAATATGATGCTGTTAAAATGCTGCACTCAATATGCCAACCAATGTGGGAAACTCAGCAGTGGCCACAGAAATGGAAAAGGTCAGTTTTCATCCCAATACCAAAGAAGTACAATGCCAAAGAATGTTCAAACTACTGTATGATTACACTCACTTCACATGCTAGCAAAGTAATGCTCAAAATCCTTCAAGCTAGGCTTCAGCAGTACATGCACCAAAAACTTCCAGATGTACAACCTGAATTTAGAAAACGCAGAGGAACCAGAGATCAAATTGCCAACATTCATTGGATAATAGAGAAAGCAAGAGAATTCCAGAAAAAACATTTGCTTCATTGACTACGCTAAAGACTTTTACTGTGTGGATCACAACAAACTGTGGAAAAGTCTTAATGAGATGGGAATACCAGACCAGCTTACATGCTTCCTAAGAAACTTGTATGCAGGTCAAGATGCAATGGTTAGATCCAGAAATGGAACAATGGACTGGTTTCAAATTGGGAAAGGATTACATCAAGGCTGTATATTCACCTTGGTTATTTAACTTATATGCAGAGAATATCATAGGAAATGCCAGGCTGGATGAATCACAAGCTGAAGTCAAGATTACTGGGTGAAGTATCAACAACCTCAGAAATAGCACAAAGTGAAGAGGAACTAAACAGCCTCTTGATGAAGGTGAAAAAGCAGAGTGAAAAAGCTGGCTTAAAACTCAACCTTCATAGAACTAAGATCATGGCATCCAGTCCCATCACTTCATAGCAAATAGAAGGGGAAAAAATGGAAACAGTGCCAGACTTTATTTTCTTGGCTCCAAAATCACTGCAGACAGTACTGGAGTCATGAAATTAAAAGATGTTTGCTCCTTGGAAGAAAAGTTATGGTAAACCTAGACAGCATATTAAAAAGCAGAGACATCACTTTGCTGACAAAGGTCCATCTAGTCAAAGCCAGGGTTTTTCCAGTTGTCACGTACAAGTATGAGAGTTAGACTATAAAGAAAGCTGAGTGCCGAAGAATTGATGCTTTCGAACTATGGTGCTGGAGAAAACTCTTGAGAGTCCCTTGGACAGCAAGGAGATCAATCCAGTCATTCCTACAGGAAATCAACCCTGAATATTCATTGGAAGGAATGTTGCTAAAGCTGAAGCTCCAATACTTTGGCCACCTGATTCGAAGAGCCAACTCACTGGAAAAGACCCTGATGCTAAGAAAGATTGAGGGCAGGAAAAGGGGGTGAAAGAGGATGAGATGCTTGAATGGCATCATCGACTTAATGGACATGAGTTTGAGCAAACTCCAGGAGATAGTGAAAGGCAGGGAAGTCTGGCGTGCTGCAGTCCATGGAGTCGCAAATATCAGACACAACTGAGTGACTGAACAACAGCAATGACATCATTTGTGAAAATTAACACAAATGGTTCATAGCCCAAAATGGAAAAGATAAAAATATATAAACTTTCCAGAAGAAAGCATAAAAGAAAATGCTTTACAATCTAGACGTAGGTAAAGATTTCTTAGCAGACAAAAAGTACTATGAATGAAACGAAGTGAAATAATTGGATGTCATCAAATTATAAACTGTTTTTCTCCTTTTAAGGTCCACAATGACTACCAGTGTACTAAAGCTTCTAGGGACTCTTGCAATAGTCTGAAATAGCTTATTTCTCAAATTTATTGGTTAAAAACCATTTTGCAGTAGAACCCCAGTTAATGAGCAGAACTTGTTTTCCAGAAAACGCACTTGAAAAGTGCTATTGAGAGACATCACTTTCTCCTATAATAAACTCCATTATCAATGCTAATTGAGGGACAGGAGCCATAACAGCCAAATAACTATTTTCACCACCAGATATGCTCTGCATTTGACTCACTTACACTTTAGTGTGATGCTCTAAATGTTTAGGAGTTATATACATGCCTCTATGGCAATAAACATCTAGTATTTGTAATAATTGTACAACTTAATTGACTATTCACCTACTAATAGCCATTTACAACTTGATTTATTTTTGTTAAAATTTAAAAGTCCTCATATACAATTTGACTGGAGAATCTAAAATTTAAACTGAAGTCTAACTCACTCTGGTTAAAGGAGTCTAAGAAACATTATTGCCAGGAATGGCTTTAGTTGTACAAAATCTTAAAAAGGGAATTCCCTGGAAGTCCAGTGGTTAGGACTCAGCACTTTAGCTAAGGGGGCCTGGGTTTGACCTCCAAACCAGGAACTAAGATCCCAGATGCTGCCACTGCCCCCCAAAAGAAAAAAGCAGAAAGAAACCAGAAAGATGATTCACACTTTGTGAAATATGCAAGTAATGGCAGAGCTCAGAACAGATCCCTGAAGGTCATGAGACTTTGTCACCCCCAAATATGCTTCAGGCATAGGGATTATCTTGAGCTGGTTATTTATAAGAAACAGCATACATAGGGAAAGCTCTGAAAACCAAGTAGTTATCCTTTTCTAAGAGAACTCTATACATTTATAAGAGAAAGCTTGATTTTTAAGGGTGTCTTCATCTCTGTACCAAGAAGCGGATGAGAAAGAATTCTCTGGAAACACTTATGACTGGAGAAGGCAGGGACTTAAATCTGTATAAGCATCATACCCTTGTTTATTGTGCTTTTCCTGGTAACCTCCCATAACTGCACACCCCCATACCACACCACAACATCATTCTTTTGTCTTTAACTGGAGATGATATTTAAGGTGGTGGCTGGGCAATTTCAGAGAGTTACCTGGTTTTCTTGGGTATCTCCCATGTATATAGGAGGTGTACATTTTTTTTTAATTTTATTTTTTAAACTTTACATAATTCTATTAGTTTTGCCAAATATCAAAATGAATCCGCCACAGGTATACATGTGTTCCCCATCCTGAACCCTCCCCCCTCCTCCCTCCCCATTCCATTCCTCTGGGTCGTCCCAGTGCACCAGCCCCAAGCATCCAGTATCATGCATCGAACCTGGACTGGCAACTCGTTTCATACATGATATTTTCAATGCCATTCTCCCAAATCTTCCCACCCTCTCCCTCTCTCTCAGAGTCCATAAGACTGTTCTATACATCAGTGTCTCTTTTGCTGTCTCGTACACAGGGTTATTGTTACCATCTTTCTAAATTCCATATATGCGTTAGTATACTGTACTGGTGTTTTTCTTTCTGGCTTACTTCACTCTGTATAATAGGCTCCAGTTTCATCCACCTCATTAGAACTGATTCAAATGTATTCTTTTTAATGGCTGAGTAATACTCCATTGTGTATATGTACCACAGCTTTCTTATCCATTCATCTGCTGATGGACATCTAGGTTGCTTCCATGTCCTGGCTATTATAAACAGTGCTGCGATGAACATTGGGGTACACGTGTCTCTTTCCCTTCTGGTTTCCTCAGTGTGTATGCCCAGCAGTGGGATTGCTGGATCATAAGGCAGTTCTATTTCCAGTTTTTTAAGGAGTCTCCACACTGTTCTCCATAGTGGCTGTACTAGTTTGCATTCCCACCAACAGTGGAAGAGGGTTCCCTTTTCTCCACACCCTCTCCAGCATTTATTGCTTGTAGACTTTTGGATCACAGCCATTCTGACTGGTGTGAAATGGTACCTCATAGTGGTTTTGATTTGCATTTCTCTGATAATGAGTGATGTTGAGCATCTTTTCATGTGTCTGTTAGCCATCTGTATGTCTTCTTTGGAGAAATGTCTATTTAGTTCTTTGGCCCATTTTTTGATTGGGTCATTTATTTTTCTGGAGTTGAGCTGTAGGAGTTGCTACATTTTATTAAACTGCTGCTTATGGGTCTCAGCCAAGAACCTGGAGGGTTGAGGGAAAATTATCTTTCCTCCCCTACATGCCTTAAGAAGCAACAAGGCTATCACTAAAATTCCTCACCTATAGATCTTCAATTAAAGAGACAATCATGATGATTATATTACGTAATGTCCCTAAGAAGAACTCATCAAAAACCTGCACTGGTTCAGTGTAAGAAAGTGTTGTCGATAAACACTGTGTTAATTAAATCATGGAAGTAACCCCTCTTATGCAGTTGAAACAGCAAAGTAAAATTTAGGTAGGTGTTATATAATACCTGGGCTTCCCAGGTGTCTCAGTGGTAAAGAATCTGCCTACCAATGCAGGAGACGCAAAGAGACGCAGGTTTGATCACCGGGTCTGGAAGATCCTCTGGAGAATGAAATGGAAACCCACTCCAGTATCCTTACCTGGAAAATCCCATGGACAGAGGAGCCTGGAGCGTTACTGTCCACAGGATCGCAAAGAGTCAGACATGACTTAGCATCTAAGCAGCAGCAGCAATATAATACCTATTTGAATTCTTGTCTGATACAGCACACAGAAAATAAGATGTATTCCAAGAAACCATGTCATAGCTTACTATTTGATTGCAGAAACTCAAAAAAACATTGAATGAGCATTTCTTTGAAAAATGGCTTTCAAAAAGGAAGGTTTGGTATTTTTTGTTCTTTTTGAAACATGAATAAGAAATGAGGTTCTAGTGCAGGCAAAGTAAAATCTTATGTTTGTAAAATCAACTTTTATGCTCAAACATAGTGAACACAGAAGTGTTGGGAATAATTATGCATAGTATTTAAAGGTACTTTCATCTCTACATGAATAAATAATGATGGTATGTAAATTGTGTTAGAAGTCTTGCTGCTACATTTGCTGGTCTTACCCCTCAGATACAAATCTTCCCTTTAAAATCCACATTGGTTTGCATTTATACCTAAGTGCTTCCCTGGTGGCTCAGTGGTCAAGAATCTGCCTACAATGTAGGAAACCTGGGTTCTATCCCTAGGTGGGGAAGATCCTCTGGAGAAAGAAATGGGAACCCACTCCAGTATTCTTGCCTGGAGAATCCCATAGACAAAAGAGCCTAGCGGGCTACAGTCCATGGGGTCGCAGAAAGTCGGACATAGCTGAGAGACTAACATACCTAAGTTTACTGTGCTAAATCTAAATCTGAATATTCAAAATCAGCTTTGATAGACCTAACACTAATGTTATCAAACCAGTCTTTCATGAGCATTTATTTATTGCTAACTCTGCGCTCAGAATCTACTACATGCCACAGATTATACAGAAGTTATGTAAGGTATAGTTCTTCCTTTCCAAAAGGAAAATACATGACCTAATTGCTACCATTGAGAATTTTACAATATGTTGTGGTTGATTTTTGTATGTTGGCATAACCACAATTGAAGTAATATCACAATGTCATTTCAATTGACTAGCTTTTATCCCCCCTGTGATAGTTTACTGAGAATTTTGATGTCAGGTGTATGCTAATTCTTATGCACTCAAAAGAGGAGAGAAAAGCAAACCTGTAATTGAAGGCTTAAAGTCTGATCTATTTAAGCAACTATCATTAGTCATACAAATTTATCTCCCAGATGTCCATTCACTGAGATTAGATGTTGTGATGTCAGCATGGTATCATATAGAGAATATTGAATTGTTAAGCTCTATAATGTGAGTTTTAAATCTGTTTAATCTAGTTTTAAATCCGTCTGGCCAAAGTAGACACTATTCATTTAGAAACTGAAAATCTAAGATAAAGTTGTCTAGGATCTCACAGAAATTAAGTGGTAACTCCAATATTTGAACCAATCTCTATTAGCAAAGCTTCACTTCTCTGATAGAAGAAGCACCTTCTGGAGCTTCCCTGACAGCTTAGTTGGTAAAGAATCCACCTGCAATGCAGGAGACCTGAGTTTGATTCCTGAGTCAGGAAGATTTTCTGGAGAAGAGATAGGCTACCCACTCCAGTATTCGTGGGCTTCCTTTGTGGCTTAGGTGGTAAAGAATCTGCCTGCAATGTGGGAGACCTGGGTTTGATCCCTGGGTTGGGAAGATCCCCTGGAGAAGGGAAAGGCTACCCACACCAGTATTCTGGCCTGGAGAAGTCCAGCGACTGCATGGTCCGTGGGGTCTCAAAGAGTTGGAAATGACTGAGCAACTTCCACTTTCACCTCTAACATACTGCAAGCTAGTTGAGTATTGGCCCAAGAATGATTAACAATTGCTATGTTACTCACTACCTACCCTATGTTAGCTATACCCTTGCAGCTTAATATGCATGATTAAAAAAAAAATATTTGTTTATGTATTTGGCTATGCTACATCTTAGCTGAAGCACTTGGAATCTTTAGTTGTGGCATGTAGGCTCTAGTTCTCTGACCAGGGGTTGAATCCCAGCCTCCTGCCATGGGAGCTCAGGGTCTTAGGTACTTTAATCCTAAAACTAAAGTCAACAAGATAGAGATTATTAGCTCCAGTTTACATATGGTAAAACTGGGTTTCAAAGAGATTAATGTGCCAAAGGTCATATAGCTGGAGAAATATATAAAGTTCCATTTCCTTAATTCCAACTATGTTTCAATAAAACACACACAGATTTACATACACTTGGCGATTGAATCCAAAACCACCATAGGCAAAAGAAAACTAGCCAATTAAAAATAAATAAATAAAATGATCTTGTGATATTACTTCAAATTAATTGTGAAAACAGCATTATTTTCCGGGAACCTATGGAGCTTCCAGCTTTGTCACAGAGCCATCTGATCTTGTTGTATAGTCTGAATTCAATAGTCTTCTATATGTGGAGGAAAAAAAATCACATCTACAACAGAGTTGCAACAAAATGTCTCAAAATAAGCAATAAAATATTCATTTTTATTGGGTATCTTTTTGAGTTAACAGAGAGAGAAGTAGATGATAAAGTGTTATTTTGATGTGCAAAGTTAAAAAAAAAAGGTCAAACACCATTTTTATAATACAGGACAGCGATCAGGTTCCTTAAGGTAATTGCCTGTAAAAAGCAGATACTAACTTCTCAGGCCAGTATTTTTAAAAGTCTCCCATTAACTGATCTACTGAGTTCCATCTCTCTTTATAGTTTTGTACAATTACAAAACTAAAGAACACACCAGTTTTGTTGCCTCCTACTCCTATCCCTTCAAGTGTGTGCTTCTATAGCTCTTTTTCTGGTTAATACTTGACACAGTAAGCCAAACCTTTTCTCACAGGCTGCCTCAAGAGCGCTCCCTGTCAAGGAGCTTTCCATATTAACTTCAATTCACATTAAATATTCCTTTGCACTTGAGCAAACTTGTGTGTGGATTTCACGTTTGCTCCCATAATGGCTGGTGGTCAGCTTCATAATGATTATTAGCCTCTCAAAAATCAGATAAATAAATGTCTTAGAGTTGGGACAGATTGAAGAGCACACAGGTGTTGTTTGTTTAATAATCCCTGCCTTGTGCTGCTAGTTTGGGGATTAGAGATGCATGTCTTCCACATGCCAGAGTGTAACTTTACACTAGGGAGCATGGGCAGAGGGAGGGAGAGAGAGACCTACCTGGGCTCAAATACCAGATTCACCATGTCATTTCTGTATGATCCTGGACAAGTCCATTTTTATCTACAGTTTCACTTACAAAACAAGCATATCATATATATGATATGACAAGCATATCATACTTTCCAAGCTGTATGAAAATTAACTCCAGATAATTTACATGATAAAGTTTTCATTTGCATCAACAAGTTGAGGTCAGGCTGTCCCAAGGAGAGGCCCGCTGTTGGGTTGTCAGGAGCCCCATCATAATAAATTCAGCAAACTTAATATGGTCCAGACTTTTGTTGTGGCTTAGTCGGTAAGAATTCGCCTGCAATGAGGGAGACCTGGGTTCAATCCTTGGGTTGGGAAGATCCTCAGGAGGAGGGCATAGCAACTCACTCCAGTGTTCTTGCCTGGAGAATCCCCATGGGCAGAGGAGCCTGCTGGGCTATAGTCAGTCCATGGGGTCACAAAGAGTCAGACACGACCAAGTGACTAGGCACAGACTTCCGTTACATAATTTGATGCTTAATAGCCTTCAGATCTTAGGATTTTATAATATCACGCACCCCGATTCTCAATAGCCCAATGAAATAACCATGCTATCTTATCAAGACACTTTTCCCTAGAGAGGGCCTGAACCGACAGCAGCAACAGGTCCTCCCTTTACTCTGCTTCTACCACCCAGAGACCTTCCCTCATTAACACTTTATTCCTTTCTGATGGTATGATGG
This sequence comes from Bubalus bubalis, assembly GCF_019923935.1. Lineage (NCBI taxonomy): Eukaryota > Metazoa > Chordata > Mammalia > Artiodactyla > Bovidae > Bubalus > Bubalus bubalis. The sequence goes on along the minus strand of NC_059173.1, from coordinate 56,204,100 downwards.
AATCAAATATAGCCAGGTCTGGAAGTGATTCATTTTTCTCTCCTCTTCTTCCTTCTCCTCCCATCCCCACTCTCTCCTCCCTTCTCCTCTCTCCACCCACATCCTACCTCCTATTTGACTTGAATATAGAAATACATAATATATACATAATACCTGAAGAAGGACATAAAATCACCTGTAATCTTACCATTAAAAGCTAAGAAATGTTAAGCAAAGCACCAGTCTTTTCCTTTAACGTGATCATACTGTATATAGAGGATCTTTTAAAATTTTATTTTCGAATTATATTCTTCAGAGTATAAAAATAATGCATACCTTTTGCACCTAACATGTTTACATTCCATGTCATTTGACATCTTTCAAAACCCAAGTTTAATGAAGTAGTACAATGCTTTAATCATTCTTTAGTTGGACATAGAAACATCGCAATTTTGCAATGTTAATAATTAACATTATAGTGCACTTGTGCGTGCTACATCGCTTCAGTCGTGTCCGACTCTTTGGAACCCTAGAGACTGTAGCCTGTCAGGCTCCTCTGTCCTAGGGATTCTCCAGGTAAGAACACTGGAATGGGTTGTCATGCAGTCCTCCAGGGGATCTTCCCAACCCAGGGACTGAACCTACATATCTTATGTCTCCTGCATGGGCAGGCAGGTTCTTTACCACTAGTGCCCCCTGGGAAGCCCTAACATTTTAGTAATCAGCTTTAAACACACATATTTTGCATGCTTCTGGTTATGTTTAGCACAGAATCCTAGCTCTAACTCTAAAGTTAAAGCCTTTAACTTTAAAACACTGATTTTTTTTTCAGATATTTATCTGTCATGAGCACAGAGGCACCCATTTCTCTGCACAGATATTCAGATATACAAAAATACAAAATATTTTTGTTTGTTCAGACATACAAAACATTATAATTAGTTGAATCAGAAAGTTTTTTTACAGTTAATAATCTTCATATAATCATAAATCTGTACTCTTTCCAAAACTATATTTCTTAACACTTATATCACTACTTATTGAATTGGTGACAATTCCAGAATCATTTTAAATAAATACAGGTGACTTGCTTCATTATTTTATTGGAATAATTTTAGTATCTTAACGTTAAGTATAATTTGCCTGATATTTTTAAAAAGTCTTTGTTATACAAATGAAGTAAGTATATTCTTATTTAATAAGTAATTTTATTATAGATGAAAGTGAAGTGAAAGTCGCTGTTGTGTCTAACTCTTTGTGACCCAATGGACTTTACAGTCTATGGAATTCTCCAGGACAGAATCATGGAGTGGGTTGCCATGCCCTCCTCCATAGGATCTTCACAACCCAGGGTTCAAACCCAGGTCTCCCACATTGCTGGTGGATTCTTTATCATCTGAGCCACCAGGGAAAACTTTTACTATAGATAGAGGCATTTTAAAGTTATTAAATGTTTTTAGGGTACAACTGATATTATCTTGTGGTGGAGAAGGCAATGGCACCCTACTCCAGAACTCTTGCCTGGAAAATCCCATGGATGGAGGAGCCTGGAAGGCTGCAGTCCATGGGGTTGCTGAGGGTTGGACACGACTGAGCGACTTCACTTTGCCTTTTCACTTTCATGCATTGGAGAAGGAAATGGCAACCCACTCCAGTGTTCTTGCCTGGAGAATCCCAGGGACGGGGAACCCTGGTGGGCTGCCGTCTATGGGGTTGCACGGAGTCAGACACGACTGAAGTGACTTAGCAGCAGCAGCAGATATTACCTTGTAATTGAACTTTGGTTTATGTGAATGATAAGTTACATTTTCTCCTTTGACATATTTAAATGATATGTAAAATGTATCTTAAGATTAAACTATACTTGCAACTTTTATTTCTTTGCAATTCTGCTGAGTTCAATAGTTATTCAATTGATTTTAGAGATATGCATTCACACTCATAGATTATACTGGTGTTCTTACTCATTTTCTCTTTTAATCTATAGGATATATTTATGTACATGTATATTTAATTTTTCTGTACTATATTATTTGGAATATTAATTTTTAATATTGTTTTAGCCTCATTGATTTTTAAAAATTTTTCATTGAAGTATATTAATTTTTGCTGTATAGCAAAGTGATTCACTTATACATATATATATTCATTTTTATATGCTTTTCCATTAGAGGTTATTAGAAGATATTTAGTATAGCTCCCTGTGCTATACAGTAGGACTTTGTTGTTTATCCATTCTATTTTAAATAGTTTGTATCTACTAATCCCAAACTGCTGCTCCATCCCACCCACATCCCCTCTCTCCCTTGGCAACCACAAGTCTGTTTTCTGTGTCTTAGCCTCACTGATGTTTTATCTGTCATGAGTAAAAAAATAACTCTTCTCAAAGCAAGTTAACTTGAATTTTCAGTGTTTTGATAATATTGAAAAAAAAATTAAGGTTCAAACATGTGAATGAGAAAAACCCAGGTTCAAATTCCAAGTCTGTGATTTTTAGCACAGAGCTTCTTTGAAGCCCAATCTCCTCTTGTGTGGGGCTTCTCTGGTGGCTCAGATAGTCAAGAATCCGCCTGCATTGTGAGAGATCTGGGTCGGGAAGATTCCCCTGGAGGAGGGCATGGCAACCCACTCCAGTATTCTTGCCTAGAGAATCCCCATGGTCAGAGGAACCTGGAGGGCTAGTCCATTGGGTTGCAAAAAGTCAGACACGACTGAGCAACTAAGCACACACTCCTCTTTTGTGAAGAGGGAGATCACGCTAAGCTCAGATGTTAGCATTCAGGAAAGGTTCTGACATGCCTGTGATCCCACAGCCTAGTAGAGGAGGTGCCCAGCAAGCCTGGTGTCAATGTTCCTACCATCTGCTTTCCTCCTCATCACCACTATATTTTCTTTAGTTGTCTACTTCTATTCTTCATCATCTCCTTCACCTTTTTTATTCTTTATTTTAAGACAACTTTGAAATTTGCCTTCAGTGCACTGATGAAAATTTTCTGCATCAGTGTTTTAACAGGGCCATTCTGCTATTGCCTTTGTATTATCTTTCCATCCACCTCCCTTTTATTCCCAGCTTATTTTTGCACAGCATCCACTTGTCTCCTCAGCGTGTTCTTTATATATGGCAGATATTCATATTTCTTAGGAATGACAACTTCTTGAATCCTGTTTAGACAAGCTAAACAGTTGTGTAAAAGTTTCTTTTGCTTCCTCTCATAAATCACTTTTCCCAGAAATTTAATTTTCCTGAATTTTCAGGATAATATATTCCTCTTCTTTTATGCTACTGTTTTTTTTTTTCCACTAGAGGGACCATATGATGCTTTTCATCAATTTTTAACACTATTGAACACTTGGTACATAAAAGAACATGTGCAGCATAATAATAGAGTTAGCAACATAACACAATAATAAAGTAACAATATAACAAAACAGTAATATTGCCAGGACTTGTGAAGTGTCCTGGAAACCCTCTCCAGTTACCTCCCTTTGGGCCCCAGTTTTTAATACATCTCAGACCTTTTACCTAGCATCTTTTTCCTTCTTGAAGTATATCCTTCAGATGTTCTTTCAGTGAGAATTTGTTGTGGTTGAGTGCTTAGTACATTAAAATGTCTAATTTGGCTTTCTTTGAAAGGTGTCTTTTGTTGTATATGATCCCAGGTTGAAAGAAACTTCCAGCATCTTGAAAATTTTATTCCAATGCCTTCTGGCTCCTGTTGAGAAGTCAAATGTTAATCTAGTCGCCATTCCTTTGTTCATAATCCATCTCTTCTCTCTGTTTTTCTAAAAAATTGCTATATTACTTGTTGCTCTGCAGTTTTTCTGCTTTTGTACCTACAAGTGAGAATATATTCTATTTGGGATTTGTTGGTATTCCTCAAATGAATTCATTAGGACTCATGAAATTCTTATTATTCATTACCTATTTAAATATCCCTTCTGTTTAATGTAGTATTTTTTCAAAGCTTTGATTAGATACATTGTTCAACTCATTCATTCTCTCTTCCATGTCTCTTAATCTCTCTTTTGTACTTTTCCATCATTTTGTGGGTACCAATTATATGATTTCTTAATTAATATCTTCTGGCTTCATTAATTCTCTCTTAAGGTATTATTCTGTAAACTTAGCTTTCATTTCAAAGACTGTATTTTTTCATTTCTAAAAGTTCAATTTTGCTTTTTCTCAGCTATGCTTGCTGGTTTTGATAGATGCAGAGTTGTACTGTTATTTTTGCTTCTGTGTTGTCCCATGGTAGATGTGGGGAGAGAGGGAGGGAAAAATCTCCCTTTAGAAGACCAATGAGAAAGCAGAGGTAGAGGAAAATGCACAAAAAAATACACAGATAAATTCTTTAAGATTTTAGAGTGTCTTAGATTTCTCTCAGGATACTGTTGTTTTTCCTTTGGGTGCCTAGTTGCTCTCTTTTTCCGGGCTCTCATGCCAGTGACTTCACGCCAAGAACACGTGTTTATCCTGGTCCATTACTATTGTTTTCCAGGTTTCTGTGCTTATGTGCTTTCACACGGGCCTACAAGTGTCTCCTGTCTTCTCTGTTTGGGGTGATCCCTTCACTATAAATTCACAGTTCCTGCCCTCCAGGATCAACAGAAGCTGCTACTGAGCTGCTGACCGGCTCTGGGCCAGCACTTTGTGGTCACCGTTTAGAGTCTATGAAGTCAGAGTTTATAGGAACAGTTCTTTTGGTAAATGTATGTCTCACAGCTGCAAAGACTGTCAAACATGATTAATAACCTTCTCTTGCAGTCAGATCTGAAACTTACCTAGTAATTATGATTTGACTGAAACTCTTAAACTCTCAACTGTTCAGCCAGAGCACAACTATCACAAATGATTTGCAAACTGATAAAAATGCAAAAAGCCAGTATAACCAGTTTTCTCTCTGACTCCTGAATGTGTATCTGTAATATTGGTGTAGGTTGACTCTCTCTGTCTCTCATGCCCTCCCTCTCCACATTCTGCTCTGCTTTTCTGAAAGCAGAAAATTTTGTTATAAAATGCCTTCATTTTCAAGACTTTTTCAGAATTTCCTTGATCTTGTAGGGTTGCTGGAAACCACTGACCTCATAAGAAGATCTTAACATGGTCAGTGTGTTCTGCATTGCTCAGGCTGAAAGAGAAATGCCAGGATGGTTCTGCTCAGTTAGTTCCACCTCAGTCAGGAGGAGAGATTTCTTTTCATACCTTCATCACCACATAAGACATTTCTACACCTAGGGGGGTATACAAGAGCCTAGGATTGCTGCAAAGCAAGTGGGACACAGTCAGTTTTTCTAATGATTTTTATTTTTTTTAAATGGATATTAAGTTGTGAGATTATAACTATTTATTCATTTTTTTGGACCTAGTGACTTACAAAAGGATCTGTAAGTTACTTCTTTCGGTCCAGGGGTGACACAGAAAAATTACTGAAACACTAAGACCACCATGACTGAAAAAAATTGGGGAACCTCTGATCTAGCCCAATATTCTATCTAATACATGAGGCAGATTCTGCACATATTCACAGACTTACAGATGAGATATACCTATAGCAAAGACAGAAATAAACAGACTTACAGATGAGATATACCTATAACAAAGACAGAAATAAACAGACTTACAGATAAGATATATCTATAACAAAGACAGAAATAAACCATAACATATAAAAAAGAAAATGATGTAGTGACTAAACTACTCCCAAATCATGCTTTAGTTTAAAAACTACCAAGCACAGCATGTATCAAAGACTTCATGGCTTCTTAAATTTACCCTGCCGATATCTGCTCAATTCAGGACTAGGCCATTTTACTTTTCTGCTCACATCAAGAAAAATCTCCCATTTGTTTTGATCTCCTATTTTGTTCCAAAGTCCGTAACAAACAAGTTTTGGGAAGTCCACGGAGATGAGAAACACATATAAAAACTATTGTAGATTTCCTTTTATGTGCAAGTTAATAACAGCATACATTATTGTCATTCTTGTTGTGCATGCAGTCTCTAAGGGCTTATTCATTCATTCAACAAATTTTTCTTGAGTGCACACCAGATAATCATTATATTAAGCTATTGTCAAGTGTTCCATAATGACAGACATTTTATTTAGCATAGATGTTAATCATACTGAATCTTGTTCTTTAAAAAAAGCATATTTTAAGTGAATTAAAAAATAAAATTTTATTTTTCTTCATTTAACTCATGGGTCAAGCTGTCTTTAAAAATCAAATGACTGGTAGTTTACAGATCAAATTAGAATTATATTTTGTTGAATATTTAATAAATGAATATTTGGCTGTAGAAATACTCAAAATGAAAGTGAAGTTGCTCAGTCGTGTTCAACTCTTTGTGACCCCATGGACTATAGCCTACCAGGTTCTTCTGTCCAAGGGATTTTCCAGGCAAGAATACTGGAGTGGGTTGCAATTTCCTTCTCCAGGAGATCTTCCCAACCCAGGGATTGAACCCGGGTCTGCCTCATTGTAGGCAGAGGCTTTACCATCTGAGCCACCAGATCAGATCAGATCAGATCAGTCACTCAGTCGTGTCCGACTCTTTGCCACCCCATGAATCGCAGCACGCCAGGCCTCCCTGTCCATCACCAACTCCCGGAGTTCACTCAGACTCATGTCCATCGAGTCAGTGATGCCATCCAGCCATCTCATCCTCTGTCGTCCCCTTCTCCTCCTGCCCCCAATCCCTCCCAGCATCAGAGTCTTTTCCAATGAGTCAACTCTTCGCATGAGGTGGCCAAAGTACTGGAGTTTCAGCTTTAGCATCATTCCCTCCAAAGAAATCCCAGGGCTGATCTCCTTCAGAATGGACTGGTTGGATCTCCTTGCAGTCCAAGGGACTCTCAAGAGTCTTCTCCAACACCACAGTTCAAAAGCATCAATTCTTCAGTGCTCATCCTTCTTCACAGTCCAACTCTCACATCCATACATGACCACCGGAAAAACCATAGCCTTGACTAGACGAACCGTATAGAAGAAAATGTGTAAGTCCAATTTAGTAAACTTCCTCACCTTTTAACATCCAAATCCCATTTTCTGCCTCAGAAGTCACCCTTGCCTACACTGTGGGGTGTATCTTTCCATTATTCTAGGCATTTTAAGACACACAGCATGGGATCATATTATAATACATACATACATATATATATATATAGCTTCTCTGGTGGCTCAGCAGTAAAGAATCTGCCTGCAATGTAGGAGATGAGGGTTTGCTCCCTAGGTTGGGAAGATCCTCTCCAGGAGGGCATGGCAACCCACTCCAGTATTCTTGCCTGGAAAATTCCATAGACAGAGGAGCCTGGCAGCGTACTGTCCCTAAGTTCGCAAAGAGTCAGACACGAGAAGCGACTGAACACACACATGCACATATATACATATATATAATTCTACTCTCTATGGTCATTTGCTTATTTTTGCTCATTTATAACTTCTGAATGTATACATACATATATATAACTTATTTATTTTCCCAAGTTTTATTGAGTTATATTGACATAAACATGGTAGTAATTGAAGATACACAATATAATTATTTGATATATTATGACATGTATTGTTAAATGATCACTGTAATAAATTAACATTCATCACCTCACAGTTATAAATACATACATATATATATATATGTATGTATGTATGTATATACACACACACACATCTTTTTAATGAATTCAGTTTTCCATGGTTGGATTTACCATAATTTAGCCAATTTCCTAACTGTGATTTTTATTGATATTACAATGATGTATTATATAGTATCTTCATTTATATATCTTTGTGCACATATGTGAGTGATTTTGCTGAATATATTCCTAAAAGCAAAGTTCTTTGAGACAAAATATATGCATATTTGAAATCTTGATCAATACAACCAAATCACCTTACAAAGTGGCTATAACCACTTGTATTAATATTATCAATGGTACAGCAGAATGCTACTTTCCCTGTAAAGATTTATGGAGAAACGTTTACAATTTTATTTGTGGTCCAAACATTGTGACTGTTCAATCAATAATAGAAAACTATTTTTTAGATTTAATGTCCAATATTATTAACAGAATTACCCGATTACACATATTTATACATTTTTTTCTCAGTCAACAGCCAATTTTTCAGAGTGCTGTGTTAAAGGATCCAACTAGGATTATGCCTTTGTCAGGTACTTAAATTTCTAATAGTTTTTTCTTTATTTTAAAGTTATGATGTTAGATGCATAAAAGATTCATGAGATGTACTCGTAGGTTGTACCTTTATAACAATATATAAGGCTGTCACGTTAAATTTCTTTTGTCTGACTGGGAATATTTGCTCCCTGATAGTATCATAAAAAATTTATTTCAGTTAGTTGTGTGTATCCATTCTTTAGCCTTGAGACTATTGGTTTCATATTATTTTATGGGTGCCTTTTTGCAAAGCCCTAACAACTAGAATTTGAATTCTTGTTTTTAAAATTTATTTTATGTGACTTAATCTGGAAACTTCTATCTTTTGAAAGGAATTAGATGCAATTATTGATATATTTTGATTTATCTATTTTATGCTTTCTACTTTTATTTGCTCCTTTTTGTTATATTGTTGACTTGATAAATTAGTTTTCTTTGGTTTTGGAATTCCATATCACATTTTTATTCATCGAGTGTCTATATTTTTGTTATATATTAAAGTATAATTTACATATAAATGAGGTACAAAGACCTTGCATGTACAGTTTGACCAGTTTTGAAAATGCACTTTTTTGCAAATGACAATTTGTCCCTTTTAAAATATTACATTAGAAAAGGCAAATTCAGGACAAGGAAATGTATGAATGACATAAACCTTGACTGTTGAAGATACATTCCTGTCAAGATGGCCATCCCCTAAGAAATCTCCCTCTTGTATTATCCCAATCAATCTCAGTCTTTCAGAAACAGGCATGGTTCTCATTTCTTTAACCATTAGTTAGTTATGCTAATCCAGAATGTCATGTAAATGGAAGCATACAGACTGTGCTGTTTCATGTCTGCCTTATTTTCGTCAGCATATGCCAAAAATTTTTGTCCATGTTATTGTGAGCATCAGCAATTCATTTCTTTATTTTGCTAAGTAGTATTCCATTGTATGGGGCTCCCCTGATAGCTCAGTTGGTAAAGAATCTGCCTGCAATGCAGGCGATCTCGGTTCAATACCTGGGTCAGGAAGAACTGCTGGAGAAGGGATAGGCTACCCACTCCGGTATGGAATACCAGGAATTGTTTATTCATTGATTTATTGTTGGATGTTTTGTTCATTTCCAAATGTCTGTTATTATGAATTAAACTACAATAAACATTCGTGTATAAATTTTTCTTTATGGATGTAACAAAAGAACTATAAAGAGTCTGGGATTTTGCCCTTTTGAAACCTAAAAATTTTGCTTGGCATGAACTCTGGCATACATCAAAAGACTACTGAGTCAAAGATAAATGACCCTGTATCTTGGGACACAAGAAGCAGCTTGAGTATCTGTATATTTGCATCAGTTCCCCTTGCCTCCAAGTCTTATGAGAAGATATGGTGGGACTGAAGTGGGTATTATGCATGCAGTAGGTTTGTGACAGGACCAAATGCTGACAACACCAAATGCTGGTAAAGACATGGAGTAACAGGAGCTCTGACTCATTACTGGTGGGGCTGCTGAATGGTCCAACCACTTTGCAAGACAACTTGACTATTTCTTACAAAACTAAACATATGATCCAGAAACTGCACTCCTAGGTATTTATCCAAATGAACTGAAAATTTGTTGTTTTTATTTTTCAGTAGCTAAGTCATGTTCTACTCTACAACCCCATGGACTGCATCACAAGTCTTCTTTGTCCTTCCCTATGTCCCAGAGTTTGCTTAAACTCATGTCCATTGAGTCAGCGATACTCTCTAACCATCCCACCCTCTGTCGCCCTCTTCTCCTTTTGCCTTCAGTTTTTCCCAGCATCAGAGTCTTTTCCAATGAGTTGGCTCTTCGCATCAGGTGGCCAAAGCTTTATGTCCACACAAAAACCAACACATGAACCTTTATATCAGTTGTATTCAAAATTGCCAACATTTGGAAGCAACCAAGTGAAGAGGAATTAAAAAGCCTCCTGATGAAAGTGAAAGTGGAGAGTGAAAAAGTTGGCTTAAAGCTCAACATTCAGAAAACGAAGATCATGACATCCGGTCCCATCACTTCATGGAAAATAGATGGGGAAACAGTGGAAACAGTGTCAGACTTTATTTTTGGGGGCTCCAAAATCACTGCAGATGGTGACTGCAGCCATGAAATTAAAAGATGCTTACTCCTTGGAAGGAAAGTTATGACCAACCTAGATAGCATATTCAAAAGCAGAGACATTACTTTGCCAACAAAGGTCTGTCTAGTCAAGGCTATGGTTTTTCCTGTGGTCATGTATGGATGTGCGAATTGGACTGTGAAGAAGGCTGAGCACCGAAGAATTGATGCTTTTGAACTGTGGTGTTGGAGAAAACTCTTGAGAGTCCCTTGGACTGCAAGGAGATCCAACCAGTCCATTCTGAAGGAGATCAGCCCTGGGATTTCTTTGGAAGGAATGATGCTGAAGCTGAAACTCCAGTAATTTGGCCACTTCATGCGAAGGGTTGACTCTTTGGAAAAGACTCTGATGCTGGGAGGATTTGGGGGCAGGAGGAGAAGGGGACAACAGAGGATGAGATGGCTGGATGGCATCACTGACTCGATGGACGTGAGTCTGAGTGAACTCTGGGAGTTGGTGATGGACAGGGAGGCCTGGAATGCTGCGATTCATGGGGTCTCGAAGAGTCAGACACGACTGAGCAACTGAACTGAACTGAACTGAAGATGTCCTGCAATAGGTGAATGATTAAATAAGTCACAGGACATTCATACAATGGAATATTATTCAATGATGAAAAGAAATGTGCTACTGAGATTTGTAAGACATAGTGGAACATCAAATGTGTACTGCTAAAGAAATCACTCTGAAAAGGTTATATGCTGCATGAATCCAGATATATAACCTTTTGGAAAAGGCAAAAGGACACAGAAAACAAAAGGAAGAGAGGTTGCCAGAGGTTTAGTGGACAGGGGAGAGGAACGAACAAGTGGAGCACAGGACATTTTTAAGGCAGTGAAGTCATTCTCTATGATACTGGAATGATGGATATGTGACGTTAGACATTGGTCTAAACCCACAGAATTGTATAATATAGCAAACTCAGGGACTTCCCTGGCGGTCCAGTGGTTAAGACTTTGCTTTACAATGCTGAGTGTGCAGGTTCAGTCCCTGGTCAGCGAGCTAAGATCCCACATGCTCCAGGGCCAAAAAAAAAAAAAAAAAAAAAAACCACAATAAAACATAAGCAATACCGTAACAAATTCAATGAACACTTAAAAAACAAAGTCCCCATAAAAGAATCTTTTTTTTAAAAAAAGTGAACTCTAATGTAGACTAAGGGCTTTAATTAGTTAATAGTAACTCATCAATATTGGTTCATCAATTGTAACAAGTGTAACCACACTAATGTAAAGTGTCAGTAAAGGGGAAGCTATGTATGGTCGGCTAGTAATGGGAAATGGTAGGCAATATATGGAACTTTCTGTACTTGCTGTGTAATTCTTCTATACCCCTAAATCTCTTCAAAATATAAAGTGTACTTAAAATACACACACCTACTATGCCAAAGGAGGCAAGAATATAAAATGGAGAAGAGACAATCTCTTCAGCAAGTGTGCTAGGAAGGCTGGGTAGCCACATGTAAATCAATGATGTTGGAACACACCCTCAAAGCATACGCAAAATTAAACTCAAAATGGCTTAAAGACCTAAGTATAAGACATGACCCCATAAAACTCCTAGAAGAGAACATAGACAAAACATTTCTCTGGCGCAAATTGTACCAATATTTTCCTAGATCGGTCTCCCCAGACGAGGGAAATAAAAGCAAAAATAAACAAGTGGGACCTAATCAAGCTTAGAAGCTTTTGCAAAGCAAAGGAAACCATAAACAAAACAAAAAGACAGCCTATGAACTGGGAGAAAATATTTGTGCATGATGTGACTGACAAGAGCTTAATTTCCAAAATATATCAAGAGCTCAAATAACTCAATAACAAAAACCCAAACAACCCAAACAAAAAATGGGCACAAGACCCTAATAGACATTTCTCCAAGAAGACATACAGATAGCCAACAGGCATATGAAAAAGATACTCATCATCACTAGTTATGAGAGAAATGCAAATTAAAGCTACAATGAGGTACCAATTGATAGCCATCAGGATGGCCGGCATTAAAATGTCTATAAGTAACAGATGCTGAAGAGGATGTGGAGAAAAGGGAACCTGCCTACACCGTTGGTGGGAATGGAAATTGGTGCAGCCACTATGGAGAAGCCACAGCATGGAGGTTCTGCAAAAAATTAAAATTAAATGGAAAAGAATATGAAAAAGAATGTCTGTGTATATATATATATACACACACACATATATATGCATATGTGTGTGTGCATGTGTGTGTGTGTGTGTGTGAGAATCACTTTGCTGTATAGTAGAAACAAGCAACACTGTAAATCAATTATTCTTCAATAAAATATATTTTAAAAAAATAGAAGAGAACAAATAAACACATCCCTTGAAAAGATGATTTGGAACTAAGATTGTTAGTGTCTCTGGTCACACAGAACACAAGAACACCCAACCTATAGGGAATTATCCACAACCATATGACCCCCTGATTTTTATGCCATATTGATTTCTGGTCAATTTTCCTATGAGCATGACACCCTGTTTGTTACTCTGATTAATCTGACTAGAAGAAGGTTAGAACAAAATATATTTATTTGTCTTGTACAACATTTAATAAGGTTACTGTCAATAGAACTCCAAACCCCAGGATAAGGTCAGCCTGCGGTACTGACCTCCACCATGCTCTCCCTCCCATGGTTTGAGCCAACTGAACAAATGCCATAAACCATCAGAGCATACCTTGAAAATCCAGTGTTTTTTTACATTTCCATATTGATATTTCTACTTGGCACATATATGGCTTGATGTATTAGCAACCATATAGCTTCTGTCTTAGCCTGCAAGGAAGAGGTGTAAAGTAATTCTACCCATCCATCATAACCCTGGCCAGTGAGTTGAGGCAAACTTGAATCCCTTCCAGGTCCAAAGTGGTGCCATTGATTACTTCAGTTAAAATCAAGGACAAATATCACATAAGTTGGAATTGAATGACTCTCAGCATAGGGATAAATAACTAGACAGCTTTCCCTTGGAGAAACTCTCCCAAATAACCAAAGATAGGCTCATTTTGGAGAGGTCTCTACAGCCATCTGAGACATACGTGATCTACTTGTAATGTTTCCTTAATTACATGCATCCTGAGGTACAAATTTTCAAGTTTTTAAGAGGGAGGCAAGTTAATGTCTGGCTTCCACACACAAAATATCATCTCAGGGGCACATATATTACCTAGAAAGACAAGGTTGTTTTCAAGTTTGAGGGCCGTCCAAATGGGACCCATACAAGTCAAGAAGGTTGACAGTGCCACCAACGTGGTCTTCTGGTTGACTGGTGGGTCCTAGGGTTCCCACTTCAGCTTAAATAGTTGACTCACTTCCTAATTTTTTTTTTTTTTTTGAAAGGACTCAAGACAGACAGCTCAATCTGTGCCGTTTGTCCACACCACCTTCTGGGAAACATCTGTCCGCTCCACAGAAGTGACTAAGAAAGTTAGTGGGAAGAGATCTAGATGTGATGACAAGTGTTTTTCTTGGAAAGTAGAGGGCTTGGGATCATTCCCTGCTATTTCTAATATACTTTATAATACAGTTAAGGGAAATAGCAATCAAATTATGGCCAGAACTATCTGGTAACGGTTGGCAGACTCTGCAAGTAGTTTGGTAGAGCTGGAGCTGGGCATTTTCCTTCATAAAGAAAGTTCCAAGAGTAGTTCTAAAACAGAAGCATTATTAATATCCTGCCTTCCTCCATACCACGCTGCATCTATCTAATATTCCTTCTCCAGGTGCTGAGACTGTTACTCTCCCCCAGTCATTACAAAATTGGTATGTCCCATTCTGGTAGCTATAATTTCACTTTTTTTTCCCTCCCCAATCATCTCTTACTCTCACCCGTATTTTCCATAGAGAAGGTTGGGTGCTAGAAGAACAAGGGTATTTTAATAAACCTTATAGAAACCCATTATGTGCCCCATGTGGTCTGCATGGGCCACGGTAGGGGGCTCAGTGAGCAGTACTCTCAACCAAGTGGTCATTATCTTTAGGATCGAAAACACTGTCAGTTCAATAAGTGAATCCAGGTGTCTAAAGCAGAATCAAGTTGAATCTCTTAGATTCCCTTTTCATTGGTTTAACACCACAATGATATACTGTGTGTTTGTGTGTGTGTGTGTGTGTGTGTGTGTGTGTATGTCAAGTATATATATATGTGTGTGTGTGTGTGTGTGTGTGTGTATCACTTGATTTACTATAAGGAAGAAAAAGAAGTATCATATTTGGGGATGTTCAGAACAGAATCCCAAATATTCAAAATCAGTTTCCATGAACTCCCACCTCTTTTGTGGGACCTATACAATTTAAGAAGGTTGACAGTGCCTCCTGTGTGGTCTTCTAGTTGGCTGGGTAGGTCTTAGGGTTCCCACTTCATCTCAAAAGGTGACTGAGAGAGAACTACCTCTTTCTGGGGACCAACTACTGACACTAAGGTTTGTGAATAAGGAAGAGATGATAAAGGTAGAGTTAGAAATATGTTGGAGGCTATTTTTGAGGTGCCATTCCAATACTCGAATGTACTAGATGTCTCTGGATGGTGGGAAGTATGGAAAGTCCATTGACTATCTTGATCATTACCCTTATTGAGTGGTCCTTGTGATAAAAGATATGTTATCTCCCAACTGCAAATGATCCAGAAATAAAAAAACATGACATAGATTAGATTGAAAGGACAAAATAATGTGGCTAGAATTGACTGATCCAACTGGAAGAACAACACTAGCATCTGAAAAGTGTCAAGAGCAGTGAGGCACTACCAATAGCCCTAAAAGGGTTCAAAGATTTCATGTAATCAGCTGTGTGATGTAGTCTTCTCCACTACAAGACAAACAGATCAACTTATGGTAGGAGATACAGGTCTGGTAGTGGTGCCCTCTGAATCAAAACCCAAGAGTCCTTTGCTTTGTGCCAAGTCTCTGATGGCACACACGTTGTTCTGTCTGGTACAATGGTGAATTCAGCAGCAATGGTGGCATCTAAGTAGAGAAGTCCCAACTAGTACCCTAATTTCATGTAGTCTCATCAGGAAACAGGCCCTTACTATGGGCATCTACATGTGTGACTCCGTATCATCATTAACCATGATTTTATTCCTATAGTTTATGGCTCTGAAGAGATCTGTCTTTAATCGGCTGCCTGTGGTTTTCTAAATGGCAGATCAAACAGCTAACCACTAACAAAAGTCAAAGAGTCAATAAAATACAATAAGGTTTATTGAGCGGCATATTGGACAAAGATATGTGAAATGCCTTGAGTCCTCAGCTGAGCAAACTGTCTATTTTTGTCATGTATAGCTGGGATGAGGCTGGACTGTGGCTGTAATCCAGTAGACCATCATATTTCAGCTTGGGCAAGTCATAAGTGAACAAGGCCCAGGCATTTAAGTGAATCTCCTTGAATCAAGAAAATTCAGTGGCTTTGCTTCAGACAATATAGTAGGGGTAGGTAGACTGTTTCTCCCAATGAGATAGCTGCCACTTTTTCTTGTAGAAATGTTATTGCTTTTAATTCCTAATTTAATATTATATCAGTGAACATATTGTGTATCATTTTAATACTTTTAAATTTATTGATATATGCTTTATGATTCAGCATATAATCTGTTGTTTGTCTGCCAATAAGCTCATCCAAAGATACCTTCATCTTTTTATTATAGCTTTTCAGCATTTCCACTTGACTTTTGTAATCTATCTCTCTGATAAAATTCTCTATCTATAGTGGGGAGAATAATGGCTCCCCAAAGATGTCTGTGTCCTAATTCCTAATACCTGTGAATGGTATGTGATATGACAAAGGGGAATTAACATTTCATTTAGGATTAAGACTGCCAAACATCTGACTTTGAGATGATGAGATTATCCTGGTTTATCCAGGTAGTCTCACTGTAATCACAAAGTTCTAAGAAGTGAAAGAGGAAGGCAGGGGAATTAGTGTTGGAATTAAAGAGAGCCTTTGAAAATGCTGTCATGCTGGTTTGGATGATGTGGGAAGGGGCCATAAGCCAAGGGATGCAGGCAGCCTTTAGCAACTGGAAAAAGCAAGGAAACCTATTCTCCCCTAGATCAAAGGCAGCCCTGCTGATATCCAATTTTAACCTATAAACCCCATTTCAATGTTCCGACCTTCAGAACTTGAAGATAATGAATTTCTATTTTTTAAGCCATTAAATTTGTGGTAATTAGTTACAGCAAAAATAGGAAATAAACACACCATCAGTCCACCACAGGTTAGCCATCTCTCTCTACTACTATTTTTCATTTACATTTTAACATCCCTATCTGATAACTTCAATATTTGGGTCATCTCTGGTCCTGGTTCCAGTGACTATTCACTTCAGTTCAGTTCACTTTAGTCGCTCAGTCATGTCTGACTCTTTGCGACCCCATGAATTGCAGCACTCCAGGCCTCCCTGTCCATCACCAACTCCCAGAGTTCACTCAGACTCACGTTCATCGAGTCAGTGATGCCATCCAGCCATCTCATCCTCTGTCGTCCCCTTCTCCTCCTGCCCCCAAGCCCTCCCAGCATCAGAGTCTTTTCCAATGAGTCAACTCTTCACATGAGGTGGCCAAAGTACTGGAGTTTCAGCTTTAGCATCATTCCTTCCAAAGAAATCGCAGGGCTGATCTCTTTCAGAATGGACTGGTTGGATCTCCTTGCAGTCCAAGGGACTCTCAAGAGTCTTCTCCAACACCACAGTTCAAAAGCATCAATTCTTTGGCGCTCAGCTTTCTTCACAGTCCAACTCTCACATCCATACATGACCACAGGAAAAACCACAGCCTTGACTAGACGGACCTTTGTTGGCCAAGTAATGTCTCTGCTTTTGAATATGCTATCTAGGTTGGTCATAACTTTCCTTCCAAGGAGTAAGCATCTTTTAATTTCATGGCTGCAGTCACCATCTGCAGTGATTTTGGAGCCCAAAAAAATACTTTTTGATAATTGGTCATTAATTCTTGCTTTTTTGCATGTCTAAATTCTTTTTCTTCAGTAGAACACTGGACATCGTGAGTAAATAAACAGTAGAGACTGAGTAAACAATATTTATTCCTAGAAAAGGGGACCTCATCTCTTTCAGGCTGCTAAGGTGGGTTTGGGCTGATCCTAAGCTTTGTTGTTGTTTTCATTAGACTCTATTTGCAACAGGCTTCAAATTATTTGTGCTGTATCAGAGCCCTCTTTTTAGCAGAGATGGGGAAGGTTTATCTCAGTTCTCTCGTGCCCATTCTCTACCTTTGAAACCACATAAAACTACATCCCACTCTTTACCTTTGAAACTACATAAAACTACATAAGACAACCCATGTCTCTATCCAGCTGATAGAGACATGGGTCTCCATCAGCTTTCCAGAGCTCCTTAGACTCATAGAAGCCACTACCTTGAATTTAACATGGGACTTCCCTGGTGTCTTAGACAGTAAAGGATCTGCATGCAGTGCAAGAGACCTGGGTTTGAACCCTGGGATGGGAAGATCCCCTGGAGAAGGGAATGGCAACCCACTTCAGTATTCTTGCCTGGAAAATTCCATGGACAGAGGAGCCTGGAAGGCTATTATCCATGGGGTTGCAGAGTCAGACAAGATTGAGCAATTAACGCTAGAGTGACGATAGGGTTTCTTTCTGTGCCCATGTCTTGCATCTGACTTCAGCAGGCTCCACATATTTGGTCCTCAAGAAGAGGTAAGGGATGTCCCTTTGTTTTGCTGTAAGTTTATTTTTGTTTTAGGTTTAAATGATTCAACAACAAAAGAAATCACTAGTTATACACACTTAAACAATTTCAACTTTTATAGAGTATTATTTGAAAGTTTCAGTATACAGTCATTAAAGAAAAGGAATAGAAACAATGGAGTACAGTAACAGCACATACATCACCAAATTGGGCTGATCAACATCCAGACTTAAACTGCACGAGGAAGTCCCTCATTAATAGCAATCTGGAATCCCAACTGGGATAGGGTCACTGATGGTGAGTCTACCCAACAGGTGCGACTTCAAATTGTGGTTTGGGGGCTCCTGTTTATCATCCCAGGCCACAAACTGAAATCATCATCAATAGTTCGTATGCAAAAATGCAGCTCTGGTTTTCCTTTTAACCTTTCTACAATGCTGTTTGCTTCAATGAGTCATAGGATTTTGTTAGACCTGGGAGCAGGCGGGAGGGGGGGGGGGGTGGGGGGAGGGGGGGTGGCGGGTGGAGGGTTGGCCAGATCTCCAGGGGCTCAAAAATTCCAAGACTCACTCCCTTTCTTATCTAAAGTGCCTCCTGACTTGCTGTGCTTGCCGGCAAGCATGGAATTCAGGCAGTATCCAGGCAGGTCAGAGGCCTGCTCTCCTGTTTCTGAAGTCTGAACAAGACTTCCTCTATTTTAAGTTCCCTAACACCCTCCCAGCTCTCTGAGAAGACAAATCCTGTCTCCTACTATGTTTGATGACCAGGATACCTGTAAAGGACCTACCTCAGCCCTCTTGCTGTCTTTAATCCAGTGGTCCCCTTCTTTTTAGCACCAGGGACTGATCTTGTGGAAGACAATTTTTCCACAGACTGGTGCAGCTGGAGGGTGGTTTCAGGATGATTCAAGCATATTATATTTATCGTACACTTTATTTCTATTATTATTACATTGTGATATATAATGAAATAATTATACAACTCACCATAATGCAGAATCAGTGAGCTCCCTGAGCTTGTTTTCCTGCAACTAGATGATTACATCTGGGGGTGATGGGAAAGCAATGGAGAACAGCTGTAAATATAGAGGAAGCTTTGCTCATTAGCTCACCACTCACCTCTTCCTATGTGACCTGGTTGTTAACAGGCCAGGAACCTGTACTGGCTCATGGCCTGGATGTTGGGGACGCTTGCTTTAATCTTTTCACAAACATTGAGCGAAGGCCCATGGAAAAGAGCTGGCACAGACTCCCTTTGTGACTGGGTTCCAGTCATTGAGATTGCCACACAGCCCACATTGAGACTTTTAAATATTCAGTAAAAGTTTCTTTTCTTCTTACCTATGTTTATGGGAGCTCCTTCCTCCTCTCTCTCCCCTGCAAAAGATGGAGTTAATCATTGTTGTTGCTGTTGTTCAGTCACCAAGTTGTGAGTTAACCATATACCTCTTCTTTCCTAGGAGGAAGGTGGGTTTCTTTCACATCATTAGATTGCCTTGTGATCTTAGCTCTCAGATGGGGTCAAACAGCAAAGCTACGACTTTTGTTGGTTATCCAGCTTCTTCTCATCTTCGTGGTGGGAATGATGGTCCCATATAGCTTTCTACATCCTATATAAAAGCAGAAAAATTACACTTAAAATTTAACTCATGCATTTTAATCATCACATTTTCTATCAGTCACTATCAATGGTCCACCATAATACACACAAGATTTTGAGAATATTTAACTTCTTCCCTCCCTCTTCATCATTGCCAAGTCCCAAGGTTTGCTGAAAACTGGAAAACTCTGCATCTCTCCTTTGTTCTTCTGGGCATCACTACTTAACAATTTCCTGAAACTTTGTAACTATGCTGTCAGCTATTATTTAGGTTTAACTATAAATTTCACTGACTTCTTTATTCTGTTTTCTTATATACTTTACTGCCCTTTGGCCTAGATCCAACTTTACTTAAGCCCTACTTTCAAAACTATTTTTTTAAGATAGTAAAATTTCTTTACATAGTCCCCCTTTTTCAATATCATTTTGACTATGTAATTTAAGATTTATAATTATTTTCCCTAGAAGATCATAAATAGAATTAAAGACAAAAAAAGCATAAAATGTTAAATTATATCCAAAGAATGTGTTTATGCTAGAGTATGTTTCTAAGAAAGTACAAATAAATATTGAATTCTCATGCCATTTCTGACATCTCTACACCACTTAACAAAACATTTTGTCAATAAAGATCTATTGAAATCTTTCTGTATGCCAGAGATATTGCATGGTACTAGAGAGCCCAAGATGAACAAACAATTCCTGCCCTCAAATTGTTTGAAAGTAAATGAATGATTACAATATAAAGTGTTTTTGTTAGAGATAAATTCAGGATGCAGAACTTACAAGTAGAAGCTATGACAAAACCAAACTGGTTGAACTTTCTAGGTGGGTGGTTCCTTAGCTAAATCTTGGTATAAATAATACTTGGTTTAGAAAAAGAAAAGATGGCAATGTTTGTCCCAAGAAATGGGAGCTGTAAGTTCAAAGACCCAGGAGCTAAACAGAACTTAATGGGATCTAGAAACTTCAAGTACTGCATTTCATGTAGTATACGGTGCATATACAATGTGTGTTTTATATATATATATATAAATAAATATTATATAATACATATCCATATATGTTTAAAGAAGGCATGCCCTTGCCAAAAGTAATTCCAAGAAATTATTTTGAAATACTGATATTGCTAAAAATAATAACATGAAGACATACTGTGAGCCAAATTTAGCAACAGGCTGTGGATTTGCAGTCCCTGGTTTTGAGGTTTAGCAGTAAACATTATGAAACATTGTGTCAGAATCTTGTGGCTGAACCATGTGACCAGAGACAAAGAATTAGACTTTGAGAGAGTTACTTCCAGCTGTAAAACCCTAACAGTGAAGTTACAACAGTACTAAACACCTCAACCTGATTTGGAGGTTAAAGGCACACCCAAAACCAGTCAACAGGAAGATCAAGACTCAAGGCACACTCCCCTCATTTTCCATAACATTTTGGTGGCATTTATTGTACCAGGTATTGTATTATTTTTGTACCATAGTCTCTTCTACCAGAATATAAGCCCCAAGAGACCAGAAATGAATTTTTCCATCTTAATAGATCCCATAGCATTTTATCAATGTCTCACAACAAGTAGGTAATCACAAATAAAAGGTCGAAGAAAACTTTAAAATTTAAAAGGAGAAGCATTTAACTTTTGAAGACAAAATTGCATGCATTTTTAATCTTGAAAAGATGGAAAAGAGAGCTTTATGAAGCAATCTTTCATTATCAAAACCAAAACATAACCAAGAAAAGGAACAAACAAACAAGCAAACAAGAAACAAGAAAGGCCAAAAATGGTTTGGTTTTCCTCCCATGGCCCTAAGTCAAATGTCTTGAATCGGCAAGAAATGATTTTCCTTTTTTGTAAAGAATGTTGACAGTTTCTGTCCCTGGGTTACAATATACATGAATCACAGTACTTTCTCTCAATTACATTATCTTTCACCAATGAAACAGCTCTATTTTAGCAGGAGTACAAACATGTTGCCTAAGATATAACTATTCTTGAGTACTTACAGTTGAGCTTTCTTCATAATGCCATAATGCTTGCTCATACCATTATTATAGAACTAATTATGTAAAATCCTGGTTAGGTCTTTATACAGCTCTCTCTGCCTTGAGGCTAGGAACTCCTCTAGGGCAGAAATATTATCTCATTAATCTTCATAGCTAAGATTGTAACAAGTGCATGGCATATATTTCATGTAATGGTAGTAATAAAAAGTAGATGTGAAATTTTAATATCAGGTTAAATTATAGATTGCAATGCTCTGTGGATTCCAACCTACTGAAACAACAGTTGGCATTTTTTCCAAGGGAGAGGCAGTAGAAACCAGAACAATAAAGTCATTTCTCAACTTTGACATCAAATAGGATTTCTGACCAGCCTTTAAAGACTGGTCAGATTTAAAAAAAAATTAAATTCTTTTAATTCCTCATGACAAAGTTAAAGTTCACCCCCTTGAACTATTAGGCAAAGGAAAAGACTGCAGTCTTAGCCAACATCAAATTGCAATCAAAGGAAGCCAAGGGCATGAGTTGCTTTACTCAGTCCTCCCCAAATTTCTTATCCTCAAAGTCCAGAGAGAAATATGAGGTGTTTTTTTTTTAACTAGTTATTTTGGAGGTGATTTATTATGCCTTAAAAAATAACTGTAGTTGATCATGACTTGAAAAAATATATATACAGGCAAGATGAACCAGCTATGTATTTTATTTAAGAGCTTTTTAACTATGTTTGTTAGTGAAATAAAACTATACTTTAATGTTTTAATTTGTCCTAATCTTGAAGTATTTCCTGGATTTTTCTTATTTGAAAACTCTAGTTGTTTTCAATCTAGTAATTATATGGCATGACTCCCTTGTTAGTTTTTTTGTTTTTGTTTTTCGGCCACACCTCAGGGCATGTAGGACCAAGGATTGAACTTGTGCCCCCTGTAATGGAAGCATGAAGTCTTAACCACTGGACCACCAGGCAAGTCCCCTGAATTAGTTTTTATTGCTGTATAACAAGGTACTATAAAGTTAGAAGCTAAAAACAACCCCAATTTGTTATCTCATCTTTTCAATGGGTTAGATATTTGCAACAGCATCTGGGTCCATCTGGCTGAAAGCAAGATGTTGGCAGGGTTGAGTTCTTGTCTGGAGTTCTCTGGGGAAAATCCACTTCAAGTTCATTCAGTTTGTTGGCTAGTTCTAGAATCTAGAATCAAGAATCTAGTTCTTGCTGATGTTGACCAAAGGGCCATTCTCAGCTCCTAGAGGCAGCCTACCAATTCCTGCCATGTCATTCTCTCCCAAACTTGGCAGTTACTTCTTCAAGAGCAGTGGGAGAATACCTCTGCTATTTCAAATCTCTGACTCTCCTGGTCTCTGGCTGCTAGATCTAGACTTAAAGTGCTCCTGTGCTTAGAAAAGGCCCACAAAGACAAGTTCTTTCTCCACATCAACTCTGTCATCTAATGTAGCTTCATCACAGGAGTAAAATTCATCATATTTATAGTCCAGGGGATTATGTGGGTGTGTATACACAGGGCAGGGATCCTAGGGGGGGCATATAGAATTTTGCTTACCACAACTGTTAAGGCTAATTCATCTTTACATTTATTTGGATCACTTCCTTTCTGTTTGTATAATCTCAAAGGAAGTTAGGAAAGCAATTATCTAGAATATTCACTGTTATATTCCAGGCTCTTCTAGCCAAGCAATTGAGGGCAGGGGATCTGAGTGGTCTAATAGTGTTTGCTAAGCAAACTACTAGCAAGATGATACAGGCATTGAGGAATTATTATCTTCATTTTAGAAGTGGGAAATTTAGAGTTACTATGTGTTATACTGAATAGTATAACCATTAAAAAACGAAATTTCATGCAGCTTCTAAGCAAGAAATCAATCTGGAAAGATCTCAAAAGACCCACTGGGCTTTGGTGAAACTATGTAGAGATTTAGAGCTCTCTCTCTCTCAGTGTCAGGCTCCTATGAATGAACACTCAAGACAGACATAGCAACAGGAGAGCTACTTATTCAATTATTAAGTGAAATTTAATTTTCACATGCACTGAAACAGTTGTACTTATAGAACCAGTGTATTCTTTTTCTAGAGGTAGTTCTAAAGTGGAAAAACAAATCTGAATCAGAAGGTGGCTTTTGGAGTACAGAATCGAGAAAGAGGATCAAATCTACAAATCAGATGAATGGGGCTGACTTAACACTGGGGCCAAGGAACTTACAGGCTGCTAAGGGTTTTGTTGTTTTTTTTTTTTTTTTTGTGGATAGTGCTTCAGCAGGCACTAACAATGTTCTTCTAGCCCCCAGTCCCAGGCTTTCAGGTCTCCAGACACCATTTGGAGGCATCTCATCAGGAAACACTAAAGTCCTCCCATCTGGAAAGTTCTGTGATTTTAGGTAATGTCCAGACCTTTGAGTTTATCCTACAGTCGAATCACCAGGAGAAGATCATGTTTTTCTATCATTTCCATGTTCTTGGTGGTGAGTTGGCTGCTCAGTGTTCTCCAAGTTCTGAAAACTGATATAGATATTTTTTAATCACTTGTTTTTCTTCTACTGAAATTCCTGTAAGTAGTGCATTTTAAAATTGTGCCTTTCCTCTCTAATTTTTGTTGCTCACTTCATTATGAGCACACAGTAAGCTTAGCAAAATTAAAATAACTATTAAACTGCAATCATTTTTTTCTAGTAAAAAGAGTAAAATTAAAACTTTACAACAATACTTAATCTTTTCTAGAAGCTCCCCCCACCCCCAAAAAAGCCCTCTTTATTTCAAATACATTGTCTCACTTTAGAAAAAGATTATTAGATAAGAAAAGCTTATAGTATTGTATTTATGGTTGCATTCAACCAGATGGTCTCAGGTGTTTCTTCAGGAAGATGAAAAAAGACTATTGTTTGTAACATACTTTACTACTTCAATACTACTTTAGACTTGTAACTATAATTCTTCAAAAAGATAAGGTGTCATGGCAAACACACTCTCAAAGTCTTTATTTAAAGAAATTGACATTTGTATGAAACATAAACATATTCATTTTAAAAAAGAACAGTTTTGCATTTTTCCCCTTAGGAAACGTTTAAGTGATAGTTTTACATAAAAAGCAAAGATAATCTGGAGAAAATATGCTTAGTTGGTATGATTCGTAGAAATGAACACTTTACTGGAATTATCAAAAATTGTTTCAATGCACCATTCAACTTCACATGTGGGGCACCGTCTTGTTGTTCCAAAATTTTATCAATTAATATCATGACAGTTTAATGAGAAAATGCTATACCAGCATACACTAGCAACAGAGATGCAGTGATGTGTCTCCTACCTGTAGACCTACAGTTCCTTCATTCATCAGTTTTGAAGAATACATCCTATGACTTAATGGGGGGAAAAAGACTTAATGACATTTACAACATTGTTATATTAACAATTTCTGACATTTGTATATAAAATGATCTTAAGAATTCTTTTACTTGTCAATGAGCCTATGTAACAATGAAAAAAAATCACAGTGACTTTTATGGTAAGATTGGGAATTCCTTCACACTTGTATGTGAAGAGGAATTGGGATTTATTTTTCTTTCAACTAATCTGTTGTTTTTCACTAGGCTCCATGAAAATGGGTGGAAAGTTGCTGTGTGGGTACAGATACAAAATTCAGTGCCACCTCATAGATTTTATCCAGTGGCAACATATAAATAGTCAAGTTGAGTTATGGCTCACTTGTTATGCCACCCCCAGGCCTTTGACTGGGCTTCCCTTGTGGCTCAGCTGGTAAACAATCCGCCTGCAACGTGGGAGACCTGGGTTGGATCCCTGGGTTGGGAAGATCCCCTGGAGAAGGGAAAGGCTACCCACTCCAGTATGCTAGTCTGGAGAATTCCATGAACTGTATAGTTCCTGGGGTCACAAAGAGTCGGACATGACTGAGTGACTTTTTCACTTTCAGTCCTATGAGTGCATGTGGGAGTTGGCCATGCCTGCAAGAGATTATCCCCTAGATTGGATGGGGGAAATGAGAACGTTTTCCTCCTTTACTCCTATCTCTTATCTTCCCATTTTCTTTGAGTACAGAGAGATTACTTTCTCTTTTGTTACCTCTCTATCTGCATTTTTCAAATTGCTGATCATTACCCCATACTCACCAGGACAAGACATTAATTTGATAGGTAGTTGTTATTTCTTTTAATGAAAAGTATCAAAATATATTGGGAGAAGGCAATGGCACCCCACTCCAGTACTCTTGCCTGGAAAATCCCATGGACAGAGGAGCCTGGTAGGCTGAAGTCCATGGGGTCGCTAGAGTCAGACCCGACTGAGCAACTTCACTTTCACTTTTCACTTTCCTGCATTGGAGAAGGAAATGGCAACCCACTCCAGTGTTCTTGCCTGGAGAGTCCCAGGAATGGGGGAGCCTGGTGGGCTGCCGTCTATGGGGTCGCGCAGAGTCGGACACGACTGAAGTGATTTAGCAGCAGCAGCAGCATCAAAATATATTGCAAAGTAGAAAGGTGCACGTGTATTGTTTGGGCTACTTCGTGTGTGTGTGTGTGTGTGTGTGTTAGTCACTCAGTCTTTTTCCAACTTTTTCACACACTGTAACTGACACCTTTTTAAGGGCAGAATCTAGGGCGCACCCAGATAGTACTAGTGCTCTCAGACGTGTGGCCAAAATCGCTAACTCTTTCTCAACATGCCTAGCAATGTGAGAGGTTGGGGAAAGAGTGCTGCATACCACGTTGCTGCCCCACACAGCCACTTGGTGCCCCACCTAGCTGTGTTGGCTATGTATAGAAGCCTGCAGGATTCATAAAACCTTCAGCTACCATGCCCCCAGTACATGTGTGCTCTTGGATAGATGCTTGTCATAGTTTTGGAAGCTGGGATAATTATCTTGCAGAGTATTTGTGAAGATGCATAGAGAAATGAAGCTACAGTACTAAACCACTGAAGTATTGGGTTGGCCTAAACACTCATTTGGGTTTTTCCAGAAGATGGTACGGAAAATCCATAATGAACTTTTTGGTCAACCCAATAGAATAAATGACAGCAATTCTTGATAACTAAATTTTGTATTTGCTGCTTTCATTGCTATTTTATATGCTCTCAGTTGACCTTCTCCTCTACCTAAAGGGACCCTCAGTTTTCTTTTAATCACTTAGTGCATTAGGTGCAAATAGCTTAGGTATCCTTAACTTGCTTCCTCAGAAAGTCAGTATTCTTCCAGTATCTTTCCTTTTATACAGGCAATACTCCAGCCTCCAGCAGAGCTGACCTTAGAAGTTGTATTACAGTCCCACTGTCTGATTTGAACTGAACTAGAGTTCTTTGTCTCCAAATAGCTCTCTCCCCATTTGTATAATATTAAAACTATTCCACTGTTACAATTGGAATCTTGAATTTAGGTCTTAAGCGTATTTAGAATATTAACAATAATATTGAGTTGTGTAGGCTTTCCAACAGACTATTAAACAGATGAGGAAACAAAAACCCAAAAAAGTTAGGTAACTTTCCCAAGCTTGTACATATCAATTCCTATACCATTACTTTTATAGATCAGGAAATGGAAACGAGGAGAGGTGAAATTGCTCAGGTCTTGTATCAAAATGTAAATATACTCAGAACAAACTATGAATCAAGCAATAAAATCCACAGCCTGAAGTAAAATCTGTACCTGAAGTTGGAAGTAAAACCTAATGGTAGTGTATTTTGTAAATATTAAACTGATGCATTTTTATTTCTCCATTAAATCATGTTTACTGGCAACCTTAAATTTCCAAAGTGAGGCTCAAAGCTTATTTCTCAAGGGAAGAAAAGCAAGGATACGGGCCAAAGCAAAGAGTCCAGTAGTCGCCTTTGAGATTCAAACCTGAACTTCTCAGTCTCTCCAGCAATACCTTAGTCATGCAAGCCAGATGTCAGAAAAGAAAAGAATTTTCTAAGTTATTTTATTTCACTCTTTCATAACTAAAGAGGCTTGTTTGATGGACTTGATTATACACTACTGTAAGGGAGAACATATCCAGATCAAAAGAGAAAGTGGAGGAAGCTGGATCCTTAGGGTCCTGGTGAAAAGTGTAAAACTGAGGAATTGGAAGCAAAGCAGGAAAGTCAAGCACCAAGGCCCTGGTTTGCCCTCACTTAACTCCAAATATGTCTGGTACCAAGAAGGGGGAAATTGCATCATTTGACTCATCTCTTCCTGAATCTGTACCTTTTGCTGTGTAACACTGCAGTGCCTGCCCCTGCGGACAGTATGCTTCTTTTTTAAGAAATTAATTTTTATTGGAGTATAGTTGCTTTATAATGTTATGTTAGTTTCTACTGTATAACAAAATGAATCATACATATAAACATAACCGCCCCTACCTTTTTGGATTTCCTTCCCATTCAGGTCAGTACAGTGCACTAAGCAGAGTTCCTTGTTATACAATATGTTCTCATCAGTAATCTATTTTATATATTGTATAAATAGTGTATATGTGTCAATCCCAATCCGAACTCAACCACTGACTTGCTTTGGCCAGTAGACTGAGGCAAACACAGCAGCAAGCCAGTTCAGAGCCTAAACTTTTAGGAGACTTCCTGCCCCGGCTTGTTCTCTTGTGCCTCTCTGATTGCCATGAGCACATGCTCAGGCCAGGCTACTGAGGATGAGAAACACGTGGAACAAAGCTGAGTTGCCTTGCACCAGTCAAAACAGCTTAGAGCGGTGACCACCAGGTATCCGCCACCCAGGCAGTGAGGTCAGCCAAGATCAGTCGAGCTGCCTCACAGATCTCCCCCTGACTCTAGACACGTAAACAGTACATATCTAACTCATGTGCCTGTAAAAGTGAAAGTGTTAGTCTCTCAGTCATATCCATGGACTGTAGCCCACCAGGTTTCTCTGCCCATAGCATTTCCAGGCAAGAATACTGGAATGAGTTGCCATTCTCTTCTCCAGGGCATCTTCTTGATCCAGGGATCCAACCTGGGTCTCCTGCATCTCAGGCAGATTCTTTACTGTCTGAGGCACCAGGGGAGCCCATGTGCCTCTAAGCCTCTTTGATTATTTGTTACAGAGATTTATTTTAGTAAAAGATAACTGGTACATGGTTTTAAAACATGAAAATAGGTACAATAGAAGTGGTATGCTTTCTCAGGAGTGATAGGGAGAGGTCATTAACCTAGAGAAGTTATCCAATATGGTTTGAGGCAATGGGAGCAGCTGGACAAGTGATGTAGACAAGTCTGATTCAGATCTCGTGTTTCCTTATTGCTTGCATGTGACATGCAAAGGCTGGAGTGTGCCCAAATGACATGGTGAGGGGAAGCAGAAGTGACGAGAGGGCCAATGGACAAGAGGAATCTTCAGAGGCAACACAGGGAAATCAACATATTGTTTAGCAAGTCAGATTCATCCAGGTGCATCATGGCACCAGTCTAGGGAGGACTTCAGAGATCCATGGGGAGTTTTTCAAACTAGTTTGAACTTTCCAGGATCTTTACCTCAAAGCAGAATAAAGTGATTATCAGATTGTTAATGAAAAGAGCTGTTTACTATCTCATCTAAAATTTCAGTTGGCAAAAGCAGTCTTAACCCAATATGCTGTCTGAACTCTTTCCAGGTCCCCCCATGGGATAATGATGGTACTGCTGAGGGCATCTCTACACTCCCCATTTCAATTGTCCCTTCCTTTAAGATCCATCGGGACTTCCCTTGTGGCTCAGACAGTAAAGCATCTCCCTACAATGCCGGAGACCAGGGTTCAATCCCTGCATCAGGAAGATCTCCTGGAGAAGGAAATGGCAACCCACTCCAGTATTCTTGCCTGGAAAATCCCGACAAAGGAGCCTGGTAGGCTGCAGTCTATGGGGTCGCTAAGAGTCGGACATGACTGACCGACTTCACTTTCACTTTAAGATTCATCACTAAAGAAAGACTTGCATTCTATAATTTGAAATAAGAAGACAAAAAAACTTCTGAAACTGGGGTTACACAAAGGTATGATATAACATAGCCAGAAAAAGGAAATGGAGGTACAGCAAACAAACTTTTAACTTATTCAAAAATTTGGCTCTTACCCTTAGATTGTGTGTATGCTAAGATAGCTCAGTCACGTCCAGCTCTTCGCGACCCTATAGACTATAGCTCCTCTGTCCATGGGATTTTTCAGACAAGAATACTGGAGTGAGCTGCTATTTCCTTCTTCAGGCGATCTTCCTGAGCCCTGGGGAAGGGATCAAACTCATGTCTCTTGGGTCTCCTGCATTGGCAAGTAGGTTCTTTACCTGCACCACCTGGGAAGCCCACCCTAAGATGATCTTTTCTAAATTATGTTCTAGAAGGAGACTGCATCATGAATATAAAACAAGTAAAACAGTAAACCAAACTCCTTACAGCCAAACAATATGGAACTCCACCATGATAAGATAAGGTGTGCACTGTGTCTCTTGAAATTTACATCTTAAAGACTATCAGATGCTTTGCTATTTTTTTAAATTTATTTAATTTTAAACGGCTTATTTCAACATAGAATTGTCTTTTCATAAAATAAAAACACTCATTAAAAGTCCATATAGCCTGTCTTAGGAATTTTGCCTTGATGGATCTACACTGTCTTAAGAGTCTGGCCTATTTGCTATATACTTTACTAATAAATGTATACTATGTCCATCTCTATGGAAGAAGCAGAGTTGTTTGAAATAATGGATTCTCTTTCACTCAAGATAAGAAGGTCAGAGAATTAACTATAATTCTCTTTTGGTCCATGATTAATGAAAACAGGATTATAAAAGGTGCTAAAATTTCAGTTTAGTTCAGTCCAGTCTCTCAGCTGTGTCAGACTCTTGGCGACCCCACAGACTGCAGCTTGCCAGGCCTCCCTGTCCATCGCCAACTCCCAGAGTTTACTCAAACTCATGTCCACTGAGTCAGTGATGCCATTCAACCATCTCGTCCTCTGTCATCCCCTTCTCCTCCTGCTTTCAATCTTTCCCAGCATTAGGGTCTTTTCCAGTGAGTCAGTTCTTCGCATCAAGTGGCTGAAGTATTAGAGTTTCAGCTTCAGCATCAGTCCTTCCAGTGAATATCCAGGACTTATTTCCTTTAGGATGGACTTGCAGTCCAAGGAACTCTCAAGAATCTTCTTCAACACCACAGATCAAAAGCATCAATTGTTCGGTGCTCAGCTTTCTATATAGTCCAACTCTCACATCCATACATGACTACTGGAAAAACCAAAGCTTTGACTAGACAGAGCTTTGTTGGGAAAGTAATGTCTCTGCTTTTTAATATGCTGTCTAGGTTGGTCATAAGTTTCCTTCCAAAGAGCAACTGTCTTTTAATGTCATGGCTGCAGACACCGTCTGCAGTGATTCTGGAGCCCAAGTAAAGAAAGTCTATTACTGTTTCCACTGTTTCCCCATCTATTTCCCATGAAGTGATGGGACCAGATGCCATGCTCTTAGTTTTATGAATGTTGTGTTTTAAGTGATTTCTCAAGAGGCAGGTCAGGTGGTCTGGTATTCCCATCTCTTTCAGAGTTTTCCAGAGTTTGTTGTGATCCAAACATATTGGCATAGTCAATAAAGCAGAAGTAGATATTTTCCTGAAACTCTTTTGCTTTTTCCATGATCCAACAGATGTTGGCAATTTGATCTAAATGCTAAAGTTTAAATAATTGTTTAGAATTGTTTTAATGACACTTTTTTTTTATTCTTTAAGCCTTCTTAGCATTATTTCCACCTTTTAAATTTCTTCTGACTTTTAAAGGAGAAATCAAGCTAACAAGCAAAATAATTAAATTGATACTTTAGAATTCTGATACCAGAATGGTCCTTTCTTGTACTTAAACAATGAAATCTGCAAGCTCTGCTATCTGGAGTTGCCATATGCAAAGTTGGATGAGAAAACATTTCATGAGTGCTGTAAATCTTTTATAGTAAGGAAATGATTTTTGTGGGGGAAAAGTAGAAGGAAGAGAAGGAAGAGAAGACCCTGTATTTTTCTGGCCTGTAGTAGTATTAGTCCTCTGTTGTATCCCAACTGTAGAGACCTCATGGACTGCAACCCGCCAGGTTGTTCCATCCATTGGATTTTCCAGGCAAGAATACTAGAGTGAGTTCCCATGCCCTCCTCCAGGACACCTTCCTGATTCAGGGACCGAACTCCTGCATTGCAGGCAGGTTCTTTACCATCTTGAGCCACTAGGGAAGCGAAAATGTTGATTTATTCTGGATGGAGCTCCTACAGCAAATGTGTCTAACTCCCTTCCTTAATAATGGCCCTTTCTATGAAGGAGAGATGAGGAATAGATAGCTGTGGGAAGATTTGATAGTAGAAGAGCTTCCCTGAGAGCTCAGCTGGTAAAGAATCCGCCTGCAATGCAGGAGACCTGGGTTCAATTCCTGGTCGGGAAGATCCACTGGAGAAGGGATAGGCTACCCACTCCAGTGTTCATGGGTTTCCCTGGTGGCTTAGCTGGTAAAGAATCTGTCTGCAATGCGAGAGATCTGGATTTGATCCCTGGGTTGGGAAGATCCCCTGCGGAAGGGAAAGGCTACCCACTCCAGTATTCTGGCCTGGAGAATTCCATGGACTGTATAATTCACGGGGTTGCAAAGAGTCGGACACGACTGAGCAACTTTCATTTCACTCCACTTGATAGTAGAGGGTAACTACACCTTTGGGGAAAATTCTTTTCTTGGCTTTATTATGCAAACAAATCATTTACTATGATAAAGTTTACATTACTTTTTAATATTTTGAAATAGCCACAGCTCTGACCAATAATCATCTTAAGATGCAATCATAGTTTTATTTTTGGAATCACTTTTCTTTTTTAAAGTTTGGCTTCTGTGTTCTGGTTTTTAAAATAATGTTTTTTTAAAAGTGTCCTAGAGAATTTGCCTTCCTTAATGAAGTGAACAAAACTATTTGTTTTAATTAAAAACTTTTGCTGCTGCTAAGTCACTTCAGTCGTGTTTGACTCTGTGCGACCCCATAAATGGCAGCCCACCAGGCTCCACTGCCCCTGGGATTCTCCAGGCAAGAACACTGGAGTGGGGTGCCATTTCCCAAAAGCTTTTAGTAACGATCAAATGACTAAAGGCGATTACTCAAGGGAAAAAAAAATGGTTCTGCACGGAGTAAGGAAATACTGTTTAGCCACAAATCACTGCAACCTCCCAAAAAAAACTAGATCACTGAGTCAAGAAACTTTCTGAATATCTTCAGTGAGACCTTTCACATTTTGAGAACAGCAACTGAGGAGAATCCTGGTCTTTCTATTCTACTGGTAAAAAGTTGACTAAATGGCTCGCTGAGGAGGATTAATTTAAACATGTGGGTGAGTCTGCACTTAATAGGGCTGCAGAGCCCCTTTCTGAAGTGGGAAAAAAATTCACAGCATGTGGATTATCCCTATGAGAACAGAAATCACTCCATATACCATCCTCAAGCATATGGCCTAAATCTGGGCACAGGAAATTTGAAAAATCTCAGGCGAGCAGAGCTAGGGTGTCAGGGTATGACATGTCCATTATCCTTTGAGCTGAGCTTTTTTCACCCTTATTCTCTCAAGCTTTAGGAAAGTAGCTAGAAGATGAAATAAGTAGATTTTAAACAACAATTTGGAAGGGCCCCCAAAAGCCTGGTCTCAGTTACGGAGGGAAGAGAATCTAGGCAGGACCAGTCTAAGGCATACTTAACACCAATTAGGTAACAGAGCTCCCATGAAGAGATGCAGCACCATCAATTGTGGTGATCATCCAATCATAAACCTGATCCCAACCAATCATGAACACATAATATTATTAATAATAATAATGAAAATCAACATCAGTTGCCTCTTGGACCAGATGCCCTGTGCAATAACCAA
Source organism: Bubalus bubalis (assembly GCF_019923935.1). NCBI lineage: Eukaryota > Metazoa > Chordata > Mammalia > Artiodactyla > Bovidae > Bubalus > Bubalus bubalis. The sequence goes on along the minus strand of NC_059173.1, from coordinate 56,170,688 downwards.
GCTGTACAAAGATATCTGGTAACTCTGGAGTCAAAAGGGAAGTTACATTATATTGGCATTAATATGATGACTTAGTGCAGAAAAGCCACCTAACTATGAGCTGGATAAATAGAAAATTTTTGACACCAATGTATGCATAATGTGACAAAGATGAAAGACGAGAACAGTTTGTAAGATTCAGACTGATAATTCAACCTAGAAGAAAACCACAGGTAGAAAAACATTACACAAAATTGCTTTACATTATGGGGCTTCCCTGGTGGCTTAGATGGTAAAGAACTGCCTGCGATGCAGAAGACCCAGGTTCAATCCCTGGGCTGAGAAGAAAACCAAAAATAGAAGAAAATTTCACAAAGTTGCTTTATGCTATAGAAATATGTAACAAAACCATGAATTCAATAAAATAAGAATTCAAACACAAAATTATAATACAACAGAATAAAATGATAAGAGAAATTGCATACTGAAGGAAACGAAGACAAAAAGACATCATTATGGAACTAATATATAAATTAGAATCAGAAAGGGAATGGAGCAGATTGACAAAAATCATAGGGATGGCCTATAAAACCTGGAGAATCACTGACAGAGGAGAGAACAGGACCAAGGACTGCTTACCTGTAGCCCTCCAAACATAGAGGTGAGAAAGAGACAAAACTAAGAAAAGAGGCTGAGAAGAAGGGATGTGTGATTTAGCAAAAAATCTAAAGGTGTGTTGAGCTACTGAGGAGCAGGGAGGGATCAATTGTGTTAGTTCCTACCGAAAGGCCCCAAAAGAAGAAACCTGAGAATTGATCATTCAGTTCAGTGATGTGGAGGTCACCGGTGGTGGCGTTGGTTTTGGTTTCCTCAGCAGCAGATTTTAAACAAAAACTGGAGAGGACAGAGTTCATTTGAGAGGTGCAGGAATGCCAACAGTGGAGCAGGGACATGGCGTGAAGAAGAGAAGAGAAAGCAGCCGATCAGTGTGCGTTATGGAGCAATATGTGACAACCGGAGCTCCATTCCACAGGAAAACTCAGGGGAGGAGTATACAACACAGCTCAGAATTATTCCATCCAAGAGGCAGGAGGTTATGGTATTTTACATCCACCATGGGCTACCCTGGTGGCTCAGTGGTGAAGAACTTGCCTGCAGTGCTGGAGATGTGGGTTCGATCCCTGGGTTGGGAAGATTCCCTGGAGGAGGAAATGGCAATCCACTCCCGCACTCTTGCCTGGGAAATCCCACGGACAAATGAGCCTGGTGGGCTACAGTCCATGGTGTTCCATAGAGTCTGACTGAATTTGGTGTCTAAATGACCAAAACATCACCAAGAATTAGTTAATACTGTGGGGGACGAGGAGGGGGAGTATGGAGGATGTTAATTTCTTGATGTTTCTTACGTCCTTCTCACATACATGTGACTTTCTGAGTATCTGGAAAGACTCTCAAGCAGGGACGCTGATCCTGGGAGTTCTGGGGCTGACCTTCAGCACAGAGAAATGATAAAGATCTGAAGGGTGTAAGTGGGGCACTGCAGTGGCTGTGATAAGAGCACTCTTGGTAGCGTGGTGATGATCGTAAAAGCCTGACAGGAGTGGTTTGAGAGCCAGCGGCAAGAGGAGAAACTGATGACATGAGTATAGGCAACTCTTTCAAGAGTAATTCTGCTGAAAAGGGAGCAAAAAAAATGGTGGGGCTGAGAGAAGCTTTAACAAAATAATACCAATTTTAACACTTCAACAGATAGTATTGATATAGTAGAAAGCAAGAAACTGATGCTGTAGAAGAGAGTGGGGAGATTTACAGGAGTGATGACGAGTAAAACAGAGGATGGACTCTGGCCCACAAAGGCAGGCATTGGTTTTAGACAGGAGCAGACAGGAAGGTGGAGGAAGAGAATTCAGATGCTTGGAGGTGGGTCTCGGGATGGAGGAAGTCTGTAGCGCTTCTCATCTGATTGCTTTACTTTTCATTTTTTAATGAACAGAGGAAGGCCATCAGCTGAGAGTGAAAATGAGAAACGTATAGTTTGGGGTTTGGGAGAAAGGAAAAGGTACAGAATAGTTATTGAGAGCAATGGGAGTGTGAACTGAGTAGGAATGTATAGTATGTCTTCAGCCTGGCAAATAAGGGACCCATTTGTGATTCATGGTCATGAAATAACATGAATTAAAAACTATATATATATATATATATATATATATATATATATATATATATACACACACATTTTCCAGCATGATCAGTTATCAGAATGAAAAAGCAGGAATAGAAGAGCTAAAGGTACGAATGTGCTGGAATTGACTTATGCTTGAGCTAATGTTGAAAGCTTGAAATTGACCATGGTGAGATTATTTACAACAGAGACATTGGCAAATGTTCCATATCAGTGTTTTTTGTTTTATTTTCCTTTGCTTTTGTTTTTCCTTGGATACCTGGCTATTAAATATTTATCAGCACACTTTTCTTAGAGGTCATATATAAGACCCATTCTGTGCTTTCTTTTTGTTTACCCTTAAGATAACTTATCTTAAGAATTAATACCCAGAGGTAGAGACAGTTTGTACTTAGTAAACTCCTATTTAGTGATACACAACCAGAATCAAGAAAAATTTGTTAAAAATGTCAATGCCCTAAAATTCCAGATATTAGGTCTTACTCTTTCAATACTTTGTGGCAGAGACAGAACCACAGGGATATTCCTGCAAGTGTGTCTAGCAAGAAATGGTGTTCTATACTAGAAATCAAAAAGAAGGGGACATTCTAAGGAACCCTTTGTCTTAATTGTTGTTGCTGTTTAGTTGCTAAGTCGTGTCCAACTCTCTTGTAACCCCCTGGACTGTAGCCTGCCAGGCACCTCTGTCTATGGGATTTCCCAAGGCAAGAATACTGGAGTGGGTTGCATTTCCTTCTCCAGGAGATCTTCCCAAACCAGGGATCGAACCCACATCTCTTATGTCTCCTGCATTGGCAGACAGATTCTTTGCCACTGAGCCATTGTCTTATGTTACTTTTTCTTAATCTTCTCAGTCTCCTAGCCATTCTACAGTCCTTGGGGTGGCAGGGAATCTTTGTTGATGATAGTTAGATACCCCAGTTCAGTTCAGTTCAGCCGCTCAGTCATGTCCCACACTTTGCGACCCAATGGACTGCAGCACCCCAGGCCTCACTGTCCATCACCAACCCAGACTTTACCCAAACTCATGTCCATTGCATCAGTAATGCTTTCCAACCATCTCATCCTCTGTCATCCCCTTCTCCTGTCCTCAATCTGTCCCAGAATCAGGGTCTTTTCAAATGAGTCAGTTCTTCAGATCAGGTGATCAAAGTATTAGAGTTTCAGCTTCAGCATTAGTCCATCCAATGAATACTCAGGACTGATTTCCTTTAGGATGGACTGGTTGGATCTTCTTGCAGTTTAAGGGACTCTCAAGAGTCTTCACCAACACCACAGTTCAAAAGCATTGACTCTTCGGTGCTCAGCTTTCTTTATAGTCCATGTCTAACATCCATACATGACCAATGGAAAAACCATAGCCTAGACTAGACGGACCTTTGTTGGCAAAGTAATGTCTCTGCTTTTTAATATGCTGTCTAGGTTGGTCATAACTTTCCTTCCAAGGAGCAACTGTCTTTTAATTTCATGGCTGCAATCACCATCTGCTGTGATTTTGGACCCCCAAAAAATAAAGTCTGACACTATTTCCACTGTTTTCCCATCTATTTGCCATGAAGGGATAGGACCAGATGCCATGATCTTCGTTTTCTGAATGTTGAGTTTTAAGCCAACTTTTTCACTCTCCTCTTTCACTTTCATCAAGAGGCTTTTTACTTCCTCTTCACTTTCTGCCATAAGAGTGGTGTCATCTGCTTATCTGAGGTTATTGATATTACTCCGGCAATCTTGATTCCAGCTTGTGCTTCATCCAGCCCAGAGTTTCTCATGATGTACTCTATATATAAGTTAAATAAGTAGGGTGACAATATACAGCCTTGACGTACTGCTTTTCCTATTTGGAACCAGTCTGATGTTCCATGTCCTGTTCTAACTGTTGCTTCCTGACCTGCATACAGATTTCTCAAGAGGCAGGTCAGGTGGTCTGGTATTCCCATCTCTTTCAGAATTTTCCAGAGTTTATTGTGGTCCACAGTCAAAGGATTTGGCATGGTCAATAAAGCAGAAATAGTTGTTTTTCTGGACCTCTCTTGCTTTTTCAATGATCCAGCGGATGTTGGCAATTTGATCTCTGATTCCTCTGCCTTTTCTAAAACCAGCTTGAACATCTGGAAGTTCATGGTTCACGTATTGCTGAAGCCTGGCTTGGAGAATTTTGAGCATTACTTTGTTAGCATGTGAGATGAGTGCAATTGTGCGGTAGTTTGAGCATTCTTTGGCATTGCCTTTCTTTGGGATTGGAATGAAAACTGACCTTTTCCCATCCTGTGGCCACTGCTGAGTTTTCCAAATTTGCTGACGTATTGAGTGCAGCACTTTCACAGCATCATCTTTCAGGATTTGAAATAGCTCAACTGGCATTCCATCACCTCCACTAGCTTTGTTCATAGTGATGCATCCTAAGGCCCACTTGACTTCACATTCCAGGATGTGAAGTCCTGGCTCACCAGGCTCTAGGTGAGTGATCACACGATCATGAATATCTGGGTCATGAAGATCTTTTTTGTACAGTTCTTCTGTGTATTCTTGCCACCTCTTCTTAATATCTTCTGCTTCTCTCTGGTCCATACCATTTCTGTCCTTTATCAAGCCCATCTTTGCATGAAATGTTCCCTTGGTATCTCTAATTTTCTTGAAGAGATCTCTAGTCTTTCCCATTCTATTGTTTTCCTCTATTTCTTTGCACTGATCACTGAGGAAGGCTTTCTTATCTCTCCTTGCTATTCTTTGGCACTCTGCATTCAAATGGGTATATCTTTCCTTTTCTCCTTTGCTTTTCACTTCTCTTCTTTTCATAGCTATTTGTAAGGCCTCCTCAGACAGTTATTTTGCTTTTTTGTTTTTGCATTTTCCATTTCTTTTTCTTGGGGATGGTCTTGATCGCTGCCTTCAGTACAATGTCTCGAACCTCTGTCCATAGTTCATCAGGCACTCTGTTAATCAGATCTAGTCCCTGAATCTATTTGTCACTTCCACTGTATGATCGTAAGGGATTTGATTTAGGTCATACTGAATGGTCTAGTGGTTTTCCCTACTTTCTTCAATTTAAGTCTGAATTTGGCAATAAGGAGTTCATGATCTGAGCCACAGTCAGCTCCCAGTCTTGTTTTTGCTGACTGAATAGAACATCTCCATCTTTGGCTGTAAAGAATATAATCAATCCGATTTCGGAGTTGGCCATCTGGTGATGTCTTTGTCCAAGACAAAGAGTCTTCTCCTGTGTTGTTGGAAAGAGGGTGTTTGCTATGACCAGTATGTTCTCTTGGCAAAACTCTGTTAGCCTTTGCCCTGATTCATTCTGTACTCCAAGACCAAATTTCCCTTTTACTCCAGGTGTTTCTTGACATCCTACTTTTGTATTCCAGTCCCCTATAATGAAAAGGACATCTTTTTTGGATGTTAGTTCTAAAAGATCTTGGAGGTCTTCATAGTACCATTCAACTTCAGCTTCTTCAGCATTACTGGTCAGGGCATAGACTTGGATTACCATGATATTGAATGGTTTGCTTTGGAAACGAACAGAGATTATTCTGTCATTTTTGAGATTGCATCCAAGTACTGCATTTCGGACTCTTTTGTTGACTATGATGGCTACCTCATTTCTTCTAAGGGATTCCTGCCCACAATAGTAGATATAATGGTCATCTGAGTTAAATCCACCCATTCCAGTCCATTTTAGTTTGCTGATTCCTAGAATGTCGACGTTCACTCTTGCCATCTCCTGTTTGACCACTTCCAATTTGCTTGATTCATGGACCTAATATTCCAGGTTCCTATGAAATATTGCTCTTTACAGCATCAGACTTTACTTCCATCACCAGTCACATCCACAACTGGGTGTTGTTTTTGCTTAGACTCTGCCCCTTCATTCTTTCTGGAGTTATTTTTCCACTGAGCTCCAGTAGCATATTGGGCACCTACCGACCTGGGGAGTTCATCTTTCAGTCTCCTATCTTTTTCCTTTTCATACTGTTCATGGGGTTCTCAAGGCAAGAATACTGAAGTGGTTTGCATTCCCTTCTCCATTGGACCACATTTTGTCAGAACTCTACCCCATGACCCTCCCATCTTGGGTGGCCCTACACAGCACGGCTTAGTTTCATTGAGTTAGACAAGGCTGTGGCCCGTGTGATTAGATTGACTAGTTTTCTGTGATTGTGGTTTCAGTCTGTCTGCCCTCTGATGCCCTCTCTTAGCGCCTACCATCTTAGTGGGTTTGCTCTTGCTTTGGAGGTGGGGTATCTCTTCACAGCTGAGTCAGCAAAGCGCAATGCACTGTAATTCACAAATATTCCCACTGAAGAGAGTATGCAGTAAAATAAGGAAGCAGGTAGGTGTTATTACAGGGATAACCAATAATCCACTCTCCTCTGTAATGCAAGTGATTTGTGTAACTTTGTTATTGACAATTTAGTTGACCCCAAACCAAAAATGTATCCACTGGAGCTGAGACTCATTGCTTTAGTATCATTTTCATGTCAAGATCATCAGTGTGAATTCATTTTTTGTAAATTTATTTTAGTGAAGTATAGTTGATTTACTGGTCTGAGTTTTTAAATGTCTTGAAGGGGCGTTTGTGCATAGTGAAAACTATGTTCAATTACTTAGCTTTCTAATTAATTGAACTTTTATTAAAATTGTAATTAAAGAAGAAACTAGCTTCTTTTAGGCTTTTAATTTAACTACCAAATCTTATTCTACTAGTTATAAAACTAATAAGTAAAGAGCAATTATTTTCTTTTTCTTTGATGAATGTTCAATTAAATCAGATTGAATAGACTAAATTACTTTAAATAATTAATTCCATTGAAAATTTAATAAATTAGATTTTCTAGAATATTTTAGACTGTGTTTAGAAATTTAATATATTTATTTTTAAGTATTTTATATTCTTCCTAATAGCTCAATATCAAAACTGTCACAAAAAAATTTTCCTATACATTTAAGACAGTCTTGTGAATATAATAAGATAGGATTGAAAATAAGGTGCATCTCCAGTTTTGAATTTTTTACAAAATTAGTCAACTTATCAGATACAGTTTTAGCTTAAAAGCACAATTTCAAAATTGTACATTTTAATTTCTACTCAAATCCTTTCACTAACCAGATTCAGTTAAACATTATAAGTCATTTAGACATCAAATCTGAGCTTTAAAGCTAACACCATAACAAAAAAAATTATTCCAGACCTTGAACTCAAGATATGGATGATGTTGGGTTAATATATTTCCTTATCTCTTTATTTAATGTAAAACTTCCTGTGGTTGATAAACTTCATTATTATCAAATGAAGCATATTTACCATTTCAGAGGAGTGAGGGTGACAAATGATGATAATAATATGATTAGTCAAGGGTTAGAAAGTGGGAATAAAAGGCAAGGACATCACACAGGCTGACCATATGAACCTCAAATCAACATGTTTAGTTCCTTTTCAGAGTCACTACATAATCAGGGGCTTTAAATCCACACTCCCATCTAATTCTTTCACCAGATTTGCATGGTCTAAAATCTCTATACATAACCTCCATCTCATTACTGCTAGATAAAATTTCATTTTCAAATTTGGGGGATGCATGAGGCTTGAGATATGAAGTTGTATTGCTGTGTTTATCTCATCTTTCTCTGTCCAGACAGTTTCTTCTTGTTCCACAGAGCTCTCAGAATTTCCCATAACATAATCTAACATTTTGAATATGTTATTTTGATGAGCTCAATATCCACCAGAGAGATGGCTTCATAAACCCTAATTTGCAAAATTTTTAACAATTATGTTTTAATTGTGGTAAAATATATAATATTTTGGATGTGAGAGCTGGACTATAAAGAAAGCTGAGCACCGAAGAATTGATGCTTTTGAACTATGGTGTTGGAGAAGACTTTTGAGAATCCCTTGGACTGCAAGGAGATCTAACCAGTCCATCCTAAAGGAAATCAGTCCTGGGTGTTCTTTGGAAGGACTGATGTCGAAGCTGAAACTCCAATATTTTGGCCACTTGACACGAAGAGCTGATTCATTTGAAAAGACCCTGATGCTGGGAAAGATTGAAGGCGAGAGGAGAAAGGGATGACAGAGGATGAGATGGTTGGATGGCATCACCGACTCAATGGACATGAGTTTGAGTAAACTCCGGGAGTTAGTGATAATGAGGCCTGGCGTGCTGCAGTCCATGGGGTCGCAAAGAGTTGGACACGTCTGAGCAACTGAACTGAACTGATATAATATTTTAACCATTTTAAAATATACAGTTCTGTTGCATTGACTATGTTCACAATACTGTGCAACCAGTCACCACTATTTATTTCCAGAATATTTTCATTTTCCCAAAGAGAAACTCTCTACTCCTTAAACAAGTAATCATTGTTTTCTTCACCACCATCCCCAGCATACAGTAACTCTATTCTACTGTCTATTCCTATTCTAAGTATTTGTTTATGTGGAATCATATGATATTTATAATTTTCTGTCTGCTTTATTTCACTTAGTTTAATGTCTCCAATATTCACCCATATTGTAGCAGGTATCATAACTTCTATAATTTTTAAGGTTGAATAATTTTCCATTGTATGCATATAGCACATTTTGTTTAAGCTTTTATCTATTGATGGATGTGGGATTGTTTTTACCTTTGCCTATAGTGCTTCTATGAACATTAGTATAAAGTCCCTGCTTTCAACTGAGTCCTTGCTTTCAGCTCTTCATAGGGTATATCCAGAAGTGGAATTATTGGATCTTACAATAATTCTGGGATTTGACTTTTTGAGTAACTGCTATTCTGTTTTTCCACAATGGCTGTATCATTTTACATTTCCACCAGCAATGCATAACTTTTCACATTTTTGTCAACACTTGTTATTTTCTGTTTTGTGTTTGTTTGTTTTTATAATAGCCATTCTAATGCGTGTGAAGTGGTGTATCACTGTGGTTTTAATTTGCATTCCCATAATGACTAGTGATGAACATATTTTCATGTGCTTCAACAATTATATTTGACATAAAAGTGAGTATGATGACAGGGAAAGATAATAATGTATGGAATTCATATGTCGAAAGATTCAGGTTAGAATTTGAAGTCAAATAATTACCACTATAGGGCTTTCCTGGGGTGGCTCAGTGGTAGAGAATTCTGCCAATGCAGGAGATGCAGGAGACATAGGTTGGATCCCTGGGTTGGGAAGATCCCCTGCAAAAGGAAATGGCAACCCACTCCAGTATTTTTGCCTGGAAAATCCCATGGACAGAGTAGCTTGGTGGGCTACAGTCCATAGAGTCATAAAGAGTCAGACACAACTTAGTGACTGAACACAAGCACAGAGCAATTACCAGTATACAACTTGGAATAATGTATTTAAACTCTTTGAGCCCGAGTGTCTTCACTTAGAACATGAGGGAAATCATACTTATTTTTCAGATCTTAAGGCATGCACTCAAATAATGTCATTATGGTTAGGATTATATAAGAAAATAAATTTAATGTTTCACATCAGGATGCTAGATAGACTGAAAAATTCCATATGAAATTTTGATTTTTCTGATAGTGAAGAAAATCTGTTTCCCAAGTCATTTACCATCACATTAAGGTAGAAATAAAAAGAAGATAGTACTTAAAATAATAAGACTAATGATTATAAAGTTGAATTTTAATGTATAAAAGCTAAAGTGAAATAAAATATTTAATGTCATTTTTCTTAAATAAAACACATCCTACATTTTTTTCTCCCCTTCACTACTCCCAAGAACTTTTGCTTCGTTAAAGTTCTGAGTTAAACAACAAAAGAAATTCTAGGCTTCCTGCAATGGAGGCTTGAACAAACTCATAAATCTCTAGTTACTGGCATTTTTTAGTAGCAGACACAAGGGAGAGGTTTATTTGTTTAATAGAGGGGGAGATTAGGTCTGGTTGTGCTGTCTGGACATAGTGATAGATCTAACTCCCAGAATTATCTAAATGAGGACCATTATTTTGAATAAATTCTTCTCCCATGTCAGAGAAAATGGAGCCCAATCCCCTGTAATATAGACAAAGGAGAGGAAGGACATGGGACTGTCCACTCCTTTTTGGACAGAGATCTGTCACAGGTGAATGGAAGATTGATTAAAACATCCATTTTCTGACTTTCTGCCAAGTTATATCACTTATAGATAAAGAGAACTGGCCAGAAAAGTAATCCAGCTGCAGCCATTAACCACGCATTGCTGCCTCCCCTTTGGTGTTTAAGAACTCCCCTTTAGTGGAAGAGATTGATGGCTATGTAGATTCATGGTACAGCTCTTAAAGCAATCAAGTATCAGAAACATAAAAATTCTGTATTCATAACACACTGAGCATATAAGACAGTCACTGAACTAGTCCTTGAAGGAATTAAAAAATACTCTGCAGCCCTTCTGGTTGAGGACAGTCCCTAGGTCTCTCAAGAGAAAAATGAGTGAGCATTCATGGATTCCACTGAAATGCGGAGGTTAATGATAATGGTCATCTGTTCTTGTGTCTTCCTAATGCAAGAGCACACAAGGTAGAAACGATCTATTTTTGCAAAAATGACTCAAGCCTGGAGTTGAATCTTCGAACTACCACTTCATATCTGTGGGTGACCTGGGAAAATATACTAAATTTCAGTGACTTTCAATCCCCTCTTGGCTAAAATGGAGATAACACTACCAGCCTCACAGGACTGTTGGTACTCAGAAATGTGATAAAGTTAGGGAATGCACGCAGCACAGGGCCAGACTAGCAGGTATTCAAAATGAGTTTGTTTCCCATTTTTTCTAATCTTTGTATTCATTATTATTGTTTATAAACTTCCCATATGCATGCGTGCTCAGTCGCTCAGTAGTACTCCGCAACCTGTGGACTAGAGCCCACCTCTCTCCATGGGATTTCCCAGGCCAGAATACAGGAGTGGGTTACCATTTTCTCCTCCAGGGGATCTTCCTAACCCAGAGATCCAACCCACTTCTTCTGCAATGGCAGGTGGATTAGTTACCACTGAGCCACCTGGGAAGCCCAACTACCTATAAATGTAACTTATTTCTCTAACTTAAGCTCATTTCTCTAACTTAAGCTATTCAAGGATAGAAAAATCATGTCTCCTTTTGTTCTATACTAATATAGGACATTGCATGTAGTAAATCAATATAGCATGTCTTTTTTTCTAATTATAAAAATAATACATGTTCATTTTAAATAACTTAGACAGAGTGAAGTAAGCCAGAAAGAAAAACACCAATACAGTATACTAACGCTTATATATGGAATTTAGAAAGATGGTAAGGATAACCCTGTATGCAAGACAGCAAAAGAGACACATGTATAGAACAGTCTTTTGGACTCTGTGGGAGAGGGAGAGGGTGGGATGATTTGGGAGAATGGCATTGAAACATGTATAATATCATATAAGAAACAAATCACCAGTCCAGGTTCGATGCAGGATAAAAGATGCTTGGGGTTGGTGCACTGGGATGACCCAGAGGGATGGTATGGGGAGGGAGGTGGGAGGGGGGTTCAGGATGGGGAGCACGTGTACACCCATGGTGGATTCATGTTAATGTATGGCAAAACCAATAAAATATTGTACAGTAAAATAAATAACTTAGAAAGTACTGAGACTGTAAAGAAAAAAAATTAAATGTCTCATAATACAACAGCACAGAGAGAGCCATTCATAGCTAATTTTGGCATATTTCCTGCTTATCTTTTCCCTTATGTATGTTTTAAAAATTTAGGATCATTTCCTACAGGTCTGTCATCTGTTTTTCATTTAACTTTATACAATGAACATTTTTCATATCAGTATTTTTCAAAAATGTGAATTCTTAGAACTTCATAGTTGTCCACCAACTGAATGGTCACACTTTATTTTACTTTCCTTTTGCACATTTGTTTCCAAATTTCCACTATTATAAATAACAATTCATTAAAACATGTATGCAAATCCTTGTGTGAATTTTTTATTATTCCCTTAAAAAATTTTAGGAGTGGAATTAAAAGATCAAAAATAAAGCATATTTTTAAGACTCATCTTTCTCCTCTCCGGGCTTGCCTGATAGTTCAGTTGGTAAAGAATCCGCCTGCAATGCAGGGGACTCCAGTTTGAATCCTGGTTCAGGAAGATTCACTGGAGAAGGGATAGGCTACCCACTCCAGTATTCTGGCCTGGAGAATTCCATGGAATGTATAGTCGATGGTGTCACAAAGAGTCGGATACAACTGAGCGACTTTCACTCTTCTTTCTTTAATTAATAGTACTAAATGATTTTTCTAATTTATAAAGGACTCATTATATAAGATTCAGGTATTACAAATATTATTTCTTTCCCTAGGTTAGTGAAGCTTTCCAGCTATTATGTTTTCAAACAAGATTTCTGCCCCTTTCTCTCTCTCTTCTCTAGGACCTCTATAATGGAGATGTTAGTCTACTTGATGTTGTCCCATACGCTGGCGTGCTGTGATTCATGGGCGCTCAACTGAGCGACTGAACTGACTGACTGACTGACATAAGCTCCTTTATACTCTCTTCATTTTTTTCATTCTTTTTTCCTCTTGCTACTCTTATTGCATTCAGGGCAAAACACTGATTATAACAGTCCCAGGGGACCCAGAAGGCAGTCACCCCTAACCTCTGGAGTCAGGCTGTCAATAAGTCTCCCTAGGCTGCAACCACAAAGATGCCTGGAGAGGACAGAATTCATCTGCCTTCTGGGAGATACTGGTGCCGTGGTGCAGGGGAAAGGGAAAGGCCCGATGGTGGTTCCCACCAGTCTCCATTCTGACAGAGTGTTCCAGCAGGTTCCTAGATGTGTGTGTTAAATTAAATTGACTGCCCATCAGAAAGTGAAAGTGAAAGTCGCTCAGTCGTGCACAACTCTTTGAGACCCCATGGACTGTAGTCCATGGAATTCTCCAGGCCAGAATACTGGAGTGAGTAGCCTTTCCCTTCTCCAGGGGATCTTCCCAACCCAGGGATTGAACCCACGTCTCCCATATGGCAGGTGGATTCTTTACCAGCTGAGCCACAAGGGAAGACCAAGTATACTGGAGTGGGTAGCCTATCCCTTCTGCCAGGGATCTTCCTGACCCAGGAATCGAACTGGAGTCTTCTGCATTGCAGGCAGATTCTTTACCAACTGAGCTGATACGGGAAGCCCTATCAGGCCAATATCTTAATATAAGCAAGTAAGCCTTCTTCACTTTAAGACTGGGCAAAAAATTTCCTTATAGGTCTCAATGACCCATTCAGTCAGCAAACTGTATGCTGACTCCATTTTATGCCCTGAACTAAGGGATGGAATGCCAAGATGAACTGGACATGAATACATTTTCTCAAGGAATTCATGCTTTAACAGACCTAGAAAAATTACAATTATAGTATGGTATCAATAATAATAATGCTGACAAAAGCCTGAGAGGAACTCTAATGTCGAAAATAGTGAAAGAAGTGAAGTATGTTTTCCAAATGTAAAGAGAAATTTTTTTAATTATTGTTTAAAAAATATTTATTTACCTTTTACATTGTGGCTGAACAGGTGATACAGTGGGGAAAAAAATTCCCTACATGAGTCTTATCATACATATTAATACATGATTACAAGTAGTACTAAGGAGGATACCATGGAGACTGGAGAACCAGGAGAAAAACAGTTAAGCCAAGATATTAAGGATAAGTAGAGTAGGCAGGAAAAGAGTACAGCTGGGGCATTCCCAGCAGAAAGAACAGTTTAAATAAAAACACAATGTGGAAAAGACGTTGACATATTTATGTGGCTACCAAGGAGATGTCCAATGAGATAATATACACTAAAGCACTTTGGAAGCTATAAATCCCTAAATTATTCAAAATGTTAATCACAGTTGGCAAAACAATTCACATGGATAGTTATATATTTATATGGTGCTCTGCAACTTATATATTGATCTCATAAATAACATGTTACTTGATCCCCAGCATGACTGAAGAAGCCCTAAGATATGAATATGGTGTCCAGTTATTTTTTCCTCTGAAATTTCTACAAGAGAAAATTTTAGCTTCTCTTTCATGTATCATTTCTTGTTCATCCCAGAAAAGTGGAAGCAATAGTGACTTCTCTTTCTCATTAAACATGCACCATCACTCACCAAGTTCTACTGATTATAGCACAAAACCAATATTCGAATCTGTTCACGCTTCTCTATTTTCACCTATATTAATACAAATTTTGAGCTGATAATCTCATACCTGGGCTTCAGGAGCCCCTTCTCATACCCTTTCAATCCCCGCCAACATCCTTAGTCTATGTGGTCATGTAAGTTATAGTTGTGAAACAAATTATAGTACTTTCTCATTTAAAAATCTACAGATTAAGGAGCACAACTGAATTTGTAAATGCTCTTTATCCATAGGACATCAGAGAAGCAAGTAAGATGAGGGGAAAGGAGCTGAGGCTCTAGATTAGAGATGGATGAAGACCCATATATATATTGAATTAGCCAGAGCCTAAGTTATTTAGCAGGTTTGCCTTTGGATGTTCAAATCTGATCTATTTTCAAAAAAATCAAACTGAATATTTATTTTTCACATTTTCTCTCTTTAAACGACGAAACAACATCTTCTGTAAAATATCTGTGTAATGATAATCAAGAGATATTTTCCTCATAGTATCATCAAATTTGTACATGTAACCTTTGTTTATAAAACACGTTTTCTTTCCCTGTGCTCATCTCAGGAACACAGAAGATAATTTTCCAAACACTTTCCTAGGCTTTTTTAAACACCTCAATCCCATTCAGGGTCCATGTGACTAAATGTAACATCCATTAGCTTTTACAAAGATCTTCCAAGCATTTTAAACCAAACTTTATACCAATAGCTATCTGCCTTCATGTTGAAATTGTTTCCAGAATATGACATGGATTTGGCTATGGTTGGGGACAGACACCTGTCTACTCCATGTCGGTACATTTATTTGACTTCCTAGAAAGAAGCACAGGGACAAAAGGACCTAATTCCATATATTTTATTCTTCATTGTTCATGGAAACATGGGCCAATAGTCATTGATGCCAAAGAGATATCGAACACCATCACCGATTTTCTTTTGAAAAGGTTTAGTAAGGAGGGAAGAAAGACTGAAATAGAAAGAGTAGAACTTCTCACCAGGACTAGAGATTTTTTTTTTCTATCTTTACCAATTAGCATTAGGAAATGCTGCTCCTAGCATGAGATGAAGCAGAGATCTAAGTTTTCAAAGTCATTGTCACTGCTGAAATCCAAGAAACAGATGATGATAGTAGAAGCTTTCCTAACTTAAAGCTCTTTTGAAATCCTCATTTAATTTGCACACAGACCAGATAAACTTCTTCCATATTTGGGGCATGCAAAGTAAGACTCCTGCCAATAATGGAAATAGTCATGCCATAAAATCCACATTATCTAACAGCTTGGCCTTTAGGTAGTTATATTTCTTGTCAATGGACTGAAAGAAAGACTGTTATTCTTTGCTTTTAAAGCTTTGTCAAGTAATAATGGATCCAGCAACGTCTTTTGAAACTCTTGATAGCCCAAGATGGACTGTTAAAATAGTGTCTTACTGTCATATATTCCCTATCAATATCTTTCATATCATTGTACCTCTCCTTACAAATCTAACTATGATTTGCCATAAACTGAACTGTAACCTGGGAATCTAGCTGTGTTCTGTAGACTCATAAATCATCAACTATCTCAAATAACAGCATGTCTGAATTCAGGGGGCAGTTTTGTAGATATATGAGACAGAATGGAACATAGCTTATTCTTTTGCTGTTATATTGAGTTTGCTGTATGACAGTAGCAAGAACACAATTTTTTTTTCTTAAACAGCCAGGTCTTGGAAAGTACAAAGAGAGGGAAAATGTAATTTTCATGACTATACTGACACCTTAATATGCCACGAGGAAGAGAGTATAATTATGGAAATAGTTCTATTATTGGACTTGTAAAGATTATATTTTAAATAATCATTCATTTACTGCACTGTTACAAAATTTTTAAGTTGAGAGTGATGATTATAAGAAAGCAGCCACTAGAGATTTAAGAAAATTAGTATAATGTAGCAATCTTACTAATTTTTTGATTACTGAATTATGACTCCAAAAATGATTCTAGGACAATCCATTACTCAAGAAAGATCAGAACAGCCATGCACCTGCTGGAGATTTACCCACAGTTAGGGGAAGTTTGCTGCTACTTAATAAAGTTCGAATGGTGAAAGATAAAGATAACGTCTTGATTATAAAAAAAAAAAAAGAATGATGAACATTGGGGTACACATGTCTCTTTCAATTCTGGTTTCCTCAGTGTGTATGCCCAACAGTGGGATTGCTGGGTCATAAGGCAGTTCTATTTCCAGTTTTTTAAGGAATCTCCACACTGTTCTCCATAGTGGCTGTACTAGTTTGCATTCCCACCAACAGTGTAAAAGGGTTCCCTTTTCTCCACACCCTCTCCAGCATTTATTGCTTGTAGACTTTTGGATCGCAGCCATTCTGACTGGTGTGAAATAGTACCTCATAGTGGTTTTGATTTGCATTTCTCTGATAATGAGTGATGTTGAGCATCTTTTCATGTGTTTGTTAGCCATCTGTATGTCTTCTTTGGAGATAGCCAGGACATGGAAGCAACCTAGATGTCCATCAGCAGATGAATGGATAAGAAAGCTGTGGTACACATACACAATGGAGTATTACTCAGCCATTAAAAAGAATACATTTGAATCAGTTCTAATGAGGTGGATGAAACTGGAGCCTATTATACAGACTGAAGTAAGCCAGAAAGAAAAACACCAATACAGTTTACTAATGCATATATATGGAATTTAGAAAGATGGTAACAATAACCCTGTATAGAAGACAGCAAAAGAGACACTGATGTATAGAACAGTCTTATGGACTCGGTGGGAGAGGGAGAGGGTGGGATGATTTGGGAGAATGGCATTGAAACATGTATAATATCATGTATGAAACGAGTCGCCAGTCCAGGTTTGATGCACGATACTGGATGCTTGGGGCTGGTGCGCATGGGACGACCCAGAGGGATGGTATGGGAAGGGAGGTGGGAGGAAGGTTCAAGATGGGGAGCACATGTATACCTGTGGCGGATTCATTTTGATATATGCAAAACCAATACAATATTGTAAAGTTAAAAAATAAAATTAAATAATAAAATTTAAAAAAAAGAATGAGTATGTAAAGCTTCATAAGCAGTCTGAGGTTGAGGGACAGACACACTGAACATGGAGTATATTGTAAATGTTTGATATGAGTCATTTCATTCAATTTTACCAGTAACCCTATGAAATAAGGTCTGTTGCTGTCCCTCTCATATTCCCTTCTACTTACTGCTTCAGTGCACACTGCCCAGCTTCCGATCTCCAGCAACTGTATTTCTTCAACCAGTACCCAAGGGCTTTCTCTGACTTGGGAAACGCACAGTGCTAGCTTGAGAGACAGGCTAGTAGGCTGGCAGGGAATTAACTCCCACTGGAGCAGCCTTCTTCCAAACTGGCAAGAGTTGGTATCTTGCCTCTCACAACCACAACCCCCAACTTTGTAGGGTAAGTGCACTGATTCCCAAAATTTCCCCTTGTGAGCTTCAGCTCCAAGTCCCACAAGTTAACTGCCCCCAAACACACATTTTGTTGGCTACCTTCTCCTCCCTGTCTCACTTTTACTTATTCCTCCCTCTACATTTTTTTTTCCTTTCTCTACGTTTCAAATAAGTTTCAAAGTCAGCTCCTAGGAAAACTCAAGGTAAGACATTTCTATCTTACAGAAGGGGAAACCGAGGTTTATAAGAGTTACTTCTATACATTCACACAGTTACTCCCAGGATGTGGGCCCAGGAGATTGTCTTCAAGTTCCAGCACTTACTCATTAGATATAGAGCATGCATTTGGTAAAGTAAAAAGTTTTCAACTTCACCTTCAACAATGCACTCCTAAGCACTCACATTTTAATTATTAGAGTTTTATTAAACTCGGTCCACTCAAGCATCTCAGTTTTGAGTAAAGCTGAGAAACATCTTTAGGAAAACAAAATATAGTCAAAATAATCCAAGATCCAAATTTATTTCAAAAAAAAAGATCCAATTTTTATTTCAAGCGTGTTGGGGTGGGGGTAGGGCTAATTGGGTGAAGGCAGTCAGAAGGACAGACTTACAGCTATAAGAAATATCAGTACTAGGGATGCAATGTACAACATGATAAATATAATTAACACTGTTGCATGGTCAGAAAGATCCTCTGGAGAAGGAAATGGCAGCCTGGGAAATATCATGGACAGAGGAGCCTGGCAGGGGTCCATGGGGGTCACAAAAGAGTTCAACACCACTTGACTAAATAACAATAACAAAAGCCATAGTTCCCATATAGAAAGTTGTTTAGAAAGTAAATCTTAAGAGTGCTTATCACAAGAAAAATTTTCTTTTCTTTTTCTTTTCTTATGTACCTATGAGATAATTAAGGTTCACAAAATTTATTGTGATAATCATTTTTTGATGTAAGTCAATCATTATGCTGTATACTTTAAACTTACACAGTGATGTGTATCAACTAAATATCAATAAAACTCCCTCAAAACTAAAAGACCTTAAATTCTTACTGTTCAAACATAAAAAGACTGGACAAAACAAGCTACTTGAAATGTAGGTGATTTATTTTAAGAATTAAAACAGAAGTCTTAATGTCTATTCTATCATAGCCAACTTCTATTTTAGAAATAGAAATGCCCAGTATAGTTAAGTACCCAGCTCATAGCAAGCTGTCAACAAATTTGCTTAGGATTCTTGGTGCCTCCATTGTAAAGGGAGTGGTTCTCTCCTATGCATCAAAATCACCAGGAGCTTTTGAATTCTCTGTGAAATCTGAACTCCTCTCCATGAAATCTGAACTCTTCTCCATGAAATCTGGACTCAATATATTTAGAAAGGTGTATTTTTAAAAGCTCCAGATGAGTTTCTGGAATAAAGATACAGGGTTATCACCAGTACATGTGTCATAGCCAGGGTTGAAAGAAACTTTGTGCTCCAACCTGCCTGATTAGTTCTGGTTTCAAGGAGTAAAAGAGTTAAAGAAAACAGACACTGTTGAAAGCCAACCTGCTCATCTCAGGCTTTTCTTAAGAAATCAGCCCTTGAAAATACTCAGACATTTTAATATGCTTGTCAGGAATCTCTGGGCATTCTTGAATTTTCCCATAAAATTTAAATATCCCAGCTATAATTTTGAGATGTCATCTTTTCTCTGTATGTAAGCAAATTTTAAGTGTGACTTTATTAGTAGGATTTTATTCAACATTATGGATTTGGGTTAATAGATTTTATGCTGAGAATGGTTTATTTCCCAAAAGCTGCTCTATCATCAAAACAATTGTGTTTCTTAAATTCCAGACTAACTTGTAGTATGATTAAATTATGTGACATTTAAAGAAAAGCAAAAATATTGCAGAATTAAATAAAATTCAAGAATTTTTAAGCTATGATTTATAAAGCAAAAGAGCAAATTTGAGTACGGTATCATGACTAACTCAAGAATGATTTATTAAACGCTCATGTTTAGCTATAGCTCAGCTAGAGATATATGATCTGGTCTTTGAAATATGTGTTTTTCCTGGTCAGGAGGTAGCCTGAAGAGATGACCCTGTACTGGTTCAGCTTTAGAATTCAGAAACACTTAAAATCTAGGAACCTGATTGCTTCTGATTTCCATCTATTATTCTATTTCTACTGTCTCAAGTTGACTATTTATGAAACCAGTTCATAATACCAGGGATATAGCATGCTAAAAAAATCATAGTGATTCTGCTGCTGCTAAGTCACTTCAGTTGTGTCCGACTCTGTGCGACCCCATGGACTACAGCCCACCAGGCTCCCCCGTCCACGGGAGCCTCCAGGCAAGAGTACTGGAGTGGGGTGCCATTGCCTTCTCTGATAGTGATTCTAGGCTATCAAAATTTCAGTGTAGAGCCTCCGTGGTGGCTCAGTGGTAAAGAATCCACCTACCAATGCAGGAGACACAGGTCTGATCCCTGGACTGGGAAGATCCCACATGCCTCAGAGCAACTAAGCTCATAGGCGGCAGCTATTAAGCCTGTGCTCTAGAGGCCCCCTGCTGCAACTGCTGAAGCCCAAGCACCTAGGGTCCAGGCTCTTTAACAAGAGAAGCCACCACAGTGAAGCCCATACACCACAACTAGAGAGTAGCTCTGCTCACCTCAACTAAGAAAAGCCTGTGTAGCAACAAAGACCCAGCACAGCAAAAAATAAATAAATGGATTATTTTTTAAAATTTCAGTGTAGATTTAGATAGAGGCAAATTAAATTCATTTTTAAAGGGAAAATCCTGCTGTAATATTAATGAAAGAGTGCTAAGGTTCCAAGTTTAGAGATGCCAATCTGACAAAGTTTCTGTTACGAGCTTTGAGGAAGCTTACAGTCAGTGAGAAAGGCTTTAGTTGGATTCCCTAACCTTTGAAAAGGGCTACCCCAGGAATTCACACTGCACACCTGAATGGCTATAAAAACAAGAATTGACTAGACTGCTTAGATGCTCAGTGTGTCTGTCTCTTTGTGACCCTATGGATGGTAGCCTGCCAGGTTCCACTGTCCATGAGATTTCTCAGGCAAGAACACTAGAGTGGATTGCCATGTCCTTCTCTAAAGAATATTCTAAGTTAAATTCTATAGCAGAAAAAAAGGTAGGTTGTTATGGTTTATGTTGCTGCTGCTGCTGCTAAGTTGCTTCAGTCATGTCCGACTCTGTGTGACCCCATAGATGGCAGCCCACCAGGCTCCCCTGTCCCTGGGATTCTCCAGGCAAGAACACCGGAGTGGGTTGCCATTTCCTTCTCCAATGCATGAAAGTGAAACTGAAGTCACTCAGTTGTGTCCTACTCTTTGGGACCCCATGGACTGCAGCCTACCAGGCTCCTCTGTCCATGGGATTTTCCAGGCAAGAGTACTATCAGATCAGATCAGTCGCTCAGTCATGTCCGACTCTTTGCGACCCCATGAATCGCAGCACGCCAGGCCTCCCTGTCCATCACCAACTCCCGGGGTTCACTCAGACTCACGTCCATAGCATATTGGCACCTACTGACCTGGGGAGTTTCTCTTTCAGTATCCTATCATTTGCCTCTTCATACTGTTCATGGGGTTCTCAAGGCAAGAATACTGAAGTGGTTTGCCATTTCCTTCTCCAGTGGACCACATTCTGTCAGATGTCTCCACCATGACCCACCCATCTTGGGTTGCCCCATGGGCATGGCTTAGTTTCATTGAGTTAGACAAGGCTGTGGTCCTAGTGTGATTAGATTGACTAGTTTTCTGTGAGTATGGTTTCAGTGTGTTTGCCCTCTGATGCCCTCTTGCAACACCTGGTATAGCCAGGTATAATAATGAAAATAGAAACCACTCTAGCACAAAAACCAATTCGAACTGAAACCAGAAGTTAGACTGTACTGGTACACAGGAGGTAAAACTTATAATTTCATATTAACTGGCTAAAAAATCAAAATGATAGAAAAGATAGTCTGAAAGGCATTGCAAGGCAAAGAAGATTTTAGAGTATAGTTAACAAATTTCAGCATGTGAAATATAAAGGGAGATATTTGTGATTAAACATGGAAGGCTAAATGCAATACCTTCCTAAACCTACAGTAATGATAATATTAGGTAGTTAGAATAGGAAAAGCAGTCCAAAATGGTGGCTAAAAGACAAAGAAAGGGAAAAGCCTGCAAAAATGGAACAAAAGAAAATCCATGGACTGGAGTGAGAACTTCAGGTGAAACAAACATGCCCCCTTCTTTGCTAGCCCAGTTTGCACAGGGCAGGCTCAGTGGGGAGCGGACAAAAACGTATAAAAAGAGGAAGCCAAGATGGATTGAGGCCTCTCCTTTTTGGATCAGCCCGCCATCATGCCTCAGGGGTGTGTTATCCTTTGCTTGCCAAAATAAAACTGAGTTGTAACTAATCTGTAACACTGGTCCACCATTTCAGATCTTTGCTGCAGCGAGACAGAACTGAGGGAATTATACACTCCCATGACAATAATGCATTAGTTTCCATTGCTGTTGGAATAAATGACCATAAATTTAGCAGCTTAAGAAGCACAAATTTCTTCCTTTCTGAAGGCTTTAGGGGATAATCTATTTCCTTATCTTTTTCAGCTTCTAGAGGATCTAGACCAGGGGTCCCCAACTCCCAGGGCTACAGACCAGTACCAGTCCATGGCCTGTGAGGAACTGGGCCGCACAGCAGGAGGTGAGTGGCAAGTGGGCAAGCAGAGCTTCCCCTGTATTTACAGGCTCTCCCATCTCCCTCATTAGCATCTGAGTTCCACCTCCTGTCAGACCAGTGGCAGCAGTATATTCTTATAGGAGTAGGAACTCTACTGAGAACTGTGCATGGGAAGGATCTATGTTGCAGGCTCCTCATGAGAATTATCTCAAAACCATCCCTCCACTCACCTTGGTCCATGGAAAATTTGTCTTTCACAAAACCGGTACCTGGTGCCAAAAAGGATGGAGGTTGCTGATCTAGAGGTCACTCACCTTCCTTGACTCATGGCCCCCTCCTTGTACCTTGCAAGCCAGCATCATTGCATCTCTCTGATCATTCTTGCATAGTTGCCTCTGACTCTTTTCTGCTGCTTCCCTCTTCCACTTTAAGGGTCCTTTGATAACATTTGTCCCATCACATAATCCAGAATACCTCTCTACCTTAAATTCAGCTGGTTTGCAACCTTGATTCCTTTTGCTGTATAATATAGCACATTCACATACTCCAAGGATTAGATTATAGAATTCTTAATGGTAGACCATTATTCTATCTGCCCCAGACAATCAAAGGATGAAAGAAGGGAGAGGGTGTGAATCAATTAACAAATCCAAAGTGAAAGAGGACTTCCCTGTAGTCAAGTGGTAAAGAATCTGCCTGCAATGCAGGAGACCAGGGTTCAATCCCTGGGTTGGGAAGATCCTCTGGAGAAGGGAATGCAATCCACTCCAGTATTCTTGCCTGGAGAATTCCATGGACAGAGAAGCCTGGCAGGCTACAGTTCATGGTGTCGCAAAGAGTCAGCCACTACTGAGTAACTAACACACCAAGTGAAAGGGTGGAGAGATGAGAGTAGCACAAAGAAGTAACCTGAGAATTGTGGTTAGTGACTCAGCAGACCAGAGAATGTTACCATCTTCATCAACAAGTGGGAAAGTACAGAAGCAGGCTAATTCCCATCCTGTAACCATAACATGTAGGAGAGTAAGTGGGGGGTGGGGGGAATGTATATATGACATAAGACTTGCTAAAGCTCCAGCTCCTCTCCTCAACTTTTAGCTTCCTTGAAACTGTCTCTTCAGAATGCCTGCAGAAACTAAATTCATCTCTTGAGAGGATGAATCAGAAAGACTTAACAACTCAGGGACTCTGAGCACAACTGGACAATGAAACATCACACTGAGGCTCATGGATGAAATACAAGTCTAAGTGTTGAATACTGAAAACCCCAGACTCCTTTCCTTTCCCTACTAGTCCTGAGAATGAATACTGGTAGATTATAAATCCATTTCTGGGGAAATAAACTAATCCCCAAATAAAGAACCACAGCAATTGTTGGAAGCCAAACTATTAATAAAATTGACTGTTTTCTTCATTTCATCATCCTACAGTGAAGCCCAATAGTTACCACTAGTCAGAGTTTAGCACATACTCAGAGAACTTCCAATTAACTGTTTTTACTGCAATATGATTCATCCTTTACAATGTACAGTTCAGTAGTTTTTTGTATAGTCACAGCACTGTGCAACCATCATTATCTAATTTCAAGTATTTCCATCACCCCTAAAAGAAGCCCCTCACTCAGCAGTTATTCCCCATTCTTCCCTAATCCCAACCCCTGGCAAATGTGAGTCTATTTTCTGTCTCTATGCATTTGACTATTCTGATCATTTCATGTACAAGGCTCTGTGTCTGGCTTCTTTCATCTATCATAATGTTTTCTAAGTTTATTCCTTATGTAGTGTGTATCAGTACTTCATTCCTTTTTGGGGTTGGCCAATTTACTACTTTTATGGATACACCACATTTTGTTTATCTGTTTATCATTTGATGGACATTTGGGTTGTTTCCATTTTTTGGTTGAATAATACCACTATTCACAGTCATATACAGGTTTTTATGTAAAATAGTACAAATGGTTCACCATTTTTACATTCCCACCAGCCATAAATGAAAATTTCATTTCTCCGCAACCTGACATTTTTTATTCGGACTCCTAATACATAAGTGGTTTCTCACTGTACTTTTTTCCTTGTCATTTTTGTAATAGCTAAGGATGTAGAGCATTTTTTCAGGTGCTTACCTCCAAATCTTCATTCATTCCTTTCTTCATTTAAAAATATTTATTAAGAACTTACAGAATTATTTATTTTATTTTATTTTATTTTTAAACTTTACAAAATTGTATTAGTTTTGCCAAATATCAAAATGAATCCGCCACAGGTATACATGTGTTCCCCATCCCAAACCCTCCTCCCTCCTCCCTCCCCATTCCATCCCTCTGGGTCATCCCAGTGCACCAGCCCCAAGCATCCAGCATCGTGCATCGAACCTGGACTGGCAACTCGTTTCATACATGATATTTTACATGTTTCAATGCCATTCTCCCAAATCTTCCCACCCTCTCCCTCTCCCTCTCCCACCGAGTCCATAAGACTGTTCTATACATCAGTGTCTCTTTTGCTGTCTCGTACACAGGGTTATTGTTACCATCTTTCTGAATTCCACATATATGCGTTAGTATACTGTATTGGTGTTTTTCTTTCTGGCTTACTTCACTCTGTATAATAGGCTCCAGTTTCATCCACCTCATTAGAACTGATTCAAATGTATTCTTTTTAATGGCTGAGTAATACTCCATTGTGTATATGTACCACAGCTTTCTTATCCATTCATCTGCTGATGGGCATCTAGGTCGCTTCCATGTCCTGGCTATTATAAACAGTGCTGCGATGAACACTGGGGTACACGTGTCTCTTTCCCTTCTGGTTTCCTCAGTGTGTATGCCCAGCAGTGGGATTGCTGGATCATAAGGCAGTTCTATTTCCAGTTTTTTAAGGAATCGCCACACTGTTCTCCATAGTGGCCAGGAGGGAATGGCAAGACATACTTAAAATGATGAAAGAAAATAACCTACAGCCCAGATTATTGTACCCATCAAGGATCTCATTCAAGTATGAAGGATAAATCAAAAGCTTTTCAGACAAGCAAAAGCTGAGAGAATTCTGCACCACCAAACCAGCTCTCCAACAAATACTAAAGGATATTCTCTAGACAGGAAACACAAAAATGGTGTATAAATTCGAACCCAAAACAATAAAGTAAATGGCAATGGGATCATACTTATCAGTAATTACCTTAAATGTAAATGGGTTGAATGCCCCAACCAAAAGACAAAGACTGGCTGAATGGATACAAAAACAAGACCCATACATGTGTTGTCTACAAGAGACCCACCTCAAAACAGGGGACACATACAGACTGAAAGTGAAGGGCTGGAAAACGATCTTCCATGTAAATAGGGACCAAAAGAAAGCAGGAGTAGCAATACTCATATCAGATAAAATAGACTTTAAAACAAAGGCTGTGAAAAGAGACAAAGAAGGTCACTACATAATGATCAAAGGATCAATCCAAGAAGAAGATATAACAATTATAAATATATATGCACCCAACATGGGAGCACTGCAGTATGTAAGACAAATGCTAACAAGTATGAAAGGAGAAATTAACAATAACACAATAATAGTGGGAGACTTTAATACCCCACTCACACCTATGGATAGATCAACTAAACAGAAAATTAACAAGGAAACACAAACTTTAAACGATACAATAGACCAGTTAGACCTAATTGATATCTATAGGACATTTCATCCCAAAACAAGGAATTTCACCTTTTTCTCAAGCGCATATGGAACCTTCTCCAGGATAGATCACATCCTGGGCCATAAAGCTAGCCTTGATAAATTCAAAAAAATAGAAATCATTCCAAGCATCTTTTCTGACCACAATGCAGTAAGATTAGATCTCAATTACAGGAGAAAAACTATTAAAAATTCCAACATATGGAGGCTGAACAACACACTGCTGAATAACCAACAAATCACAGAAGAAATCAAAAAAGAAATAAAAATTTGCATAGAAACAAATGAAAATGAAAACACAACAATCCAAAACCTGTAGGACACTGTAAAAGCAGTCCTAAGAACTTACAGAATTATTATTTAGTCTGGCTGTTCTATTCTTAGAGGGTACAGTCTATGCCTAACTCATTTTTTAGTCGCATAATTCCGTAGCACCATGTAAACTATAAAAGAATTAGTGCATCTAAATCTGGAAGAGTTGACTCATTGGAAAAGACTCTGATGCTGGGAGGGATTAGGGGCAGGATGAGAAGGGGACAACAGAGGATGGGATGGTTGGATGGCATCACCGACTCGATGGACATGAGTTTGAGTGAACTCCGGGAGTTGGTGATGGACAGGGAGGCCTGGCGTGCTGCAATTCATGGGGTCGCAAAGAGTTGGACACGACTGAGCAACTGAACTGAACTGAACTGAAGTCTATTGAATTTTTGTAACTAAGTAAAGTGGATAGAACTATAATCATCCCAACGATTCACTCACCGATCAAATATTTGTCCATTTCTCAAACAATCACTGCTAAGTGTTAAGTGATATGGAAATGGTCCTTGGTGGAGGTCTCAATTTACTGGAATATGGAAACTGTAGATAATTTTTTAAAAAAGAATTTATGGAATGCCAGGAACTCTTTCTATGCAGAAGGTAAGAGCATGTGCTAAGTATCTGAGATGGGAATAAGCCTGGCATGCTTGAGAAATGATGGCTAATGTAGTTTGAATGCAGAAGGTAGGGGAGAGGGCCATATAGGGAGGTGGTTTGTAAACAGATCAGTTCTAATGTTTTAAGTCATTGTTAAGAGATTGGATTTTATGCTAAGTAGCAAAATGAGTCATACAAAGCTTTCACAGAAGGGAATAACTAAAATAAAGTTTGTTTTTTTTTTTTAAAAAAAAAGTCAAAAAGTTTGATTGTGAGGGAGAAAATAGAAATAGAATGGAACCTGAAGGGAAATGAAGGATTAAGTAAGGTATTTTTATGATGATGTTAAAAATGCAATAGTGAGGAATACATTGAAGGTCCAGAAGATACAGGTGGTGACTAATGGGACAAAGTCCTTGAGTTGGTGACACAGAAGGTTACCAAGATCTTGAGCATCTATGGAGGACTGAGTCTTCAAAAGGAGGCAAAACAAGTTCTCAGATGTATCAGAAGCAGGAAAGAAGATGGACAAGGTATTGTATTGAATATCTACCTGGTTGGTTCAGTTACCAGTAGTGATGGCAGGAATTGGGCTAAAGGAAAGACTGGGAGTTAGAAAATACTAATTTCAGCAAGTAGAGTTCCAGGAATGACAGAAATTAAAAGAATAGGGAGACACATCTGGAAGTGTGCTCGTTAAGAGAAAAGGCGTTTGGTAAGGGTGAAGAGAGTAAAGCTCTAGAAGTAGAAATAGAGCATAATATCTTGCCTCCAAACCCATGTTCACAAGGCATGGGAAAAACCATGCTTCCTTCTGAAAGGCCATCAAGGTAAACCTTCAGAGTATAGTCAGGTTATAGGTAAATACAGGATAACAGATGAAGATAGGTAAAAGTTGTATCCAAGAGCTTTTTTGGTTTAAAAAAATTTTTTTTAATAAACTTCATTTTCCCAGAGCTTTGGGTTCACAGCAAAACTGAGTGGAAAGTGTAGAGAGTTCAAAAACACTTCCAGTCCCTACAAGTGCACACTCTTGCTCACTATCAACAGCTCCCACCAGAGGTACATTCATTGCCATCTGTAAACCACCTTGACAGATCATGATTACCCAAAGTTCCCAGTGTATATTAGGGTTCACTCTCAGTGTCATGCATTCTATGAGTTTTGGATAAATGTATAATGATATATCCACCATTATAGTAGCTTATAGAATAATACCACTATCCCCAAAATCCTCTGTGCTCTACCTATTCATCCATAGTAAACCCTAACCCCCAACAACTACTGATCTTTTAATTATCTCCATAATTTGGGGGCTGACTTCAATGCTGTGGGGGAACTACAATAGTCCCCTAGGAGGAGAAGTGACTATTTTTGAGCAATCTAATACAGATGTTAGCCTAAAAATACATGGATACATGCATTTCCAAAATTATTTCAGCTTCTATGAGAGCAAAATATTTGAAGACTGTTCACCAAATAACACTGTCCCATCAGGACATACACTTAATAAATGCAAGTTCCCTCTGCCTTGGTGGCTGGTACATGTTTGACAAAGAGATCTTAAAAAATATCCCTGATCTGCAGCATTTGCTGATTTTATGATTGTCACTGCCATCATGGATGATGTATATCAGGAGAGTCACTGAATTTCAAGTTGGGAAGCAACATACACCATTGGTTCTTGGGACCAGCTGGCAGGTGGCTCCAGCTCACCACTGGCCTTGTGTCTATTTCCCAGTTCTACTTTAC
Source organism: Bubalus bubalis (assembly GCF_019923935.1). Taxonomy (NCBI): domain Eukaryota; kingdom Metazoa; phylum Chordata; class Mammalia; order Artiodactyla; family Bovidae; genus Bubalus; species Bubalus bubalis. The sequence goes on along the minus strand of NC_059173.1, from coordinate 56,141,924 downwards.
AGACTGAGGAGATGATCAAAGAACTTATAGAAGGAATAATTATGATTAACCATATATTTTGCCACATTGATTTACTTTCTTTTTTAAAAATAATTTTTTAATTGGCAGATAATTGCTTTACAATGTTCTGGGTTCTAACATACAACACTATGAATGAGTCATAATTATATATATAAACCATGTATTTTTGAACAAGGATTTTGGCAACAGTTTAAAAGATGGAATGTAGAGGATTTGTATGCGGGGAAATATGACAGTAATTTGGGTACTAGATAAAAGATGACAATCTGATCCAGGACTGGAAGAGTGGAAGCACCATAGATGTAAATATCTAAAGAATATTGTAAAGATAAATCCTTGAGACAGATTAGACTGGCTGGGCAGGGTAAGACAGAGAGAGTAGGGGTAAAACTCAACCTGAGGGAGGTCTTTCAGTTGAAGAGTAGATGGAGGCTCTTATTGGTCATATCATTTGCAAATATTTTCTGTCAATCCACAGGTTGTCTTTTTGTTTTGTCAGTAGTTTACTTTGTTGTGCAAAAGTTTTTAAGTTTAATTAGGTCCCATCTGTTTATTTTTGCTTTTATTTTCTTTGCTTTAGGAGACAGGTCCAAAGTAATATTGCTATGATGTATGTCAAAGACTGTTCTGCCTATCTTTTCTCTAGGAATTGTATGGTTTCTGGTCCTATATTTAGGTCTTAAATCCAATTTTAGCTTATTTTTGTCTATGGTATTAGAGAAAGTTGTCATTTCATTCTTTTACATGTAGCTGTAGTTTCCTGGCACAGCTTGTTGAAGATACTGTGTTTTCTCCATTCTATATTCTTATCTCTTTTGTCATAGACTAGTTAACCATTAATGTGTGGGTTTATTTCTGGATTCTATTCTGCTCCATTAAACTATGTGTCTGTATTTGTGCTAGTACCATACTGTTTTGATGACTGTAACTTTGCACTACAGTCTGAAGTTAGTAGGTATGATTTCTCCAGCTATGTTCTTCCTCATGATTGCTTTGATTATTCAGAGTCTTTTGTGTTTCCATACAAATTTTAAAATTCTCTGTTCTAGTTAAGTGAAAAAAGTCCATTGCTATTTTGATAGAGATTGCATTGAACCTACAGATTGTCTTGGAAAGTATGGTCATTTTAACAATATCCAACATATATAAACATATCATACAACTCAATATCCAAAAAAACCAACCTGATTAAAAAATGGACAGAAGAACTGCATAGACTTTTTTCTGAAAGGGAAATGCAGATGTGCTGAGGGGCACAGGAAAATTAGGGAAATACAAATGAAAATAACAATGAGATATCACCTCACACTTGTTATAATAACTATCATCAAAAGGAACACAAATAACAAATGTTGACAAGAATGTGAAGAAAAGGGAACCCTCACACACTGTTGGTGGGAATGTAAATTGGTGCAGCCACTGGGGAAAACAGAATGGAGGTTCCTCAAAAACTAAAAAGAGAAATACCATATGACTCAGCAATTTCACTCCTGGGTATATATTCAATAAAAACAAAAAACTGAAAAGATAACTAAACTGAAAAGATACATTCACCCCAATGTTCATAGCAGCATTATTTACAATTGCCAAGATATGGAAACAACCTCAGTGTCCATCAACAGATGAATGGATAGGGAATATGTGGTATATATGTCCAATGGAATACTACTCAGGAATGATATTTCACCATTTGCTGCAACAAGGATGGATTTGGAGGGCAGCATGCTAAATGAAATAAGTCAGGCAGAGAAAGACAAATACTGTATGATAACACGCTTTTGTGGAATTGATAAATACAAAAAAACTAATGAAAATAACAAAAGAGAGGCAGGCTCACAGATACAGAAAACAAATTAGTGGTTACCAGTGGAGAAAAAAAGGGGAAGGACAATATAGGGGTAAGGGATTAAGTAGTACCAACTATTACATGTAAAACAAGCTACATGTACAACATGGAAAATATAGCCAATATTTTATAATAACTATAATTGGAGTATAACCTTTAAAAATTGTGAATCACTATATTGTACAACTTATAATATTGTTCAACAACTGTACTTTGATTTTTAAAATGTGTAAAAATAATTGGTGGAGGCCATGAATACAACTGGTAATATCTAATGAGGAAAAACAAGATTGTAAGAGAAGAGGCTATACTTTGGAGCATGTTAATCTTGAGAGATCTACAGAACATTTAAGTGGACACTTTCAGGATTCTTTAGAAACAGGAATCTGTATTTTGGTACAACCCTGAGATATTGCCTTCATCTCTGAGGGCTATCACTGATAAAGATGATCCTTTTGCAGGTGAAGATGGAGAAGCTCTAAACAGTCAGCAAAAACAAGAGCTGGAGCTGACTGTGGCTCAGATCATGAGTTTCTTATTGCAAAATTCAGACTTAAATTGAAGAAAGTAGGGAAAACCAGTAAATCATTCAGGTATGACCTAAATCAAATTCCTTATGATTATATCACTGAGGTGATGAATAGATTCAAGAGATTAGATCTGGTAGACAGAGTGCCTGAAGAACTATGGACAGAGGTTCATAACATTGTACAGGAGGCAGTAACCAAAAACACCCCAAACAAAAGAAATGCAAGAAGGCAAAGTGGTTGTCTGAGGAGGCTTTACAAATAGCTGAGGAAAGAAGAGAAGCAAAAAGCAAGGTAAAGGGAAATATATAACCAACTGAATGTAGAGCTCCAGAGAACAGCAAACAGAGATAACAAAACATTTTTCAATGAACAATGCAAAGAAATAGAGGGAAATCAACAGAGTGGGAAAGACTAGACACTTCTTCAAGAAAACTGGAGATATCAGGGGAACATTTCATGCAAGGATGGGCACGATAAAGAATAGAAATGGTAAGGACTTAACAGAAGCAACAGAGATTAAGAAGAGGTGGCAAGAATATACAGAAGAACTGTACAAAAAAGTCTTAATGACCCAGAAAACCACAATAGTGTGGTCACTCACCTAGAGCCAGAAATGCTAGAATGTGAAGTCAAGTGGGCCTTAGGAAGCATTACTAAGAACAAAAGCTAGTGGAGGTAATATAATTCTAGCTGAGCTATTTAAAATCCTAAAAGATGATTCTACTTAAGTGTTGCACTCAACATGTCAGCAAATTTGGAAAACTCAGCAGTGTTCACAGGACTGGAAAAGGTCAGTTTTCATACCAATCCCAAAGAAAGGCAATGCCAAAGAATGTTCAAACTACCATACAATCATGCTTATTTCATGTGCTAGCATGGTAATGCTCAAAATCCTTCAAGCTAGGCTTCAGCAGTACATGAACCAAGAATTTCCAAATGTACAAGCTGGGTTTAGAAAAGGCAGAGGAGCCAGAGATCAAATTGCCAAAATTTATTGGATCATAGAAAAAGTAAGGGAATTCCAGAAAAACATCTACTTCTGCTTCGTTGACTACACTAAATCCTTTGACTGTGTTGTTCACAACAAACTGTGGACAATTCTTAAAGAGATGGGAATACCAGACTACCTTACCTGTCTTCTGAGAAACCTGTATGCAGGTCAAGAAGCAATAGTTAGATTGGATGTGAAACAACAGACTGGTTCAAATTTGGGAAAGGGGTATGACAAGTATATTATCACCCTGCTTATTTAACTTATATGCAGCAAACATCATGAGAAATGCCTAGCTGGATGAATCACAGGCTGGAATCAAGATTGCTGGGAGAAATATCAACAACCTCAGATATGCAGATGATACCACTCTAATGGCAGAAAGTTAAGAGGAACTAAAGAGCCTCTTGATGAGGGTGAAAGAGGAGAATGAAAATGCTGGCTTAAAACTCAGCATTCAAAAAGCTAAGATGACAGCATCTGATCCCTTCACTTCATAGCAAACAGAGGTAGAAAAAGTGGAAACAATTACAGATTTTATTTTCTTGGGCTCAAAAATCACTGAGGACAGTGACTGCATCCATGAAATTAAAAGACACTTGCTCCTTGGAAGGTAAGCTATGACAAATCTAGACAGCATATTAAAAAGCAGAGATGTCACTTAGCTGACAAAGGTCCAGATATTCAAAGCTATGGTTTTTCCAGTAGTCATATATTGATGTGAGAGTTAGACCATAAAGAAAGCTGAGCGCTGAATAATTGATGCTTTCAAACTGGTGCTGGAGAAGAATCTTCAAAGTCACTTGGACTGCAAGGAGATCAAACCAGTCAATCCTAAAGGAAATCAACCCTGAATATTCATTAGAAGTACTGACGCTGAACCTGAAACTCCAATACTTTGGCCACCTGATGCTAAGAGCTGACTCAATGGAAAAGACCCTGATGCTGGGAAAGGTTGAAGGCAGAAGGATAGGGGGCAACAGAGGATGAGAGGGTTGGATACCAACTCAATGGACATGAATTTGAGCAACTCTGAAAGATACTGAAAAACAGGGAGGCCTGGAACGCTGCAGTCCATGGGGTCGCAAGGAGTCAGATACTACTTGGTGACTGAACAATAACAATAGCTGGTTCATTTTACTGTATAGCTGAAACCAACACAAAGTTCTAAAGGAATTATATTTATGCTGCTGCTGCTGCTGCTAAGTCGCTTCAGTTGTGTCCGACTCTGTGCGACCCCATAGACGGCAGCCCACCAGGCTCCCCCGTCCCTGGGATTCTCCAGGCAAGAACACTGGAGTGGGATGCCATTTCCTTCTCCAATGCATGCAAGTGAAAAGTGAAAGTGAAGTCGCTCGGTCGTGTCTGACGCTTCGCGATCCCATGGAATGCAGCCCACCAGGCTCCTCCATCCATGGGACTTTCCAGGCAAGAGTACTGGAGTGGGTTGCCCAATTAAAAAGAAAAGGGCTTCCCTAAAGAAAAGGGCTTTCCTGGTGGCTCAGAGGGTAAAGCGTTTGCCTGCAACACAGGAGACCCGAGTTCAATCCCTGGGTTGGGAAGATCCCCTGGAGAAGGAATGCAACCCACTCCAGTATTCTTGCCTGGAAAATCCCATGGACAGAGAAGCCTGGTAGGCTACAGCCCATGGGGTCGCAAAGAGTCGGACACGACTGAGCGACTTCACTCCTTCCCTTAAAAAGGAAAAAAAAAATTTAAAGATTGAAAATTGTAGTAAAGTGAAATTATAAAGAATGATCAGATATAGGAGGAGAACCATGGAAGAAACATAGGAGTAATCAGTTTCATAGAAGAAGAGAGAGTTTCAAGAACTAGAAAGTGGCTAACAGTTCCAGGTGATGCAGAAAGGTCAAGGAGAATGGCTAAGAAGAGTGTTTGGGACTTAGGACCTCATCTGTGACCCTTGAGGGAAGAATTTTGTTTGAACCAAGTTAAAGTGGGATCAGAGGCAGAGATTACGTAGAAAATGGATAGATAAATGGAAATATTATTAACAGAAGAACACAAGCTATGTGTGGTAAGACGGCAACACATAGTCAAAGGTGACATTTGGTTGAATTGATACTAATCATGTCCTGCAACCTTAAGCATAAAACAAAGAAAAAATATGAATACCCCAAATTTAGAACATACACTATTACCAATTTCATGAATGTAATTTACTAGGAAGTCCTCCCCAAGATATTGTATATTATACAGGGCATGGGTTTAGGAGTTTAGGTCAAGTGAGAGTTACTATTAAAATGAGAATCAGACAGATATACTTGGGCATTTAATGTGCCAGAGAGGATCCAAATTTCATAGTCATTCAATTCTAAGACAGATGCCTTAAATTTTCTAGGCTTTCACACATTAATTTAATAGTACTCTGGGGAGAGGTGGATAGTAAAACTTTGGGGATTTTATTATTCTGCTGGTTTAAAAAAATTGAAAATGTTCTCATAAAAGATTGAAAGGGAAGGAAAACTCACTAGAACAAATTCTGCTTTTATCAATGTCAAGGTTCTTAAAGCCTCCCCCCCGCCACCCCCAATATCTGCTGCTGGAGAGGTGAGTACTTGAAAACAAGATAGGGTCTATCTGGTTACTTTCACTTTGCTTTCAATTGAAATGGAATTTTTCTGTTGTAATTCATTGAAGCTGCTGTATGAAGCAGGTTGACAAATGGTTTTGGAAGTTAGAAAAAGAATGTCTACTTAGGGAGGCTGGGATTTTCTTTTATTCTGAACTCTAAAATGTGACCTCCCTTCAAAATGTGAAGCTATAGAATTACTGTTGCCAGTTTTATTTTGGCATGAATTTTTACTAACTGTCTGATCTAAATATCAGGTCCTCTTTAATTTTATACATTTGTAATACAAATGTGTCTGTATTTTTTCACCATTGAGGGAGAAAAGGTTTTTTAATGGGAACTGTGAGAATTTGTTCAACTTTGCAGGCTTTATGTTTTAACTATATGTTCACATATTGGGAATATAAATGAATATGCTTCATTTCCATTTTATATTTCCCTTTCACTTAAAGGAATATTTTTCTATTGTTTCTGAGAATCGTTTGACATATTGCTTTGCTTTGACTCATTTGTTTCTGGGGTTTAAGTGACTAACACAAAATTTGAAATGCGGGTAAGTAATCAACTAGTCAGATACTTGTTAGGTCAAAGGCAGAAAGCTGGGCCATTATTTTTTTCTAAAAACGAAACCAGAGGGAACTGACTGCTTTTGAGAATTTCTTGCTTTGTCCCTCACTTATCTCTTAAGAGCCTCAGATGCAATTAAGCATAAGAGGAAAGAATCTCATAAATGAGAATCAACTTCGTTTAATCCCAAAGATACATAGCATAATATCAATCAGCAGCTACTCCATCAAATACATTCTAAGGCATTTTAAAATTAATGTCTTCTGGATCCTGCTGTCATGGAGCTTCTGATTTTGTAAAGAAGTGAAGGCAGATATGAATATAATTATAATTTAGGATAGAAAGTATTTACATGGGCAGAGGTTTGGAAGAAGCATTTTGTATGGAAAGAAGATTCATAACAAACTTAGCATTTGATTGAGCCCTAAAATTTATCTAGGGTTTTAACATGCAAAAGACTTAGTGGGAAAAAGTTATCTAGAATGTGAACATGTAAAGAGGGGAAAGAAATTGTTAGCAGAGAGAACATTGTAGACAAAGGCACAGAAGGGGATGTTAAAGGAATAATGAAGTCAGTTTGGAGCATAAGGTGACAGAACAACTATACATCAAAACTTCTTTAGGCAAATGGAAAATCATTAAGATTTCTTAGCAAAGGAATGGTGTGATCCAAGCCAGCTTTTGGAGAAAGGATAATTTTGCAGCGCTGTGTAGGACTGCCTGGCATGCATTTATATCACATTATCTTCCTTCAACCATCCTCACTCTAGAATCAAGGCAGAATATTTCTGCAGAACTGAAATGTATCATCATCAATTAATGCTGCAAATCTTTAAAGGGGAATAAAAATAACATTGATGGGCTCTATTTCACATGAAGCACTTAGCGTTAATTAAAGTCTTTAATGACATTTTACATTTTATCCACAAATTGTGGTTTCTTTTTTGTATTCTTTTCTATGAGTATTTATGTTTACTTTCAAGGCAAAATAGAAGACAATGTGATTTATGTTTCCACCTCTTTGGTTTATGGGGCCCTGTCAGTAGAATGATCTATGACATTATATCTTGATGGCATATGTTACAGTATGTTGATGAAATGATTTATTGTGCTTGATTAAAGATTTGAAGGAACACATCTTTCACATAAAGAATAAAATATTTAAAAAATTCTTCTCATGGAGAATTTGTGATTAGATGAATTAACTCAGTAAACATGCTTCTTATTCAGTTTAACTCAATATCAAAGGATGACATTATTCCACCCACACACTATTTTTTCCCACTGTGAAAAAAAAAAAAGTATCACTTTTAGTGGATTGTTTGAGATTCTATGTGTTTACTCGTCCCTGAATACCTTAACTTTGTATGACTTTCTATGACCTCATTTTTGTCTGTGGGAATAATTTTACTTATTCTTGATTGTCCTCTGATGTGTTCTTCATGCTTGTTGATAAAAATAGTGACAATCTCAGCATGTTATGGAATCATTCAGAATTTTAAAATTTATGATAGGTTATAAACTAAATTTCGATTTCCCCAAAGGGAGAAAAGCTCAAAACTTTAAGAATACAGGGCATCCTTTGATATCTCTCTTTGGGGAAGGAGATGCTCCTCCTGCAAATGGCAAGTTAACTCTGGAGAAGCACACTGTTAGTGACCATAAAATAGTGAAACACTTAATACTCTGAGTGTTGCAGGCTGGAGCATGTGTATAATATAGTCACATTAAGTGCATCTTGGCACCCACACTTCTATCCACACAGGGCCTGCAGTTTGCTTCAGCTTAACTCTCAGTTGGGAAGCCCCTTCCCAGCAAAGGGCTGGGCCATTGTCTTCCTGATCAGCCCAGCATACATCAAGCCCACTGCCTTCAGGTTGGTGAGAAGCGCCCTAGCCTGGAGCAGCCCTGGGAACTCAATTTATTACACAAACTACATCCAGATGCTTAGTTGACAATAACTTCATACATAAAGAGCTTTTTGGACAAATATACACAAATAACCTAAGAATTTTCCACAACTGGAAATAAGAACCTTGATATGAGGAATTAGTGTTTCAGACACATGCCACTACAGGACACGGCAGATGGAGGACCAACATAAGAAAAGTAGAAAGCTTGTCACCATGTATTCCATAATGAGGGCCCTGTCAGTGGCAATCAGTGTTTCCTGTTTGAGTAAAGATCCTCTCCTAGGGTTCTTTGGAGAGATATATGGGTCGAGTCATCTCTCCCTAACAATTGTAGTCCTTGTATAACATACATGCACAGTCTGTAGGAATTAAGAAACTTCATCTCCTTTTTCAGAATATTGCTTTACCGCTACTTACTTTGGCTTGATCAATTAAACATTACAATAGATTATGAGAATTTAACTATAAACTTCTACTATTTTTTTTGATAGAGGCAAGAAGAAAGCAATTCTAAAAAGTACAGGTAATCATCAAGTAATCTCATTAAAGTTCTTTATACTGATAAACTTCAAATACATACCTTTGTATAAATGTATACATTGTATCTACGAACCCACTTAATCTTTACATGTAATTTCAATTAAACTGCGGTCTTGACATCCATAGTCATGACCCTAGGTGTCATGTTATAATAACTGCGAATACATACAGTGCTTTATAAGTGCTAGCCACTTAAATAAGCACCTATAAGCACTCTTCACAATGATATAACACTATGATGCAGACATTGATATTAAGATCATTTTATAGACTCATAGGAAAATAAGTAACTTGCCAAAGGGAACTTGTATAAGTGTCAGGCCTGGACTTTCAAACGAGATAACCCAGCTTCAGGGTCCATGCTCTGAACAGCGATCTACACTGCATCTACTTAGAAGGTGGATTTGCCAGAGAGAGCTTATGAAAGTCAAAGCAGGCTAGCAGGCTCTTTTATCTGCCAGGCACTTTTTAGGCACAAAGGATAACAAGAAAAATCAACCCTGGCTTTTGACCACAAAGAATACTCACTCAGTTCTCCAAAATGCAAATTGCTTTTAGCATTCTGAAACTAAAGTTCAATGTGTATTTCAGTTACTTCTATAAGAGTGAATCATCAAGTCTGTGTCTCAGAATGAAGCTGCATGGGGTTTGTATTTCAACTCCCCTGCACTTTTATAGATAATTCAAGAGCTCAAGGGGCAAAATTTCTAATAGTTGGAAAGCCCCAAGGAAACTCTTAATCCTGAGGTGATTTCCATTCTTCAGTCTCAAATTTCACGTTTAGTGAAATCTATGTGAAGTGACAGAGAGTAAGGCATTTTAGTCTGGAAGCATCTTGCTGAGGGTGGAAGGGCCCAGGGCTTGACATCTGAAAGATGGTCCTTCGCCTCACTAACTTCTAGACCTTGGTTAACTCCTCTTGATAAGCCACAGTTTCCTCTTCTGTAAGATGAACACATAGGGGCAAAAAGTATCTTAAAAGACTGTATCACTAAGTAGGGTGTATAGATGTATGCTTGTGGCAATTTTGATTACATGATGGAATTCTTATTTTAAAAAAAAAGTGTTTCTGGAGGAAACTCCTGTAGTTGTATCTTTCCATAGGGAACATCTGAAGGTTTTTCAGGGACAGTTAAACTCAGTAAACAGGGATATTCAGTCTTGGTTTCATCAGTCCTGGTTGAATGACATTCTGGCTGCTACCACCAAGCCTTCAGAGAATCTCTTGCTGTAGCTATCAATCACAGATGTCCAGAGGGAAAAAAAGTGATGTATTTCTTTGGGAGGGTGTTGTGGTGGGTGGAATATGGATGGGAAGGTGATATATAGATATAATATTGCAAAAGTCCTTTTCAAAGTTAGCCAGAAGGCATCTCTAAGCCTTATAAGCACTTCCACATTCAGAGAAGCGAATTGCTTTAAGAAAGTACTACATCTTAAAAAAAAAAAAAAAGATTATTGGCAGCCAGTGGAAACTTTTTCTTTATATAGCAACAGATTCAGCTGTAAACCATGTAGATATTTCTAAGTGAAAGTGAAGTCGCTCGACCGTGTCCGACTCCTAGCGACCCCGTGGACTGCAGCCCACCAGGCTCCTCCATCCATGGGATTTGCCAGGCAAGAGTACTGGAGTGGGTTGCCACTGCCTTCTCCGAAATGAATACAAGGTGTATTAAATCAGTACTTATTAGACTACCATTTTGTCAGGCACTGGAGAGACAGCTGTTATTAATATATGTCAATTTTCTGGTATCAGAGCTTACAGTGTGCTGGGTATATAAACAAGAAAGGGAATAATGGATCAGGATGAGTGATAAGAAAGGCGAGAAAGAGAATTATAAGGGAAATAGGAAGGACAACTAAACCAGGGAAGGCTTCCCAGCGGAAGTAATATCTAAACTGCAAAGGGGAAGATGAATATAAAATTCTCTAAGTATAAATATTAGTGTCCTCTTTTGAGAGGTAGAGTAGTAAAGGCACCAAAAGGTTAAATGGTTAGGTTGTACTAAGAGTGATACCTTGGAATCAGAGCAGCTGTTTGTATGTGTGTGTCTGTCTGTGCGTGTGTGTGTGTATGTGTACATGTAGCAGAGAGAGGTAATGATTGGGGTCAGGATTATTTTTTATTTTAAAGAAAGTGTTAGTTGCTCAGTCATGTTTGTTTATGGACTGTAGCCGGCCAGTCTCCTCTGTCTATGGAATTATCCAGGCAAGAATACTGAAGTGGGTTTCTATTCTCTTCTCCAGGAGATCTTCCCAACCCAGGGATTGAACCCAGGTCTCCTGCATTGCAGGCAGATTCTTTACCATCTAAGCCACCGGGGAAGCTCTATTTTAAAGAAGGGATAGATTTAAATATATGGAAAGCTAATGGGAGAGAATCAACTCCTGTTTGGCTGGAAGGGAAGGGTACCATTTCTCCTGGGAGGGACTGGCCTGGGTGTTACCCTGTCAGAACGATGTGTTGAATGCATGTGTATACAAGTGAATTTTAACCTATACTATTGGGCTGGTATATTGGGCTAGTAAAGTAATGCTCAAAATTCTCCAAGCCAGGCTTCAGCAATATGTGAACCGTGAACTTCCTGATGTTCAAGCTGGTTTTAGAAAAGGCAGAGGAACCAAAGATCAAATTGCCAACATCCGCTGGATCATAGAAAAAGCAAGAGAGTTCCAGGAAAACATCTATTTCTGCTTTATTGACTATGCCAAAGCCTTTGACTGTGTGGATCACAATAAACTGTGGGAAATTCTTCAAGAGATGGGAATACCAGACCACCTGATCTGCCTCTTGAGAAATTTGTATGCAGGTCAGGAAGCAACAGTTAGAACTGGACATGGAACAACAGACTGGTTCCAAATAGGAAAAGGAGTTCGTCAAGGCTGTATACTGTCACCCTGCTTATTTATCTTATATGCAGAGTACATCATGAGAAACGCTGGACTGGAAGAAACACAAGCTGGAATCAAGATTGCCGGGAGAAATATCAATCACCTCAGATATGCAGATGACACCACCCTTATGGCAGAAAGTGAAGAGGAACTCAAAAGCCTCTTGATGAAAGTGAAAGTGGAGAGTGAAAAAGTTGGCTTAAAGCTCAACATTCAGAAAACAAAGATCATGGCATCCGGTCCCACCACTTCATGGGAAATAGATGGGGAAACAGTGGAAACAGTGTCAGACTTTATTTTTTTGGGCTCCAAAATCACTGCAGATGGTGACTGCAGCCATGAAATTAAAAGATGCTTACTCCTTGGAAGGAAAGTTATGACCAACCTAAATAGCATATTCAAAAGCAGAAACATTACTTTGCCAACAAAGGTTCGTCTAGTCAAGGCTATGGATTTTCCTGTGGTCATGTATGGATGTGAGAGTTGGACTGTGAAGAAGGCTGAGCGCCGAAGAATTGATGCTTTTGAACTGTAGTGTTGGAGAAGACTCTAGAGAGTCCCTTGGACTGCAAGGAGGTCCAACCAGTCCATTCTGAAGGAGATCAGCCCTGGGATTTCTTTGGAAGGAATGATGCTAAAGCTGAAACTCCAGTACTTTGGCCACCTGATGCGAAGAATTGACTCATTGGAAAAGACTCTGATGCTGGGAGGGATTGGGGGCAAGAGGAGAAGGGGACGACAGAGGATGAGATGGCTGGATGGCATCACTGACTCGATGGACATGAGTCTGAGTGAACTCTGGGAGTTGGTGATGGACAGGGAGGGCTAGCGTGCTGCGATTCATGGGGTCGCTAAGAGTCGGACACGACTGAGGGACTGATCTGATCTGATCTGATCTGATCTGATTGGGCTGGTTGAGTAGCTTTCAAAGTGTCTTAATCATAAATCCACAGTCCAGATGTTGTTGCTTTCAATATATTGTTCTCAAACTCTATAGCAGAGGGTTTTAAAATTAGCCTAAAATATGTGATGTCATTTAACCTAAAATAATTTTCATCCGCGTAATGAGTGGTGTTTAAGACATGTAAGTGGCTGGAGAGCCTGTTCAGGCGCCACCATACACGTCTGATTTCATTGTAAGATTTTAGCAAGCCCAATGACATTGTATCTTTGTAACACTGCTTCTGTTTTCTTGCACTTTTTGAAGGATTCTGTCACCTAATTTGACCTATCTTTTAGTTGATCCAGTCATACGATATTTTTTAATGCTTAACTAAAACTTTCATTGCAGAACTGCTTAACATAATATGCAAAATCCAATATAAAATTAAAATGCTGGGCTACCTGATAAAAAGTTGAAATAAAATGCCATTGTAGATACTAAAAATAGAAAGGTTCTTTTTTTTCTTTTCTTCTGAGGTCTTACTCTTGACTTGTTATAACTGGGTTTTTGGCCAATTTTTTAAATTGTGGTTCAGTTCAGTCGCTCAGTCATGTCCGATTCTTTGTGACCCCATGGACTACAGCACACCAGGCTTCCCTGTCCATCACCAACTCCCAGAGCTTGCTCGAATTCATGTCCATTGAGTCAGTGATGCCATGCAACCATCTCATCTTCTGTCAATGCCTTATCCTCCTGCCTTCAATCTTTCCCAGCATCAGGGTATTCTCCAACGAGTTAGTTCTTTGCATCAGGTGGCTAGAGTATTGGAGTTTCAGCTTCAGCATTAGTCCTTCCAATGAATATTCAGGGTTGATTTCCTGTAGGACTGACTGGTTGGATCTCCTTGCATTCCAAGGGACTCTCAAGAGTCTTCTTGGTTGGAGAAGATCTAAAGCTTCCCCACAGATCTAAAGCATCAGTGCTCAGCTTTCTTTATGGTCCACCTCTCACATCCATACATGACTACTGAAAAAAGCACAGCTTTGACTAGATGAACCTTTGTCGGCAAAGTGATGCCTTTGCTTTTTAATATGCTGTCTATGTTGGTCAAGAATTGGACATGACTGAGTGACTGATAATGGCATACAGTCCCATCACTTCATGGTAAATAGGTGGGGAAACAATGGAAATAGTGAGAGACTTTCTTTTCTTGGGCTCCAAAATCACTATAGATGGTGACTGCAGCTGACTCGATGGACATGAGTTTGAGTGAACTCCGGGAATTGGTGATGGACAGGGAGGCCTGGGCGTGCTGTGATTCATGGGGTCACAAAGAGTCAGACACAACTGAGCGACTGAACTGAACTGAACTGATGTTGGTCATAGCTTTTCTTCTAAGGAGCAACCATCTTAATTTCATGGCTGCAGTCACCATCTACAGTGATTTTGGAGCCCAAGAAAAGAAAGTCTCTCACTGTTTCCATTGTTTCCCCACCTATTTGCCATGAAGTGATGGGACCGGATGCCACTATCTTCGTTTTTTGAATGTTGAGTTTTAAGCCAGCTTTTTCACTCTCCTCTTTCACTTTCATCAAGAGGCTCTTTAGTTCCTCTTTGCTTTCTGCCACAAGGGTGGTGTCATCTGCATATCTGAAGCTACTGATATTTCTCCCTACAATCTTGATTCCAGCTTGTGCTTCATCCAGCCTGGCATTTTGCAAGATGTACTCTGCATAAAAGTTAAAGAAGCAGGATGGCACTATACAGCCTTGACATACTTCTTTCCCAATTTAGAACCAGTCTGTTGCTCCATGTCCAGTTCTAACTGTTGCTTCCTGACCTGCATACCAGTTTCTCAGGAGGAAGGTCAGGTGGTCTGGTATTCCCATCTCTTTCAGAATTTTCCACAGTTTGCTGTGATCCACACAAAGGCTTTAGCATAGTCAATGAAGCAGAAGTAGATGTTTTTCTGGAATTCTCATGCTTTTTCTATGATCCAACAGATGTTGGCAATTTGATCTCTGGATCCTTTACCTTTTCTAAATCCAGCTTGGTCATCTCGAAGTTCTTGGTTCACATACTGTTGAAGCCTAGTTTCAAGAATATTGAGCATTACTTTGCTAGCGTGTGAGATGAGTGCAATTGTGAGGTAGTTTGGACATTCTTTGCATTGCCTTTCTTTGGGATTGGAATGAAAACTGACCTTTTCCAGTCCTGCAGCCACTGCTGAGTTTTCCAAATTTGCTGACATATTGAGTGCAGCACTTGAGCAGAATCATCTTTTAGGATTGAAAATAGCTCAGCTGGAATTCTATCACCTTCACTAGCTTTGTTCGTAGTGATGCTTCCTAAGGCCCACTTGACTTCATATTCCAGGATGTCTGGTTCTAGGTGAGTTATTATAGCATTGTGGTTATTTGGGTCATTAAGATCTTTTTTGTATAGTTCTTCTGTGTATTCTTGCCACCTCTTCTAATATTGATATTAAGAATCAATATTCTTTTAGGTCCATACCATTTGTGTCCTTTAATGTGCCCATTTGTGCATGAAATGTTCCCTTGGTATCTCTAATTTTCTTGAGAACTCTAGTCTTTCCCATTCTATTGTTTTCCTCTATTTCTTTGCATTGATCACATAGGAAGTCTTTCTTATCTCTCTTTGCTATTCTTTGGAACTCTGTATTCAGATGGATATATCTTTCCTTTTCTCCTTTGCCTTTCTCTTTTCTTCTTTTCTCAGCTATTTGTAAGGCCTCCTCAGACAACTATTTTGCATTTATTTTTCTTGGGGATGGTTTTGATCACCACCTTCTGTACAATGTTACAAACCTCTGTTCATAGTTCTTCAGGCACTCTATCTGATCTAACCCCTAGAATCTATGTTTCACTTCCACTGTATAATTGTAAGAGATTTGATTTAGGTCATGCCTGAATGGTCTAGTGGTTTCCCCAACTTTCTTCAATATAAGTCTGAATTTTGCAATAAGGAGTTCATGATATGAGCTACAGTCAGCTCCTGGTCTTGTGGTAAAATATACAAAACCTGCATCTGCCATTAGGTTTGGTGTCATGCAGAAAATGAAGAGGAACTAAAGAGCTTCTTGATGAAAGTGAAAGAGGAGAGTGAAAAAGCTGGCCTAAAACTCAACATTCAAAACATGAACATCATGGCATCCAATACCATCACTTCGTGGCAAATATATGGGGATACAATGGAAACAGTGAGAGACTTTCTTTTCTTGGGCTCCAAAATCACTGTAGATGGTGACTGCAGCCATGAAATTAAAAGACACTTGCTCCTTGGAAGAAAAACTATGAGAAACCTAGGCAGCATATTAACAAGCAGAGATATCACTTTAGTGGCAAAGGTCCATATCGTCAAAGCTATGTTTTTTCTAGTAGTCATGTATGGATGTGAGAATTGGACCCTCAAGAAGGCTGAGGGCGAAGAATTGATGCTTTCAAACTGTAGTGCTGGAGAAGACTCTTGAGAGTCCCTTGGACTGCAAGGAGATCAAACCAGTCTGTTCTAGAAGAAATCAACCATGAATATCCATTGGAAGGGCTGAGCCTGAATTTGAAGCTTCAATACTTTGGCCACCTGACACTAAGAACCGACTTATTGGAAAAGACCCGGATGCTGGGAAAGATTGAAGGTAGGAGGATAAGGGGACAACGGAGGATGAGATGGTTGGATGGCATCACTGACTCAATAGACATGAGTTTGAGCAAGCTCTGGGAGAAAGCCTGGCATGCCACACTCCATGGGGGCACAAAGAGTCGGACATGAATGAGCAACTGAACAACAGTACCTCATATTAATAGGGTCATGTAGTATTTGTCTTTTTTAACTTGTTGATTTCACTTGGAATAATATCCTCAAGGTCCACCCATTTTATAGTATCTGTCAGAATCTCCTTCCTCTTTAAGGCTGAATAATATTTTACTGTATGTATATACCACATTCTGCTTATCCATTCATCTGTTGATGGACACTTGGGTTAATTCCAGGTTTTAGTCATTGTGACTAATTCTTTCATGAATGTGGGTGTACATAGTCACATTTCTTCAAAACCCTGCTTTCAATTATTTGGGGTATATACCCAGAAGTGGAATTGCTAGATTGTATGGCAATGCTCTATTTTTCATTTTTTGAGGAACTGCTGTAGCGTTTTCCATTGTGGTTATACCACTTAACATTCTCACTAACAGTACACAAGGCTTCCAATTTCTTCACATCTTTGCCAACACCTATTATTTTCTGTTTTGTTTTGGTTTTTCTTTTGAGTAGCTATCCCAACAGGGATGTGAAGTGGTATCTCATTTTGGTTTTGACTTGCATTTCTTTAGTGATTAGTGATACTGAGCATTTTATCATGTGCTTACTGGCCATTTAAATACCTTCTTTGAAGAAATATCTACTCAAGACCTTTGTTCATTTTTGAATCAGGTTGTTTCTTTCTGTTGTTGCTGAGTTTTAAGAGTTCTCTATACATTCTGGATATTAATCTATCAGATACATGACTTGCATATTTTTTCCCATTCTGTGGTTTTCCTTTTATTCTATTTATATTTTTTATAAACAATCTTTAAAATAGTTTCAGGAGCCCAATTGATCTATTTTTTCTTTTCTTGCCTGAGTCAAATCCAAGAAATTATTGCCAAATCCGATGTCATGATATTTTCTTCTAAGAGTCTTATATTTTATATTTAGAGCTTTGACCCATTTAGAATTAACTTTTTGATGTATATGATGTTCAGTAAGGGTCCAACTTCATTCTTGTACATGAGGATATTCAATTTTCCTAGCATCATTTGTTGAAAAGACTGTCCTCTCTCCATTGAATTGTCTTGGCATCCTTGTCAAAACTCATTTTCTAATAAATGTGAGTGTTTATTTCTGGAATTTCTATTCTATCACATTGGTCTATATGTCTATTTTTATGCCAGTACTACACTGTTCTGATTACTGTAGCTTCATATTAAGCTTTGAAATCAGGTAGCATGAGTGTTTCAGCTTTGTTGTCCCTTTTCAAATCTATTTGGTTATTTAGGGTCCCTTGAAAGTCCATGTGAATTTAAGGTTTTTCTGTTGCTCTCTCTCTTCTTCTGGGACTCTCATGATCCATATGTTGGTTGTCTTGATGGTGTCCCACAGGTCTGTGTTACCTACTTCAATCTTTTTTCTTTCTCTTCATCAGATTCAATAATCTCTATTTTCCTGTCTTCAAGTCCACTGATTCCTTCTTTTTGCCTGCTCAAACCTGCCTTTGTATCCTTCTAATAATTTTTTCATTTCAGTTATTGTATTTTTCAGATCCAGAAATTCTTTTCAACTTCTTTTAAATGTTGTATCCCTTTGTTGATATATCTATTTTGTTCATCCATCAATTTCTTGACATCTTTCTTAACATGTTCTCTGAGCATCTTTAAGACATTTGTTTTAAAGTCTTTGTCTAGTAGGTTTGCCATTAAGTCTTTTTCAAAGACAGTTTCTGTTAATGCAGTTCTCCCTTTGAATCATAATTTATTGTTCTTTGTATGCTTTGTGGTTTTATTTTCTTGAAAGCAAGACATTTAAATATAATAATGTGATGACTTCAGAAGTCAAATTCTCCCCCTTCCCCAGTGTTTGTTATACTTTATTATTTTTGTTTATTTATTTTTTTGCTGTTACAGGCTGCACCCATGTAGAGGACAAGCCTGAGGTATAAACTTAAGCCTTCTTAGGTATTTTCTCAGCCTTTCTCTATGCATACCCAGTCACTTACTAATTTTCCCCATTCATCCGGTTTTTTTGAATGTTCTAGTCTTTAACATATGGCTCTCAAAAAAGGGGAAAAAAAATAGGAAAATGGAAAACAGGAAAAAGGCACTGACCCTTTAAATCTCCTGGAATTGATTTCAACCAGAGGGGGAAGACTTGCAACAATGCGAGGAGGTGTAACCAACAATGACCCCCAGCTTCTTTGTACCTCTGGAGTCAGAAGCAGAAGTCAGTGATCAGATCCTCAGTATTTGGAGAACAAGGTCCTTTTTGCCCACCCTGGCACTGGCAGGCTCTATGGAACATGTACACAGATGCTCCAGGAACATGTACACAGATGCTCACCATGTGGCTGAGGGGTGAGGGATGGGTAGCTAAGAGTTGAAATTGTTGGAAGAGTTGAAATTGACTGAAATTAATCACAATTCACTGTCCATGGTTCCCCTGAAATTTACAAACGTTCAATGGACTCCAGAGATCCAAAATATTTAAATCAGACAGATAATGGTGGTGCAATTGTTATCTAGATAGGAAAACAGATTTCTGGTGGTTTCCACTCTGCCATCTTCCCAGAATCCTCCATAAAGAATTTTTAATTTGTTTTTAACTGCCTTTTTAGGAATATAAAAATCATTTAAATAACTAGCCTATATATGGTACAATGCTAGTTTTAAATAAAAATATAAAAGTATATAACTTATATGCAGAATCATTAAAATTGCCCAATTTGTATTTTGTAGCAAATTATTGTATATGTATTTCATTATTAACAGAGCAATGGAAATACTGCACAAAAGTAACACATAAGTTTTTATTTTACTTCTTGACATATACCCACTCTATTAGTACTATCTTCAACTTACTGATGAGTAAGACAGAACTAAAGAGCAAAGAAATATGAATTGCTCTATCTTGCCTTTCCTTTCTATGTCATCCTTTTCAGCATAAGAGGTTGGCTAATACAGTGGAGTAACATTAAGAGAGGAAATGACAGGGTTCCTTTGCTGTTTATGTTTCTTAGAATGCTACTTCTGTCTTTCAAGCAAGTTTTGGCTCTAAGAGAAAGTGTGGTTTCTTAGGGCTGTCAGAGTACTGCTTACCCAGCCATAGATAGAATATGCTTGCCTTGTACTCACTAAATCTCACTGAACTCCAAAGCATAGTGGTTCCACGAGAATTCTGTGCTCACTGGGCATCACAAACACTATTTGTGAATAGGGGCACAAGGCACAATGGTAGACACACACACACTGTGTCTCTTCTACTCAACATGGGCTTCATTATCCAATTAGCTTTTATTTTCTTTCCAACACCTTGTACCTTAGCCAGCCTCTCTCTTCTCTCCTTATTATAGGCTGGTTTATATAAGAAATCCCAGGAATCTCATAAGGAGAAGTCCTAGATCTAAATCTTCTCCTCAAATTTATGGTGGATTAGTATGGATTGAGTGACACTGATTGAGTTTGCCTCCAAATTTCTTGAACCATTCACCAGGTCAGAGATGGAAATACTGGTAAGGAAGATCTCAAAAGAGAGACTGTATATTTATTGCTAATAAAGTTTGGTGGATATTAAAGCAATTAATTGGAAAAATTGAAAGAGTTCAGTTATACTGTTGGCCTCAAATAATACCAGTTTTATAATTCAAAACCCACTCTGTTCAACCACCAGCAGGTGTCT